>NC_081352.1:18452614-18790863 GCF_029784015.1 Lycium ferocissimum
TTTCTTTCGAAAATGTACACTAAAGCACACACTTACAGGAAAAAGGAAGAAGACGGATAAATGTCAACAAGGACGAATGTAGTGGCAACAATGACAACAAAATGGCGAAATGCCGCACATGTATGACTATACTAAAATTAAAATTTTTAAAAGACTAACACGCAGGGCTCAACGTTCGGAGTCGGGCTAGAAGCTACCAAAGGTGGAAGCAAGAGCTAGATCCAAAACATGCGGAGCATACATGGAACTCTTTCTTGGAAAACCGATCAAAAACCGTGTATGAAAGTAAAGATTTCTACACCAGGGATTGAAGATCGCTTCAAAAATCAACACTAATAAGCCCTTTTAAAACAGCCTCCGGCTAGGATCTTCAGCCGGAAACAGCCAAGGAAGTCCCCCATAAAGGGATATTCCTTTTCGTGCGATCGAGTCGAACTACAATTGGCCTGATTCCCAAAGCCAGGGATATGTAGGCTACTTAAGTTTCGAGGCACGACCATATTCTTATAGTTATCTTAGGGCATTCCAAGATAACTTGAAGAAACTCCTATTTTATATAGTCCTCATAGAGTCAGAACTACAAACGACCTGAATTCTCACGTAGCCTGAGATATGTAGGAAGCCTAAAAATCGGGGACCGGCCATACTTTTGAAATATTGCACAAAAGAACTGTAATTTCTATTATTTGGTGAAAATTAGGTTTGTCAAATTCGCAGCCCAAGGATGGCCTTGACATTCTTGAACTTCGAAGGGGCAATTGTTGACATATACTTTTCACCTCATCAAACATGTATTCCAATTTTCATATTTCTCGAGTCCAAGACGAAGTAAGGATGCCCTAAAAAAAATTAAATTTTTATAATTTTTTAAAAATCCAGAGAAAATTGCAAAGTTGATGTTTAATTATTATTTTCATAAAAAATTAACAATTACAAGAAATTACGGGTTATTTACTTTCACAAATGAAGATACGTATCCCGCTCCATCTAACTCAGAAAATTATTAATTAAAAGCAACGTACGAATTACGGTACTCTTAACTGCATTTTTTTTCACGTTTTTAAATATTGCTCGGAACTATATCAATATTAGGCTCATTTCGAAGTTAATATTTTAAATTTGCTAGTTTTAAATTTTAATTAGCCTAAATAACTATTTTATTTAGTTGTATATGTATTTATAATACTTAGTCATTATTTGATCTAAATTAGGAGGGGGACTATTTTAAAAACTCTTAAAACTAAGGGGGGAGGAAATAAAGGGTGGAAGTTTATTAAAATAAACTATTTAATAAACTTCCACCCCCCCAACTCTTCTGTTTCCTTTACCCGACTCCTTTCTCCTTCCTTTCCGGCGAATGGCGACTGACTTAAGGGTTTCTCACGGGTGTAATCGTGGCCATTTCCATGGCTATCTCCGCCCTTTTTGTTATGGTGGGTTTTGCTCATCTACACGTGCTCTATGGTTTGCTAGGTTTAGTTTGCTCAAATTCGTATTCTTTTTTTTTTTTGAATTGATAAATTTCTAGGGTGTTACTCGGGCTATATTCGTCGTAGGGGTTGCCATGGGCAGGACCTCGAGTCCTTGACCATCTTGTGCACCCTACCACATCAGAGTATTAGCCTAGGGGAAATTCCCTAGAATCCCTTCCCATTTGAGTACGATTTTAAGTAATACCGGTTATCTGGTTAGTCAATGACGTCCTATTCCATATTCTCTTACGGCAATTAATTAAGTCTCATCTCTTCACTTACACTAACCTTTAATTCCTAACATTTAGCCATAGAGCTTTTCTATCCAGTTCACTTACTAAGATATGTTGCACTCATGGGGCAACTCACTACTTAGAAAATTCGTTCTTACACTTACCTTCATAACAATCACCAGCTCACACATCCTCAACAAAATCATAAGAGATGCACAATGCAATATAACAGATTGACAGCTCACAAACATAAGGACATAGCAGTATGAAATGTAATGCAATGCAGATACGATGCAAAGGCCCAATCACGCTGTACATACATGCTAACTGATGTTATTGCTCAGTAGTCCTGACCTGCAGGGGACCCATTGTGTTCATGTACAACTCGTTCCAGATACTCATCGGACCCGAGCCATAAATCCTCCACTCCAAAAAGAACCTTGGACGTGGATCCACCTCATATAAATATACTTACCTTTACATTACTACCAATGGTTGGCTGTCAAATAGTAGCTCATTCAACCTAACTCGGCCATACGACCAGATAACACCACTAGCACATAATCAGACTTTCTGCTCCATGTATTACCTCATAACCACATGCAATGTATGCAATGATTCCAATGAATGAAAACAATGTCATGAATCATGCCCTTGATGGGCGTAGCACTACTATGCCTTCCTTCAGTCCTTTCAATACAATCCTCTTTGTCAACGAGATTGACAATCATATGAATATTTCAATATACTTGAAAATAAAGACGGAAATCAAATTTACCTAGGAATACATATTCTGAACAACAAAATACCCCTTTCTAGCCATGACAAATAATCACTTTCAATCCCGTGACACATAACCCTCAACGATAGTAGCACTCAACACTCAAATAAATATTCTTTGTTGCCCTAGTTACTATTTACACATAACTTTCATTAGTTTTTGAATATATTCATCCAAAATCCGTGTTTGAAGACCTAATCATGCAATCTCCCATCAACTCTAAATGTATTTATGATTCAATAATCAAATTCTAACTCAAGTAAACCATAACCTACCTCGATGACGAATAACTATTTGAATTTCCATGAATTACTCGCCTTCCTAGCCCTTATTCAAATCCATGAGAGATGATTAGTTATGTGGAAGGATGTGGAGAATATTGGGAAAAACCTCTTCTCTTGGTGTCAAGGGTTTTTTTTTCCTTGTGGAAATCTAATAGCAGCCTTGGAGGATCTTTTATTAAAAAGGAGGGTGAAGTATAAACTGAGTATCAAAAACATGTCAATTGCCCCGCCAAGTCCGCTCGGCGGATAAAGTCTCGCTATATGGGGACTGCTGTGGCGGTCCCTTGTCCGCTATAGCGGTCCACTTCCTTCCTGAGCCCATGACTTTTAACTCTTTTTGAAACTAAGTTTTCCTACTATTAATCCTTAAAAAACCCCACGGGGCTTACTATTTACGATCATAGACCTAGATTGGGCATGGTTTCGCGAAGTATTAAATAATGACCGGATGGGTGGTTACAGTTTCACATGGCAACAGCCTAAAAAAAAAAAAGGTGATCCAATGCAAAAGAACTGGGAAAGAAGAGAGGGCCACCTCAGTCTCAGCCAGCTCAGCCTGCTAAACGAGCAAAGACTGAAAGAAGAAAGAACAAACGCCCTAAACGTGTCAATGTTGCTAAAGTGAAGTGCTATAATTGTGATAAGAGGGGTTACTATGCTAAGGATTGCTCTGAGCCTCCTAGAAAGGTATTTCATAAAATTCGAATTAGTGACTTTTTGTTTCTAGTTTTGTTTTACTAACTGAATCTAATCCTTTGTGGATTGTAGACTTGGGAGCAACAGACCACATAGCTTGGGAGCACAAGGACTTTGTTGAATTTTCAGCGAGTTTCACGTGGAGAAAAGTGGATAAATGTGGGAAACAACAATAAACTTGTTGTTGAAGGGATCGGTACGTGCAAGTTACTCCTGTGTGGCGGTCGAGACCTAATTCTACATGGTGTCCTCTATGCACCAACAATTCGTCGGAATGTTATTTCAGTCTCTGTTTTGCTTAGGCTAGGATTTAGCTTATTTTTTTTTTCATGACACTTATCTCAAGTTGACTTATGATTCAACATTATTTGGTTTTGGTCATGTGATCGGAGGTTTATTTATTATGGATTTGAACTATGGTTCATTCAATAATAATGTTAGTTTTTCTATGTTTGCTTCTACAAATAAATATGATAATGATGCAAACATATGGCATGCTAAACTTGGTCATATTGGCCAACAAAGAATGCAAAGGCTAGCGAAGCAAGTTTTGCTTTCCGGCATTGAACATGTGGAATTGTCCACTTGTGAAAATTGTCTAGCGGAAAAATCTGCACGAAAACCTTTCGGTAAAGCGGCTAGAGCTGAATATCCTTTGCAGTTAGTCCATTTTGATATCTGTGGGCCTATGAATATTAGAGCTAGGCATGGAGCAAGTTATTTCATTCATTTATTGATGATTTTACCCGTTTCAGTTATGTCTATTTAATTTCCCACAAATCTGAAGTAATAAGTTGTTTCAAACGCTATATGAGCTTAGTGGAAAATCAATTAGACAAGAAGATAAAAGCTCTTCAAACTGAACGTGGCCGCGAATACTTATCGACTCAATTTAATTGGTTATGTGATGAAAAGTGAATAGTTCATCAGTTGACTATCCCAAAATAGTTCATCAGTTGGCTATCCCAAATACTCCACAACAAAATGCTGTTGCGGAGAGAAGAAACAGAACACTCCTAGAAATGGTTAGGTCAATGATGGCACAAGCCAACCTCCCAATTAATTTTTGGGGTGATGCTTTGCTTGCTGCCACCTATGTACTTAACCGAGTGCCTACAAAATCAGTTGTAACCACTCCATATGAGTTATGGATTGGAAGACTGTAACACCCCGTAAACTTGAACTAGTGTGAATATGTAAAAAAAATCTAGTATTAAGATGATATTTTATCTATATGAATCCATTCTTGGTGAATTCGGGTGGAGGATGGTCGTTTTGAAGTCAAACCAATTAGTGAAGTTCTTAAGGCCTCTTAAATTCGCTTAAGTTTTGGTAGGTCTGTCTTCTAGGCGATTTTTATAAAAATTTGTTGCGAATTTGGAAACACTTCCTCAATGAAAGTTGTATATATTTGAAATAGCTTTCCAACGGTAGGTCGCCCAGCCCAAACGGAGTTACGTACAAGAAGTTATGTCTATTTTACCAAACACTATGCAGAACCAACACACGCCGCCTTTTCAGGCGCGTGGGGGCGCGTGCGATGGCCCCGCATCGCGGGCCAATCGGGTAAGTCTGAGTATTGAGCTGCAGAACATTGCACGATGGTCCCGCATTGCGGAACAATCGCGAATCGGGTCGGATTTAGGTCAAAAAGTCGGGTTTACGCGTTTTCGTTATATTTAAGGTTTGGGGTTTATTTCCTAAAGACCCCATTCACGAAAATTTACCCTAAAGTCAATAAGAACAATTACCAAACCTCAAGAACCATACAAGGTAAGTGTTACCATGATTCTAGGTTGAATTCAAGTTCCTAATCCCTTTCTAACATGATTTTATGACCAAAACCTAGGGTTTGCAACATAATTCTTTCCAAAGTAATTCAAGCTAGGGTTTGGGTATTCTTTATTAGAAAAGTGATTTGTTAAACCTTTTTTAACAAATTAAGGTATGTCTCCCTTTTAAAAACCTTATTTTGAATGTATGTCTCCCTTTTAAAAACCTTATTTTGAATGTATGTCTCCCTTTTAAAAACCTTATTTTGAATGTATGTCTCCCTTTTAAAAATCTTATTGTGATTTGTATGTCTCCCTTTTAAAAACCTTATTTTGAATGTATGTCTCCCTTTTAAAAATCTTATTGTGATTTGTATGTCTCCCTTTTAAAAACCTTATTTTGAATGTATGTCTCCCTTTTAAAAATCTTATGGTGATTTCTATGTCTCTTTAAAAATAAAATCCTTTTTGAATATAAAGGTAATTCATGTGTCTCTTTGCAAACTCTCTTGAAAGATTGATTCTTTATAAAAGCATGTTTGAATGATATGCTGAATTGGTTTTACACTCTCGAAATTTATTACATGTCTTGATTAATGGTTAATGTGCGTGAGGGGACAAGCCCACATTAAATCTAGATTGTAACAAACCCTATATATGTATGTGATATTATGAATCATTTTCTTCTATAAGAGATGATCGTTGATGATGGTTAATTTTTGGTATTGATGATTTTACAAAGGAACTATGATAAAGTAATTATCTATGATATTATGGATTTTCGTAATGGCATAATGAACTTTAATGCTATTTGATGGTGTGACTATTTTGAGACAAATTGTGAATCGGCTTCTATGCTATGAATTTTGTTGTTGTGTTTGGCCTAGCTACGCGGGAGGAAGGGTAGCCACTATGGATCCTAGTGTGTCATTGCCTAGCCATTCGGGAGGAAGAGTGGCCACCGCTGGGTTCGCTACCCGGGGTGTGATTCAAGCCTAGCTATTCGGGAGGAAGGATAGCCACCGCTGGGTTCGCTACCTGGGGTGTGATTTATGCCTAGCTATTCGGGAGGAAGGATAGCCACCGTGTACTACATAGTCCGGTGTGGTGCGCTATGCGCGATATGATTGATTCTTGGGCCTGTATTGGCATGCGTGATTTATGCCTAGCTATTCGGGAGGAAGGATAGCCACCGTGTACTACATAGTCCGGTGTGGTGCGCTATGCGCGATATGATTGATTCTTGAGCCTGTATTGGCATGTGTGACATTCTTATTCTCTTATGGAATTGTTGATGACTATCTTAATTGATTAAAAAGGGCATATTTGAAGTTGTAACTTAACAAGAGGCTTTATAAATGGGTTTTGATACTTATTATTGAGATACATAAACTGAATAACTGCCCTTACGTTGATTTCATATGATTTTCAAGACTGATTTCTTCATGTATTATTTTACTTTATTTTCGTATTATTCATTGTCCCCGAGGCACTCACTGAGTACGAAGTACTCAGGCATACCATTGTTGTTTTTTTGATGGTATGTTAGGTAACGGAGAAGAGCAGGTTCGTGATACTCCAGGTGCTTAGGAAGGACTTGTTGTTGCGGATAATTTGGTAAGCCCACACATTCGTTCGTGGGACACCCTGTTGATTTACTTATTTGTTACATTAGTTGTCCGGCGCGCGTCCCGATGAGTCGACTATTAATCCTTTATCTTAGAAGCTCCCTAGTATACATTTGTGGGTAGTTATTGAGTTATTGATTAACTCTTGGGCACGTTGTTATGTTTGACAAGCATAGATAACTAAAGACTTCCGCTGATTTAATTCTTATATGCGTGATTCATTTACCTTTATTTTATAAACCTGTTGAGGCGAATGTTGAACCCGGCGGGTTCAAGTATTATTATGGTGTTGCTTAGGTTCTTCCGATGTTGTTCATGACGTCGGATGCCGGTCACGTCTAGGGTGGGTTTTGGGGCGTGACAAAGACATCCTAACCTGAGTGTATTAAGACCTTGGGGTTGTGCTGCATATACACATGATTCCTTCCACAAATATGGCAAATTGGGCTTGAGAGGAAAGAAAAGTATCTTTATAAGCTACTCTGAAACCTCAAAGGGTTATGTGTTTATAAGTCAGCAAAACAGTGGGAGTGTAACTAAATTTGAATCACGAGATGTCACATTCTTAGAGAATGAGTTTCCTAAGAAGGGAGAGGTAGGTCAATACCTATCATTGTTTGAGCTAGGGGATCA
The DNA here is from genome assembly GCF_029784015.1 of Lycium ferocissimum. Classification (NCBI taxonomy): domain Eukaryota; kingdom Viridiplantae; phylum Streptophyta; class Magnoliopsida; order Solanales; family Solanaceae; genus Lycium; species Lycium ferocissimum. The sequence continues at coordinate 18,460,114 of NC_081352.1, forward strand.
AGACATACAAGGATCTCTTCATTCGAGTGGGAGTATTTTAGCAGATGATGAATTAGTTTCTCATTAGCAACCTCTTCCATCATCAGGTGAGAATGAAAGTAATCCTTCTACACTTAATGAAAGTGACCAAATGGGTCTTGTTCCCAATGGGAGTGATATGGTCACCAATTTTTGACACCTAATTTTCACCTCATAAAATGTATATTATTTATTTCCATATTTCCCGAGTCCAAGACGGGGTGATGATGCCCTTAAAAAAATAAAAATTTAAAAATCCCGAGAAAATTACAAAATTGACATTTAATTACTATTCTATGAAAATTGACAATTATATAAAATTACGAGTTATTTATTTTCATAAATGTAAGTCAAAAAATAAATAATACACATCCCGTTCTATCTAACTCGGGAAAATTGTTAATTAAAACAACGTACGAGTTAGGGTTCATTTTGATCGCATTTTTTCACATACTTAAATATTATCCGGAACTGTGTCAATATTAGGCTCGTATTGAATCTCGTATTTTAAAATGACGTATTCTAAAATTTGTTTTTATAAAAGTCGGGTTTTTATACGGTTTGTAAGATAATAGGTAGTTATGTATAATTACGCATTTTCATTTAATTATACACATGGGGCCCTTTTAAATTACATTTTAAACATTGGGGGCCTCTTTAAACATTTTTGAAACTATGGAGAGTGGGGTGGGGGGGGGGGGTTAGATATACCTAATGGGACTGAAGTGCCAAAAGGCAAACTTCAGTCCTACATGCTCGTTCTTATCTCTAAAACACCTCCGATGGAGGCAATTAGGGTTCCGTTCTATCGAAGACATTTCAGGCTAATTTCACGGTCATTTTCGCCAGATTTGTTTAGGGGTTTTGCTCCCCTAAACGTGCTCTACCTAAAACCAGGTTTAATTTACTGATTCGTGTCTTTTTAACTCAAATTTATGGGTGAATTAGGGATGTTGTTTAGGTCCTTTGAGTGTGTGGTTACCATGGGCGGAACCAAAAGAGTTCCTGGCAATCTTGTGTACCACAAATCAAAAACAAAGGACCTAGGGTAATTTCCCAAAGTCCTCTTTGCAAATTGAGTACTAATTTGGGGATTCTATCCTATTTTTAGTACTATTGTTCCGTTGGAATCTTGTTGGATTTGTTTTTTGTGTAACTAGGCGTACTATTCTATTATTCCCTATATTTGTTGATATTTGTTTGGATTTCTAGAGGGAATTCCGTTGGATTTTTGTGTACTATGTGATTTGTGGTAAAATTTTGATTGGATATAGTACGGTTGGGTACAATTTGTTTAGAATCTGAGTTGTCCTTTATTGTTTTTTTGAATTATTTTCGAATTACGGTTAGGAATTGGGGGGAAATTCTGTTATGGATTAATTTCTTCCCATTTTTTTTCCCAAGAACCCTATTTTTGATGCTATATATAGATGTATGTATTTCCACTTAGGAGAGGGGTTTTTTCTGAGAAAAAAAAAATCCTAAGTAATAGAAGAGACAAAGTCCCCTATTGCTTATATTCAAACTATATTCTACAAATATACAATATATACTATGTATATACCACTGAAAATATCATTATACATCAACAGTAGGCTATAATACAAATATATCATACAATATATACTACAAAAAAAAAAAAAAAATCAAAAGCAAGGGCTGTTTTATAAGGATTTTTGGGTGTTGGTGTTTTAAGCTTAAACCAATCACCCCTTTGATCTTTTGGTTGCCCCAAAATAAGGTAACCCCTCATCCTTTGAAAATTTTCTATAATTTACTTCATTTTTTGGAAGTATCTGTTACTGTTCCATTGGTTTATCCATGTTGTATCTTGACTTTAGTATTAAAACTTTGTGAATCTAGTTAAAATGTAGTTTAAGGTACTTGTCAAGGTCTGTTTGGTAAAGAATGAGTAGGTAATGTATGTTTTTTGATTATTCAAGTCTCGTATGATAGAATAATGATGTTACACAATAAATTGGTTAAAAGGACTTAAAAATGGTTTAAAAGGTTAAAAGAAGGAGAGTTTAGGAGGGTTTAAAACTGGTTTAAGATTAAAAAATAGTAAAACTTCCTGGAACTTGTAAGAATAAGGTTAAAAAAAAGGGGTAAAAATGATAAGTAAGGTAAATTATAGAAGGTTGATGGTTGATTTGGATCCTTTGGGAATCTGAGTTTTGTTTTCTCTGTGAATGATGCGATTACAGCTTTAATACTTGCTTGTTTGTGTTTGAATTTCCATTTTTCTAGGCTTTTTGACTGTTAAGTTGTTTTGTTTGGTAACTACCCTTTATATGAAAGTTTAGAGCCTGTATTAACCTTTTTTCCTTCCCCCTATAGGTGCTTGTATGATTCTGAACTATTTCAAGTGTTTATGTGAAGTTAAAGATAGAATATGTGTTTATTTCTTGAAGTTTCAAAACTCTGTAAGATGTTACATTGATTTTTATACTTGTTTGAGGTTTTGTTAAGTCTGTAAAGTGACATATTGCCTGTTTGTGTTTATTTGAGAACTCAAAACTGCCCAAAATACAGTTTTTGATATGATCATTTGCCTTCAAGTGACTCTGGCTATTGAGTGTTGATCATAGATGTTTAATTGATGCTGAAACCCTTCTGATATCTTACAATGAGAATCATGTTCATGTTTAACTTATTTTTTGCTAAAATAAGGTCCCATCTTAGTTAAAATTAGAAGAAAACACTGTTTTAAACACCCTCATTATTGAGACCTGTCCTAAAAGCTAAAAATTTGATATTTTGCCTTCCTCACATGCTGTTCTTACCTTATATCTGTGAATATGTTTGTTGATCACCTCTTTCTACTTTAAAAAATTCTGGGAAAAGCTTGTTTTGAACTTGTAAACTTGTGGAGTTGACTTAGGTGTGTGTTCATTATTGAAAAGAAAAAAAAAAGATATATGGGCACTGTGACCCCCTCCCTTCCCCTCTCACCTGGTATGATATTCTGATCAACTAAATTGGACCTAGGGGTAGTGTCATGATCCTCGTTTAACCTTGTTTGATCTTTTTGAGACTTGTACGCTATTCTGTGTGAAATTACCTTATGAATTTAACTTATTTACTTTCTTGCTCATGTTTATTATCGACGTGTCTTTCGTGCTTGCTAATGTTATCTAAGACCATGTTTCCACCTATTTGTTGTGCCTTGATTCTCTGAGTTTGAACTAATACATCGGACTAAACCGCTTTTTAAACTTGCATCCTGACTCTATGACATCTTGACTTGGTAATAAAAGACTAAAAATGGACTTGACACTGTTTTGACAACTGAGAATCCACCTATCTGTTAGCTTGTTTCCTTGCCCTGTTGGTTTTGATCTCCTAAGACTTGAATGATGCCATGTCTTTACCCCTTGTTGTTTGTTTCTGGAGGTTTGTTTGACACATCCCTTGTCCTAGGATAGCATCTATGTTCCCTGTTATGCTTTCTATTGAGGTTTGGGAGTTGACTTAGTCAACGGTATCTCCGTTGGGAAATTCGAGTTCACGGGTACGTTCGTAGCGTGTTTTTACATGTGGATGCATATTTTGTTTGTTGAAATCGAATCTCGGATGATTATCGAAAAATGGGTTGGAAAGTTGTTTTTTGGATGCTCGAGAGTGACTTAGTCAACGGTATATTCATTGGGAATTTCGAGTGAGCAAAGGAGTTCGTAGCTCGTTTTACCTATATCTACATATTTGGTTCGTCAAAATCGGGTTCCATGAGATGAGTTTCGGCGAAAAATCAAAAATCCGGGCATCCGGTGGGTGACCGCTACAATGTCACTTTACATTGGGCAAGACCACCGCTACGGTAGTGGTTGCCGCTATAGCGGTCCCGCTAAAAATTGAAGTCAGGCCCAATATTAAAACCCTCATATCTCCCTCATTTTAAGTCTAAATGAGGTGATTCAAAAGCCAATTGTTATCTCTGGAAAATTGTTAATCAAAACAACATACGTGTTACGGTTCATTTTGACTGCATTTTTTCACATACTTAAATATTATCCGGAATTGTGTCAATAATAGGCTCGTATTTTAAAATGACGTATTCCAAAATCTGTTTTTATAAAAGTCAGGTTTTTATACGGTTTGTAAGATAATACGTATTCACGTATAATTACGTATTTTCATTTAATTATATACAGGGGGCCCTTTTAAATTACATTTTAAACATTAGGGGCCTCTTTAAACATTTTTGAAACTATGGGGGAAGGGGGTATATTTACCTAATGGGACTGAAGTGCCAAAAGGCAAACTTCAGTCCTACATGCTTGTTCTTCTCTCTAAAACACCTCCGATGGAGGCGATTAGGGTTCCGGTCTATCGAAGCCATTTCAGGTTGATTTCACGGTCATTTTCGCCGGATTTTGTTTTCGGGTTTTGCTCCCCTAAACGTGCTCTACCTAATACCAGGTTTAATTTACTGATTCGTGTCTTTTTAACTCAAATTTAAGGGTGAATTAGGGATGTTGTTCAGGTCCTTTGAGTGTGTGGTTACCATGGGCGGAACCAAAAGAGTTCCTGGCTATCTTGTGTACCACACATCAAAAACAAAGGACCTAGGGTAATTTCCCAAAGTCCTCTTTGCAAATTGAGTACTAATTTGGGGATTCTATCCTATTTTTAGTACTATTGTACCGTTGGAATCTTGCTGGATTTGTTTTTTGTGTGACTAGGCATACTATTCTAGTATTCCCTATATTTGTTGATATTTGTTTGGATTTCTAGAGGGAATTCCATTGGATTTTTGTGTACTATGTGATTTGTGGTAAAATTCTGATTGGATATAGTACGGTTGGGTACAATTTGTTTAAAATCTGACTTGTCCTTTATTGGTTTTTTGAATTATTTTCGAATTAGGGTTGGGAATTGGGGGGAAATTCTGTTATGGATTAATTTCTTTCCACTTTTGTCCCAAGAACCCTATTTTTGATGCTATAAATAGAGGTATGTATTGCCACTTAGTGGAGGTCTTTTTCTGAAAAAAAAAAAATCCTAAGTAATAGAAGAGATTAAGTCCCCTATTGCTTATATTCAAACTATATTCTACAAATATACAATATATACTATATATATACCACTGAAAATATCACAATACATCAACACTAGGCTATAATACAAATATATCATACAATATATACTACCAAAAAAAAAAAAAAACATGGGTTTTTATAAGGATTTTTGGGTGTTGGTGTTTGAAGCTTGAACCAATCTCCCCTTTAATCTTTTGGTTGCCCCAAAATAAGGTAACCCCTCATCCTCTGTCATTTTTCTATAATTTACTTCATTTTTTGCAAGTATCTATTACTGTTCCATTGGTTTATCCATGTTGTATCTTGACTTTAGTATTAAAACTTTGTGAATCTAGTTAAAATGTAGTTTAAGGTACTTGTCAAGGTCTGTTTGGTAAAGAATGAGTAGATAATGTAAGTTTTTGATTATTCAAGTCACTTATGATAGGATAATGATGTTACATAAGCTTAAAATTGGTTAAAAGGACTTAAAAATGGTTTAAAAGGTTAAAAGAAGGAGAGTTTAGGAGGGTTTAAAACTGGTTTAAGATTAAAAAATAGTAAAACTTCTTAGAACTTGTAAGAATAAGGTTAAAAAAAGGGTAGAAATGATAAGTAAGGTAAACTATAGAAGGTTGATGGTTGATTTGTATCCTTTGGGAATCTAAGTTTTGTTTTCTCTGTGAATGATGTGATTACAGCTTTAATACTTGCTTGTTTGTGTTTGAATTTCCATTTTTCTGGACTTTTTGACTGTTAAGTTGTTTTGTTTGGTAACTACCCTTTATATGAAAGTTTAGAGCCTGTATTAACCTCTTTTCCTTCCCCCTATAGATGCTTATATGATTCTGAACTCTTTCAAGTGTTTATGTGAAGTTAAAGATAGAATCTGTGTTTATTTCTTGAAGTTTCAAAACTCTGTAAGATGGTACATTGATTTTTATACTTGTTTGAGGTTTTGTTAATTCTTTAAAGTGATGTATTACTTGTTTGTGTTTATTTGAGAACTCAAAACTACCAAAAATATAGTTTTTGATCTGATCATTTGCCTTTAAGTGACTCTGGATATTGAGTGTTGATCATAGATGTTTAATTGATGCTGAAACCCTTCTGAAATCTTACAATGAGAATCATGTTCATGTTTAACTTATTTTTGGCTAAAATGAGGTCCCACCTTAGTTAAAATTAGAAGAAAACACTGTTTTTAAACACCCTCATTATTGGGACCTGTCCTAAAAGCTAAAAATGTGATATTTTGCCTTCCTCACATGCTGTCCTTACCCTATATCTGTGAACATGTTTGTTGATCACCTCTTTCTACTTTCAAAAATTCTGGGAAAAGCTTGTTTTGAACTTGTAAACTTGTGGAGTTGACTTAGGTGTGTGTTCATTATTGAAAAAAAAAAAAAGATATATGGGCACTGTGACCCCCTCCCCTCCCCTCTCAGCTGGTGTGATGTTCTGATCAACTAAATTGGACCTAGGGGTAGTGTCATGATCCTCTTTTAACCTTGCTTGATCTTTTTAGGACTTGCCGCTGTTCTGTGTGAAATTACCTTATGAATTTGACTTATTTACTTTCTTGCTCATGTTTATTATTGACTGTGTCTTTGTGCTTGCTAATGTTATCCTAAGACCATGTTTCCACCTATTTGTTGTGCCTTGATTCTCTGAGTTTGAACTAATACTGGACTAAATCCTGCTTTTAAACTTGCATCTTGACTCTATGACATCTTGACTTGGTAATAAAAGACTAAAAATGGACTTGACACTGCTTTGACAACTGAGAATCCACCTATCTGTTAGCTTGTTTCCTTGCCCTGTTGGTTTTGATCTCCTAAGACCTGAATGATGCCATGTCTTTACCCCTTGTTGTTTGTTTCTGGGGGTTTGTTTGACACATCCCTTGGCCTAGGATAGCATCTATGTTCCCTGTTAAGCTTGCTATTGAGGTTCTTAACCTGCTATGTGAGATTCTTTGACACAAATTCTAGAAAATGACTAAGTTCTATACCCCTTGACCTCTTACTCTTTCTCTGAACCTGTTAACTACCTACTTGACTATGTGAACTAGTATTGGACTAAAACTAGATAGAAAGACTTGTCTTGTGTTCCTGCAATTCTGCTTAATTAATCCTTTAATGTTTTTCCTCTAAACCCGCCATCTATCTACTTGACCTTGCTTTGCCTATTTTGAACCAACTTATACTTGGTAAAACATCTGATGCACCTATAGTGACCTCTGTGGATTCTAACTATGTGTATGGTTCTTTTGTGTCAACTCTGAAGATAAGAGAAACCTATTTGGTTCTATGGTTAACCTGTTATGCTTGTTGTAGATTAAAGGGGGAGGGGGATTTTTGGTTTTAATAATGAACAGGGCTAATAATTGACCATGACTGACCTTGATTGGGCTTGAAATACCTGTTGGAACTTGCAGAACCTTCCTTTTGGTATCTGAATTTGCCTAAAATGTGAAATTAGTTTGAGATTGGCCTAAAAACTTCAATGATTGAATCATGTAACTTGTCTAAATAAGGAAAGTAGCAAAAGATGACTTTCTTGAGATGAATTTGACCCCTTCCAGCCTAAAATGAATCCAGCTGACTCCTAAATTTGCCTTAAAGTTCCCATTCTTTTGGCTATTGGCCTTACTTGAAAACTGAGATTTGGAAACTTTAGTTTAACTTTGCATATTCATGATGCTGCTGATCTGCTTTAACTTGTTGACTGTCATGTGTTATGTATTGAACTGTCCTTCCTGGTTTCTGTTAAGTTTCAGTGATTTCTTTGCCTACTTGTTGATTTGTGGTTATTTGCTTGGTTGTTTTACTAAGTTCAAAGGCTTAAAATAGAATGAATGTGTGTTATACTTGTGAGATTGGCTGGATATAGAAGGGTATGCCCCTTTTAGGAGGTTTTGCCCTGTATATCCAGGTATATCAGTGGTATATTTGGGTATATTGACTTCCTACACTTAGAAAAATCTTGGAAAAACTGTATACAGAGGTATATTCATGTATATCTTGACTCTTACACTTAGAAAATTTCAAAATTTCAAGAAATCAGGTTGGGGGAGAGGTATATTGGTATATCAAGTATACTTGGTTTCCCATACTTAGAAAAAATGAGAGGAAGAATTTCTGGGCTCTGGTATCGGGCCTATAGTCAACTGGTCTTCTACTTTGCTATCTTTGGGCCTGATTAGTCATTGAGTTGTTGTTTATATAGGATTATTCGATTAACTGTTGATGGGCTATGGCCCAATGTGGTTGTAATTCATATTTTTGGCTTTGTAATAATTAACTTAGTTCAATTTTTCGCATTTAGATTTAATTATTGAATGAATACTAATGTCAAGTATACCCTTTTGCATCTTATACCCCTCCAAAACCCATTGGTGGGCTTCCACGAGGCCCATCAATGTGTATGGATCGAGTCAACGCCAAAAATGGAGCGCATTTGGAGCTTACGTTGGATTTGAGGAACCCGTTGCATAATACTTCTCTATTTTGGGCTTGGTCGGCCCAATTCTTAACTATTTACTTTAAGTCTTTAAATTCATTATGTGCATTTTAATTATTGGAACCCATATGATTAGATTATGGATTAGAGTCGCTAAAAAATGATTTTTACAAATAATTAACGTTAATCATGGATAAAGGACTAAAAAATGGATTGTTTGGGCTTTAAGGACTAAATCTGCCGATTTCCAGGCAATTATGGATTGAAAGTGACATTCTGAGAACTTATGGGACCGGACTAATATGGACTGATTTGAGACTATTGGACTGATTTCAACGATACTAGACTTTGTGTAAAATTTGTATAAAATTTGTAGAAATGGACTTAAAACTTTGTTAAAATTGGATAATTTAGTTAAGTATAAAACGATTTATATATGAACCATATAGTATATAAAACTTCTTTCGTATAAAAACTATTTTCTATACTTAAATGCTTTTTCAAAATCATTTTTGGGTTGACTTACGTAGAGTCCTACTTAGGCTAAGAGCCTTCGGGTATTAGCCTAAGTGTTCTAGTCCGACACCCTACGCCCAATTTGGGCAAAACTATACTTCGTTGATTCCTTGAAAAGTGTATTTTTGCATGAAAATTACTAACCTTTAACGCGGAAATATAAAAACTAAAGCAATTTTTATCAAAAACACTTATCCATAAGACATATTATTGGAATTCGTAGGTAAACCACGATTGAGCGGATCCTTAATACCGGGGTGCCTAACACCTTTCCGGGGAATCACCAGAACCCTTACCCGGACTTTGGTTAAATTAGGTTTCTTTTAGAAAAATAAATAATTTATTTTAGATGAACCTTTTTCGACCCGATTTTCCTAAAAATTAGGTGCTGATTTTAAAATGTATCCTTTAGAGCACCATTAAGTAGTTGGTTGGTTTTTTTGACTTTCTCGGTACGATTGACGACCGTACTTTTCCGGGACACCTCCCTCCTTTTATGAGGCACGTGCGAGTCATCAAAACTTTAAAATCCCAACGCTCGCTACAATTGGTCAACTTTTTCATGCTATTAACAGGCTGACCAATACTTCATTCAGGAATTAGGTGCAGCAAATCAATCAGGTACAAGCACATTGCGATGATTGTGGCAGAGATCATATGTTCACCAACTGTCCTTCAAATCCTGCTAATCCAGAATCATTCTACTACATGGGGCACCAGAATCGGGGTGTTAGACATCATTTCGGAAGCAAATACAATTCGAATTATCAGAATAATTATCAAAAGCCTCAGCAACAGCAGGTGAGTAGCTCTTTGGAGGAAACGATGAAGAATAAATGTCTCAGAACCAATAGATTTCTCAGCAGAAGCAGTTGATTAATGAAATGCCAAATTCCATCCATGAGGTAGAATGTCAGATGGGCCAAATGACAGTTTCTCAAGCCGTCAGACCACAGGGGGCTCTTCCAAGCAATACCAAAAATAATTCGAAAGAACAACTTCATGCTGTCTCTTTGAGGAATGGCAGAAAATTGGAAGAAGTTCCTCCAAAGAACAAAAAGGTGAATGTTGATCTGATTCCTGCTAAGAGGACAGAGACAGAACAAAAAAATTACGGATAATTTTGCAGAGCAGTCAGAGGTAGTGGCATGCAGGCCACCACTACCATTATAGTAAAGACTTCAGAAGTAGAAGGTAGATTCGTGTAATGACTCGTTTGGTCATTATAGTTCTTTTGGCACTTTTACTGTTTCCAAGCATTGATTGGCTCACTTTTGACCCGAGATTGACTTTTGGGCAAACGGACCTTTTTCTGAGTTTCGTCGACTCCAAGAGGTCCGGATGGTTGTTTAGAACCTATATGTATAATTGGTTAGGTTCCCAATGCATTGTGGTGCATTTCCGGACTTTAGATGGGAATGGAAAGTAGGCACCGGTGGTTGACTCGGTCAACAAGACCTTCGTTGGAAATTTTGAGACCACGAGTGCTTTCGTAGCCTATTTTTGTATGGGTTTAGGTGGTCGGGTTGTGAGCAGATGGCCTCGGGAATAACCCAAAATTTTGATCGAGGACTTAGAAAATTTCAGAAAATCTGGTGTCTGGTGCTCGCAACGGCGGCATCAAAGCAGCCCCAGCGGCACCGCCATGGTGGTGTGATGGCCGCTGGGGTGGTCATGAGTGAAATAGGCTGCATCACTGCAGCGGTGTTCCTGTCGCCGTAGCGGCGCCACTGTAGCGGCACTTCACCCGCCGTGGCGGTCACGGGTAGTGGCATTTTATTAAATGTGCCTTAAATAAGTCTTGGAACCTCATTATTTCATATCTCGATATTGGAGCTTGGAAAGCTGTTCTTGGAGACAAATTGAGGAAATTCTTGGAGGTAAAACTTTATCTAATCCTTTACTCCTCTCTAATCACTATCATCCTAGATTTCCCCCTTCCCTTTTCAATCCTTTAGAAATGGAATTTGAAGGAGGGTTTTGGGAGAATTCTCCCTAGGGTTATACTTGATAAATTAATGATGTTGATACTAAAACTTGATGAATCTGAGCTTAGTAAACCCATGTCTTCCACTTTTAACGTTGAATTTCAGATTTGGAGAATTAGGGTTCATACCCAATTTGGGGGTTTTTACCTGAAATTAGATTTAGAACAATTATTGAGTTAAATCAATAATTAATGGTTGGGTTATGATCATCTAGGACTTAATTTGGTATTTTTCCTCTGAATTTCCCGTTTCGCCCTTGTGGGCCCGTTTTCCCAATTTCTAGGGTTAAAATGGATCTAATTGATATCATAGCAATATTAGTATCATTCTTCATGATTTCTAATATAGAGTTCGATTATGCTTAGACTACTTTGGTTCTGAGCTTCAGAGGACGGGCAAGGCAAATAGTGACTTGTTGGTGTTACTGTTCGGCAGTCCAGGTAGGTTATGGTTTACCTTTGGTGAGACTTCGTATAGCAAATCACATATTTAGATTATGATGTCGGAGACAACATGTGAACCTTCGGGTGTAAAGTTGGGACGGATATTGCCTTAGGTTGGGCCCAGATGTGTGTTGGGACTAGCCACCCCATTATATGTGTTTGATTGTTCCATTGTGTTGGCTTGATAGCATGTATAGTTGGTAGATAACGAATATCTCTTGTTGTCCTAATTCAGATAGGATTGACATACTCGTTGCTAGTATTTGTACCTTGATATATTATTGGCGTACCCACTGTTGGTACTTGAGATTATTGATACATTATTGGCGTACCCACTGTTGGTGCTTGATTTATATATGTTGGCATACCCATTGTTGGTATTTGTGCTGTGATGCATTGTTGGCGTACCCCATTGAGGTACTTGTGATATTGAGCTTGCTTGTTGATGATTGACATATGCATTGCACGCATTCCTCATATTTATCATCAATGGCCGATATCCGGTGATGATCCGGTATAGTTGATTAAGCGGAACTGATATTTGATAAACTCTTTTACTTGAGTGATTGTGAAAAGACCGATGTCCGAAGATCCATTCCGGAATCGTTGTTGATATGAAACTGACACTTGATAAACTCTTTCACTTGAGTGATTGTGAGGAGGCCGATGTCCAAGGTTCAATTTCGGAATCGTTGATTTGTGAACGTGATATTTGACATATTCTTTTGAGTGATTGTGAGGAGGCCGATGCCTGATGGTTATATTCGGGCATTGTTGTTACATGGCCGATCCCAATGTTATTTCGAAATCGTTATTAGCGCATGGACTCCACGGGTCCCCCAGGGTAGTGTCGGTGAGACTTCCCCTGTGAGCAATTAGCCAGGGTCCCATCTGTCTGTTGGGCAAAGATCTGGGACGGGTGGCACTTAGACTTCACGAGTCACACTGGGTTGTGCTACCGAGACGTCGATATTTTCATCCGGAGCACATGTGTACACCTCATTTGCATGGTATGGCATCGCATTCGTACCATTATTACATTGCATTGCATTGTGACTTGAGTGAGATGTTGTGATGACTGGATTGTGGTGACTGATTGTGATGATTCCCCCGTGGGGATTGGTTCGCATCGGATGTACTCAGATTTATTATATTGGGGTTTAGATGTTTACATAGGTGATGACGGATACTTGGTTATGATTATATTGTCTCATGTTGGTTGGGTTATTTGCTTATCTGCTTTATTTTCTGAATTGTGTTAACTATGCTTAGTCGGCCGATGATGCCTACCAGTACTGTTGTTTGTACTGACCTGCACTTGCTGCATTCTTTTATAAATGCAGAGTACCAGATTAGATCTACCTCTCTAACTCGTGGCTGATCGACTCCTCAGCTTCTACTTGAGTTTTCCAGGGTGAGCATGGCATCCGTTGACCTCGAAGACTCTTCTACTGCTTATGTATTACTTTTCGTTCAAGACATGATTTGAGACTATTCATGTATTATTATTCAGACCTTAGTATTCGGATTTAGATGCTCTTGTATGACCAGACCAGATACTGGGGTGGATTCATTACTTTCGCACTTATCTATAGTATACTATATTGTGAGACTTACGTCATTTTACTTCTTCTATTATTATTTTATTAATTGTGAATGTTGAGTTAAGGGTTCACCTACCGAGGTGGGAAAGGTAGGTGCCCGCATGACCTAGGCTAAAACGGGTCGTGACAATTCGGCTTGTAAGAAATTCCTTGAGATCTTGAAATAGGTACACATCAACATCCCTTTGGTGGAGCTCTTGTAAGAGGTTCCGAAATATAATAAGTACATCAAGGATTTATTGCAAACAAAAGATATCTGACAGAATTCAAGATTGTGGCACTTACTAAAAAGTGCAGTTCCAGAGTAAGGAGTGAGATTCCACCCAAGCTTAAAGAGCCGGGTAGTTTCACCATCTCCATTACTATTGGTAACGTTTTGGTTAGGCTAGCATTGTGTGATTTGGGTGCTAGTATTTATTTGATGCCAACCTTTGTGTTCTGAACTTTGGGATTGGGTGAGCGAAGACCAACAACAGTCACTTTGCACTTGGTAGATAGATCTCTAGTATTCTCTGATGGCATAATTAAAGATGTTCTCGTGAAAGTGGGCCCATTCATCCTGCCAGTTGACTTCATTATTCTTGATTACGAAGCTGACAAGAAATACCTGTCATTATGGGGAGGGTATTCTTAGCTACTGTTGATGCGGTCATCAGAGTCAGAGATGAGAAGATGTCCATAACAGTAAATGGGCAAGAAGAAACTTTTGATGTGTTCAAAGCTACTAAGTTGCCTCCCTATTATGAGGAACTTAAGATGATCACAGTGGTGGACTCGAGCTAACAAATGCAAGGATAAATCACTTTTTGGCTTCTAGAGAGGAGATGGCATTGGTATATGGTGAGGACTTAATGGAAGATCGGGCAGTCGAGGAGTTTCTTCATATTCTTGACACTTCTTGCGCCTATGTGCAAGGCAATAAGCCATTTGAACACTTGGAGAGACCAGAGTCTTGGAAGAAACCGAAACCATCTATTGAGGAGGTTCCGATTCTTGAGCTGAAGCCTTTACCTTCGCATTTACATTATGCTTTCTTGGGCAGTGGTAACACATTGCTCGTAATCCTCTCTTTCTTTTTGACTGATGTGCAAGTTGGACATGTGTTGCGGGTATTGAGAGATAGAATCTGAGCTCTCAGATGGACTATAACTTATATTCGAGGGATCAACAACTCATTTTGCATGCACAAGATATTGTTGGAGGAGGATAGCAGGCCCAATGTTGAAAATCAGAGAAGGTTGAACCCAATCATGAAAGAGGTGGTGAAGAAAGAAGTGATTAAGTGGCTTGATGCCTGCATTATTTACCCCATCTCAGATAGCAAGTGGGTGAGTCTGTTCAATGTGTCTCAAAGAAAGGTGGTATGATTGTGGTGAAAAACGAGAATGGTGAGCTGGTACCTCAGAGAATGGTCACTGGTTGGCGGATTTGCATTGATTATCAAAAGTTAAATACTGCAACCAGAAAAGATCACTTTTCTCTGCCCTTCATGGATCAAATACTGGATCGATTAGCTGGTCGTGACTATTATTGTTTCCTGGAGGGCTATTCGGGTTACAACCAGAGTATGATAGCAGTCGAAGATCAGGAGAAGACCACTTTCATTTTTTCCTTATGGCACTTTCGCATTTTAAAGGATGCCCTTTGTACTATGCAATGCTCCCAGTACTTTCCAGAGATTTATGATGGCTATTTTCACTGATATGGTGGAAAAATATGTGAAAGTGTTCATGGATGATTTCTTGGTCTTTGGTGATTCTTTTGATAATTGCTTGCGGCATCTTGATGCGGTGTTGGCTCGATGTGAAGAAACGAATCTGGTGCTTAACTAGGAAAAATGCCATTTCATAGTTCGGGAAGGCATTGTTCTCGGACATAAGGCATTGAAGTTGACAGGCTGAAAATAGAAGCAATCAAGAAATTGCCACCTCCTATATCTGTTAGAGGGGGGCGCAGTTTTCTTGGACATGCAGGTTTCTATCAGCGTTTTATCAAGGACTTCTCAAAGATCGTGAACCCGATGTGCGAGCTACTAGAAAAAGATATAAAGTTCGTGTTCAATGAAGCCTGTCTGAAGGCTTTTGACTAGCTCAAGTTGAGGTTAGTGACTGCACCTATTATCATCACACTATGTTGGACTCTGTCATTCGTGTTAATGTGTGATGCAAGTGATTTTGCTGTGGGGTTGTTCTTAGTCAGAAAAGGGACAAGATCTTTCATCCCATTTATTATGCCTGCAAGACACTTAACGCAGTCCCGTTCCGTACGAACTATACAGTTACAGAGAAGGAGTTATTGGCGGTGGTCTACGCCTATGACAAATTTTGATCACATTAGTGTTCGCTATTTGTTCGCAAAGAAGGATGCAAAACCCAGACTCATTCATTTGGTGTTGCTGCTACAAGTGTTCGATATTGAGATTCTTGATCGAAAGGGCACAAAGAACCAAGTAGTAGATCACTTATCGAGACTTAAGGATCGAGAGCATGTTGATGAAGATGTGGTGATTAAGGAGACCTTTTCGGATGAGTAACTTTTTGCTCTATAGTCAGCTGAACTACCATGGTACACAGACATAGTGAATTTTCTGGTAAGTGAAGTGTATCCTCCCGATGCGAATCATGAAAGGAAGAAGAAGCTCTTGCACAATAGCAGATTTTATATTGGGGATGAGTCGTATCTATACAAAATCGGCCCAGATCAGTTGGTAAGGAGATGTGTTCCAGCAGAAGAAGTGCAGGCCATTCTTGAGAGCTGTCATTCGTCACCTTATAATGGCTATTGACACCTAATTTTTGACCTCCAATATTATTATTTAATTTCCAGAGCTCTTGGATATCAAACGGAGTGACATATGTATTCTTATAAATCAAAATGATTTTTGCAAAAAAATTTCGATAATATTTTGCCATTTCATTTGGCCAAATAGCTTCGAATAGATATTGCAAGTCATTTAAGAATAATTTACATATTTTATCATTTATATTAAGGTATTTGTCAAATTTAATCCAAAATGATTCAAAACAATTATTCAATTATTTGTTCAAATTATTAAATACCATATTGACAAATATTTTACTCCGTTAATTCAAGAAAATTGATTAATTAAGTAAATGAATCATTTTAATTTCAAGTCACATAAACATATTTGCACCTTGGATTTAAAGTTAGTTATGTGCTTAATTGTGGTTACATTTGAAATTATTACTATATGATAATTAAAGCTATATTTTTGCACAGTTGGTTATTTTATGTACATGACCGTTTTAAATTGGTTAATTAATGATAATTTCGCCCTAATTGGATTGTTTAATTAATGGACATTTGATTAATTTAGGCTATTTGTGAAAAGGGGAATTTTTGGCGGATGAAGATATACGAGTATACATGTGTACAAGTGTATATCATACACATATATGTATATAATGGGCCATTTTCTTTTCCCTCTAAAATTTGGCTGAGTCCAGCCCATTTGGACCAAGACCCGGCCCAATACCATCACTTGTACGTCTCAACCAAAACAAACAGACCTCTAAGTCTCATTTGTTTTGAAGGGAAGGGTTTCTTAGTGAAACCCTAGCCGCCACAGCGACTCTCACTGTAACTACCCGTTAGGTCGTTATATGTGTTTTGACCATTTTACCCATGTTGATCCATTCTCGAGACTTTAAGCGAGTCTAATGAAAACTGAAGGATTTTGAATCCTTAAGTGAAAGTATTTGACCAATAATTGACTTTTGGATAAACGGACCTTTTTTGAAATTTCATTGACTCCACGAGGTCTGGAGGGTTGTCTACGACTTGGTAGGGGTATGGTTCAGTTCCCGGCGAGTTTGGTTGCATTTTGGGTACTTGGTTAAAAACTTGTTTTATTTCATTTAGGGGATGACTTGGTAAATTTGGCGTCCGTTGTAAATTCCGAGGCCAGCATTTTTATGTGTGTGTGTGCATATCTGGTTTGTGTATATAGGGCCTCAGATTGATGTCAGAATTTCGGGAATGACTTGTAAAAATTAGATTTTGCTGGTTCTGGTGCGATCGCTATGGCGAGAAGCTGGTATTTAATGAGTTTTCGCCATGGCGGATGGTCTTGTTGCTACGGCGGCGCCACCTTGGCCATCCTTGCGACCGCCGTAGCGGAATGACTGGAAAAGAATCCCATTTATTCTCCTAGGTACAAATTCATTAGTAAAAACTCTCCTAAAACCTATCCTAAGAGCTTAGAGGGGTGACTATTTAAGAACTTGGGGGAATCTCCTTGATGATAAGTTCTAAACCATTATCTTGTTCATTCTCATTTTCCCCTTTAAGTTTGCATGATAGTTTAAGTTCTATAATTGGGGGTTGAAGATCTAGAATTCTAAATCATGAAACCTTAGCTTGAATTGGTTATTATTGTTTTATTCTCTATTTATATCATCTAGAACTGTATGCTAACACCTTCTAGGATGGGATTGTTCTAATACCTTCAAGAATCTATTTTGAGACTTAGGGTTTCACCCAAATTTGGGGGTTTTGACTAAATTATGGAATTGGAGGGTCCAAAGTGATTAGAAACCCATGAATTTGAGGATTATGATTGTTGGGACTAAGGGTAGGGTAATTTCACCCTTAATGATTTTACCCATTTGATTCGTTAGAGGTATTTTGGGTACTTTTTCCCAAATCGATTCTTCTTCCGATTAGTTGGTGTATTTCTTACTTAGCATTATTATTTCTAGACTTTGAGCATTCCAAGGCTTTATGTAAAGGGAAGGCTCTGCTGGAGTAGCTTGTGGTTCCAGTTCATCTTTTTAGTAGGTTACGACTTACTTGAGTTATACTTTGATTAGTAGATTGTTTATATAGTAGAATTGACAGGAGAAAGCATGATTAGGCATTTAGGAATAAAGTATGGTTGGATATTACCTAGGTTGGTATGACTTCTTATTATGTGGGCTTGTCGCCATTACTTTATGTATTGAACCATGAGGTGTATTTACTGTGTTATTGAAAGGAAGGGGTTGATATATATTCTCTTCGTGTTGATTGAGATTGCTTGTATGATTCATTCTGTTGTTGAGTTGATCTACTTGAGACTTGTTATGGCTTATGACATTGTGACTTGCACTTCCTTAGCATTGACCTTATTGATTGATCATGCTTACATTGGAGTGGTGCTTCACATTGGGTTTTGGACTTGAACCATATCCTGAGATCTATTGTGGTATATAGACATATATATATATATATATAAGGCACATTTGACAGGGGGTGAGGAAGTGGCCTAGTTGTGGCTCATGATTTGAGGTCAGTTCCGAAGCGAGTGATACATGGACACCATGGGTCCCCCGCGGGTCATGACTATTGTGCGAACAAGGCCTTTAGCATGTGTGTACGGTTGAGATACTTATCATTAATTGCATTGCATTGGACATCATCTTATTCCTGTGATTTATTGTTGATCGGTATTGTTGATATTGTTGTTGTTGTGGTTGTGTTGTTGTGCCTATTTATTTATCTTGCTGCTTTTACGAATGTTTGCATGATACTAATCTTAGTCGGCATATGATCTCTATTGGTACATAGTATTTGTATTGATATGTTACACCTTGGAAATTTTAGGTCGTTCGTATTATGAGTAAGCTAACATAAGCTCAAAGTGGACATGAAGCACTTATAAGTCTAAGGAGGGTATCTAACAATTGTAAGTATGTACCTTGAGGTTTCAGAGTCATAAGAAGCGGCTGAAGTAAGTTTGTTGAAAGATTAGAAATTAAGTCATTGTTTTGGGAAGATTTCGGGTCATTTGAGTTATACATTGCTTAGAATTATCCTGAGGGGGAGCTATAGGGCCCCTCAGATTGTTAATGAAGTTTTATACTAGTGACAAGAAGGTTCCATAAGGATTGGAGGTCAAACGAATCGAAAAGATCGCATTTTCGCAAAATCGGGGAAAAATGAGCAATATGCGGCTGCATATTGGCAGCGAACTCACCCAATTTGATGGACTCACTGACCAACCTCTTCCCCAAGGAGAGAAGGGGAGATGAGGCAGCATATCCGTTATGCTGAGCCACATCTTCACTGCAAAATGATGCGGGAGCGAGGGGCGGGGGGTGGGCGAATTTGACACCTTTTTAAATCCCAAAAGATCCCATTTTCATATCAGCCTCCCACACTTCTAGAGAGTTCTGAAGGTTCTACAATACTCCCAAACGTCCCATAACATCAAGAGAGAAGATCAAAAATCAAAATCTCAAGAAAAATTCATGGAAGGTAATTGTTCTTGTTTCTCCCCAAGGCGGTGATGAACTTGATCTAGGGAGGAGTTGAGTAAGGTGAAGTTATTCTATTATAAGGTATGTTCTCCCTATTATTTATATGATTGAGTTGATGTAAAGGTTAGTCACTCTTGGAATGGAAAAGAATTAAAGTGGAGAAGTCATAAAGTGTTGAAGTGAAGTTGATGACTATGAGATGAACTTGAAAGGGGATTTTGGATAAATTTGAGATTAACTTGGATACAACTTCTTGATTATGATGATGTGGATGTTATTATTGTTGTTTGGGAGTTGTTTTGTAATATGGTGGAAGTCGATAAAATAGAGGAAGTGCTGCCCAAATTTCGTTAGCCCGTTAATTGTACTAGTTTGAACTTAAGAGTGTTTTCAAGACTTAACCTTAGTATGAATGCTCTTGAATGTAGATTTTGCAGACTTTAGAGGAGAAAGTTAAGTAATTAAGGAGATGTGAAGGTATGTTAAGGCTAACCCTTTCTTTCTAAAGGCATGGTTTCCTTATTGTGCGTTCATCTAAGATATCCATAATGTCCTATTTCCTAAAAAATTCTAGAAGCTCATGACTTTCAAGATTCTTAAGATATTATTGATAAAAGCTCTTTATGGTGATGATGATGATGATGGTGATTCCATAATAGAAATCGGGGGTTTACCGACCTTATGTTAGCCCGATAGGATTGTAATGCTTTCTTTGGATACTCATGTATGTCATATATATATAGCTATTTTCTGACACCGAGCTTATATGGCAGGGCATGGTATCTATTGTACGCACCACTGCAGTTGGGTACGGATAACACCGAACCTTGTTATGGTCAGGTACGGACAATACCGAGCCTTGTTATGGTAGGGTATGAGCGACACCGAGCCTATATGGCTGGGTATGGTATCGTATATGTATATGTATGAATGTTCCCTTTAGAGAAAGGTTAAGTATGCAAGGCAACCGTCTTATGAGGTATAAGTTGTTCTCTTATCTTATGTTCTCTTATCTTATGTTATCTTCATGTTTTCATCATGTTGCTATTCATGGCTTACATACTCAGTATATTGTTCGTGCTGACGTCTTTTTATTTGTGGACGTTGCGTTCATGCCCGCAGGTAGACAGGGTAATGGACCCGACCACTAGGTCTAACTTCAGTGATTGTATAGGAGCGCTCCATTTGTTTCGGAGCTGCAGATTAGCCGGTACTATTCTTTTGTGTACATATGGGCATGGTAGGGTCTTGTCCCATCTTTATGATGTTATGCACTCCTTGTAGAGGCTCGTAGACAGATGTATCTAGTTAGATGTTTTGTAACCCCATCGGTTCATGTTTTGTATATCATTTAGACAGCTTTGTCGGCTTGTACATATGGGCATAGGTTATGATGTTTACATAGACGTGCTTACATCTATTGAAATGGCGTCCCTTTCAGGTTATGATTTTCATAAGTTATCCTTGTGGCCTATCTAGATGTGACTATGAGAAGTAGTAGAGAGGTTCTTGGTAGGTTAGCTCCGGGTGCCCGTCATGGCCCTCCAGTCGGGTCGTGATATGATACTACCTTGCTGCACTCTTTTTGAGTGCAGATTATGTGCCAGGGTCGTCGTCTAGACCTTACATCTAGCCTGAGGCTACTTTCTAACCAGATCCGAAGGTGAGCTCCTAGCCATGTCATGTCACCTGAAGATCTCTCCTTATTGATGTCTATTTCAGTTCTAGACATTTCTGCTATTTTCAGACATTTATGTACTTCTTAGACAGTTTTATGATTAGAGTCCTTGTATGATGACTTTCAGATTTTGGGGTTGTAATAAGTAGTTTCTGCACTTTCTATTCTCTATGCCATGACTTAGACTTATATTTATTGGTTCTATTGTTATTTAAGTTATAATTGATTAAACGGTTGATAGACTTAAGTAAGGGGATGGTTCGCCCATCAGGGGGGTTAGTGTGGATGCCATCACGACGGGTTAGGTCGTGACACTCACTCTCTCTCATCGTCATAGGCATGGAAATGGCAAGAGTACACTGTACTCTTGCTTTACGCAGGTCATGCATGGCCATTTTAGGCAAAGCAATAAATGTGTTTCCCTCTTTTCACCGCAATTCAACCAAACGAGGTATAATCCTCCTCCTCTTTTACTTTTTCTATAGATTAAAGTCAAACGAGTACAAGGGATTTGTCTCGTTGATATTTCAAACAAATGAATTTCATTGGTTGTGTTTGGTTTACACGGACTCAAGAGAATCCTTTGCAAATTCATAATCCCACATCGATTTCAAACAACAATTTAGGGTTTTGGGGGTTCTATTTAAATAACCCCAACCTCACACAACATATACACAAAAAAATAAGAAATTTCACAAAAAGACTCGAAACTAGGGTTTTGATAAGGTGACCGACTAGAATTAGACACCTAGTTGAAATTTTACATTTTTTGAGCTTAAGTTTAATTTTCTTCGAGCTTAAGTTTAATTTTCTTTCTTCTCTTTGTTGTTTGAGTATTGGGGTTGAGGAGCAAAGGATCTCCAATTTTCGATCTCGACAGCAGGCTGCACTTGGAAAAGGTAAATAATCCTCTTTTAAGTATAGTTTCAGTTTTAGTAGTTTAATACTCCTTCCGTTTCAATTTATATGAACCCATTTGACTGGGCACGACATTTAAGAAAGAGGGAAGACTTTTGAAACTTGTGGTTCAAAATAAGCCTTGAAAATTTGTGTGGCTGTAAATCATTCATAAAGTGAATTTGTTTCTAAATTAGGAAAGAGGTCATTCATTTTGGCACAGACTTAAAAGAAAATAGGTTCAAACAAATTGAAACAGAGGGAGTAGTATTTATGTGTTCATATATGTTTGGATGATTATGTTGTTAATGATGTTTAGTTTAGTCTATTAGTAGGTCTATGATTAGGGCCTTTTTTACTTTGTTACATATGATAGTGTTTAGATGTTGGCATGTTAAGCTAGTAGTTTGATGTGATTTAGTCTAGTGTTAGTTAGTATTGCTATGGTGGATCAGTCTTTAAGCATATGATTAGTATAACATATTTGTATATGTTTGAATATTAGTTTAGGTTGGTTTTAGTTTAGTTTAGTTATTAAGCAAAAATGCCATGCCTTCACTGTCAAAATAGCATAAATAACTTGCTTAGATTAGTCCAATCTTTCATCTGTTGATTGTATACTTATCCTTCCCCTTTGGATGTTCATTAGTAGTCTATGAAGGTTTATATCTAGATTCAAGTGGGGTTTACTAGCATATAGGGGCATGATCTTTAAAGTGCTAAAATTCTGAATTGTTAGTCTCTAATGCTACTGATGATCTACACATTTTCACCAATATGTGTAAAAGCCTAATTGTTTATATTGACTCCTTAATCAATCATAGTTTAACTAAGAGTCAAAAGATAAATGTCACCTAGTCATAGGATCTCTACATATTAAAACAGAGTTGAAAAAATCTAGAAGAGTGTGTAGCATGGTTGTTTGAGCATGTTTCACTTAACCTTGGTTAAAACTGTTTTGAACTGCCTTGTTTGGGTCGACATGCCTCTGTGTAATCTCTTAATTAATGTTCCATACTTGCCTTGTCTGTCTAAGTACTGAAGCATGCCTAGCTTAGCATGTTACACCTTTGAGTCATTTTGCACCATGCCCTACCTGTTGAATAGCCTAAATGCTATGTGTATCAGTGTCTTGCATCCATTAAATATCTTGTGCCATGTCGAAATATAGCTATCTTCCTTGCATTGTTCACTCAGTCCATAATCTTGTTTTCATGAGCTAGAAGTGTAGAATGTGTTTGGGTGTTGAAACTGTTTAATTAAGAATGTAGGATTTAGCACACAAGTTAAGGTGAACCTTACTTGTATAAGGTTGACCTCAATATCATGAAGTATGCCACCCTTGTATTTTCACTATTGTCTGTATTTTACAGTGTCTCTTTTATCTTGCCTCTTTGATAGCATGAAAAATGTGAAAGTATGCCTATTGAGTGGTTAGGACCACATATATACTAAATGATTATTTAGCGAGGTTGTCTAGCATGCAAGCCTTTTTACTTGATTGGAGTGACTGTCTTTGTTAATCTCAACTCGAATCCTGTAAGGTTATATGAAAATCATCACTGCAATTGCTATAGTACTTAACTTTTTCCTCATGGGTGTTAATCTCACTTATGTCTCCTGAGCCAAATCATTCTAAATCTGGGTTGAAGTAGGTGGTCATATTGAGAGTGATTCAGTGAAGTCATATGCTGCTTGAGTGAAATCATCTGCTACTTGTTATTAACTGTTGGATAATAGTGATTGCTTGATTTTTGCATACCCTACCCTTATTAGGTTTTCTTTGATGATATATGCTGTTTGTGAGAGTCAAACAATGCGATTAGTTTTTGTCTTTTAAAATTTAAACTTGTCTGTATTCCCTTGTCAAATGAAATCTGGGCATATTGGTTAAGTTTTTAGCATGAGATTTGAGTATATTGAGCTTTAAAGTCAATAAGAGGTTGCGTTTCCTCCTTCTGGTCTTGATTCAAACTTATGTTTCTACCTTTGTTATTTTTGTCTTGTGAAACTGTTGTCAAATGAAGTGTGCACAGATATACAAGATGTATACAATCTTTATATGCCCTTGGTATATATAGGCTTGTATATCAGGTATATTTCTTGTATATCTCACCATGGACTTTAGGATAGAAGTGCCATTTGTTAGAACTGGGCCTCACTTTCAAGGGTTGCCTTAAATGATTATGATTGGGTTTATTTTCGGATTAATATTTGTTTGTCTTAGGCCTATTTTCAACACTATTTCCTCCTTGTTTGGGCCTGTTCTTGTTCCAGTTTTATGCTCAATATATCTGGGCTTGTCCATTCTTTTGCCTTAATTAATATGCTTATATACATATGTGGACTATATATATATATATATGTATGTATGTATTGAATGCATATTCCTTAGTTCATATTAGGTGAATTATAACGTCTAGCGTCTAGGTGCTCTCTAACCAGCAAGCCCCCCCCCCCCCCCGCGCCCTTGCATGACTTCATTGCCGAGCCGCTTGGGCCACCTCTCACAAAAGCCCAACATCTTTCTTTCAATCGAGTCCGTTGAAGATGAAAATATTTGAAGGCCCAACCATGGGTGAAAATGACAACTGGTGGGCTTAGGTAGACCCACCAACCTAAACTTTTCCTCCAATTTTCATTCATGTTCATCTTTGTACATATTTGTATATAAGTTGTAAATGTAAACAACGCTATGTTATTATTGAAACCCAAATGCGATTAGTACTTAGGAAATTCGTGTAGAAAAACTTAGGATTTTCTCAAGTTGATCACAACATAAAATTGGCAAAATGCTGGGATTTTTATCAAGTCCTTCGAAGTATGTTAAATTTGGAATTTTAGAAGTATACGAGTATGTATATATAAACGATTTTGAGTAAAGAAACACGGGAACTTGTTTTGGGCCTTTAAAGCCTTCAAAACTGGAAATAAAATGAACCATATTGGGACCTTGAAATGAAACGATTTTAACATTGTTTTGGGACTCGTTTGCCAAACTCGGGTTTGGACTGATATTGAGATAAAATAAAAATAAAAACTGATTTTTGGAAAAAAGGGAGTAGCAAATAAACTTTTCAAACTTTATGGACTTAAGGTAATTTATAAAACTCTTGGGGCCCAAAGCCCAAACCTTAAGACATGAAACAAGAGGAATATACTTGGACCTTAGTTTGAGAATAAGATGGCTTTGGTTAGAATATGGTTGACCCAAATGAGCTAAAAAGTGGAAAATATAATAAGCAAAAGTCAGATATATCTATATATATATAAGGACAAAAATCATGACATTAGGACCAAGTTAGTAGGAACTCTACTTTAAGAGAAATCTTAAGTGTGTTTTGATTCGGAAATGAAGTGAATAAAACCCTTTGTAACATTTTAAACCAACTTTTTTTCTTAAAGAATATTTTGCTAAAAAAATGAAGTTTTATGATTTGCATGACAATTTTTGCAAGAAAGAAACATTTTAGCAAATAATCACAGTTAAATCACGCATTGAAGCTCGATGGTCAATCGTATTCTATAGATCTTTAATATTTGGGTGCTTAAAACCTTCCTAAGGGGATCACCAGAACCAGTACCTCGAACCTTTGGTTTTAAAAGGATTTTTTTCTTGTTTGATAAAACCCTTTAAACTTGGTTTTCCTAATTTCCCTTAATAAGTTAGGTGGCGATTCTAAAAATACGAAAATTCAAATAGAGTCTGCAATTTCTTAGTAGATTTTATGCACCTGCGTAAAAGTGAACCTTAACAATAGCCATCATAGCAGTGACGATTTAACAACAACTAATATACTTCAATCTGGTTTCTATTGGCTGACATTGTTTAAAGGTGCTCATGCTTTTGTGAGAGAGTGTGACAGTTGTCAGAGAACCGGTAACATCTCGAAACATCATGAAATGCCTTTGAATAGTATTTTGGAGATTGGGGTGTTTGATTCTTTGGGGTATTGATTTCATAAGGCCCTTCATTCCGTCAAAGGGGAACAAGTATATTCTTGTTGCGGTTGATTACGTGTCAAAGTGGGTGGAAGAAAATCCACTCCCAACCATTGATGTGAATGTGGTGGCTAGATTATTGAAAAAGAACATTTTCACACGTTTTGGGACCCCGCGGGCCATTATCAGTGATCAAGGTACGCACTTTTGCAACAGGGTATTTGACAAATTATTGGCTAAGTATGGGGAAAAACACAAGTTGGTGACTGCATATCATCCTCAAACCAGTGGCCAAGTGGAGGTGTCCAATCGTGAGATCAAGCGAATTATTGAGAAGACGATCAGTGTCAACAGAAAAGATTGGTCACTAAAGCTCGATGACACTCTCTGGGCTTGCCGAACTGCTTACAAAACTCCTATTGAAACCTCTTCATATAGGTTAGTTTTCGGTAAAGCATTTCATCTCCCTTTCGACCTTAAACATATGGCATACTGGGCGACAAAAAAGCTGAACTTAGATATGGAAGCAGCGAGTGCGAAGAGGTTGTTGCAGCTGGATGAGCTTGATGAGTTTCTTTTTCATGCATATAAGAACACAAAACTCTATAAGGAGCGGACAATGAGGATACACGACCAGCACATTCAATGTCGTGAATTTGAGCCCGAACAATTAGTACTGTTGTATAATTCAGGACTCAAATTGTTTGGGGGAAAGCTGAAGAGTAAGTGATCTAGGCCATTTGAAGTAATTCTTGTAACCGCACATGTAGTGGTTGAGCTGAAACCACTAGATGCGGGTTCAAACTTTTTTGGTGAACGGGCAACGAGTGAAGCACTATTTCGGAGAGTTCATTGATCCAGTGAACACATCTATGATACTTGAAAAGGCTTGAAAGAGCCTGCATCATACCGCGACATTAAATCAAGCACTTCTCGGGTGGCAACCTATGTTTGTACTATTAGCATAAAGAAAAAGAAAAAAAACAAAATGTCATGCCACGACCTTAACTACGATGCCTGTTGGATGGCAACCTAACTTTTCATATATCTATTTCACGTTTGTCCATGTTGCAAGACTAGGGAAGGAACGGGAACTCAGAACGAGTGAAAAACTGAATTAAAAATCGCTCCAGGTCTGTTTGGGCACTGCTTGTGTGTTGCACAAGCAGCGCGCATGATGTCTGAATGCCAAAAGTTACGACATTTAGAGAGCATGATTTTTTGCGATGGGCATGCGATGCGCACCCATCATGCCCATCGTGTGAATCGTCTGATTTTCAAAGACTGGGCTAACCTGTGCTAGGTATGCAACGCACAGGTCGGCCCAGTTTGAATTTTTTTTCTAAGTTAAAAGAAACAAACCCCTCCCTTTTTCTTTTATAAGTTCTCAACACACAACCACACCTATCTCTCTTAAAACCAAAGACCCAACTTCCTTTCAATCCTAATCAAAACACAAGAACTTGGATCCATCCTCCATTAACTCACAAGGGAAGTACTTATCATCATCAATTCATGAAATCCCTTTACCTCTTTCCCCTTATTCTTGAGTTTTAAAAGTTGAAAACTAGGGTTGTTGGGTTTCGGCAATTTTGGGCTGGGATTGGTATTGTGTTGATTGATTATGATGTTTAGGGCAAGAATAATGACCCTATTGAAAAAGGGAGGGTTCTACAACCACCATTGTTGTCGAATCCAAAGGGGAAGTTCTATGCCCACAAGATGTTCGATAAAATTCCTTCACCAAGTTTTTTGTGAAAATTGTGAAATCCTGAGTAGCAATGTAACATCAAACAACTATACAAACCCCCGGGCATCAATTTGAAATGGGAGATTTGATTATGGGAAACTAGTGAAACATAAACCCAAGTCCTAAATCATAGTTTTTCTTTCTCTTTATTTTGTTTTCTTTTTAACTAGATTAGGATTAGTTAAGATCTTCATTTTCATTTTTGTAACATTGTTTAGAATAAGTGTGGGTCCGGTTCACCTCTGAACATGCATAAAAAGATGAAATAGCCATGATTAATTCTCGAATTTAAGGAGTACAGTACTCCAAACACACGTACATATAATAGAACTAGGTGTGGGGTCGTTCCACAACCCTCTTTAGTTATTGAATTGTACTTATCGATTGGAATACTTTTTTTTGTGTGCAGGCGCAATGGTTAACCCAAGAAGCAAAGGTACCTCTGGCTCTTCATCCCATGATACAAAGATAGGCTGCTTTAACAACCCTCCGCAAAAGAAGAAATGGACAAAATCGGGGATTGGAAGAACCCAACCACACCTATTCCTTGAGGCCTCACCCCGATTTAGTCATAATCGGTGGACACACAAAGGGATAGTATGATAGCTTTGATGTTTTAAAAGGTACATCCATGAGCGTGTAGTCAATCCAGCCCCGTTGAAGAAGAATTTCCAGGACATATACAATCAAGTCATTATCATAGGATGGAGGTCTGTATTTGACACGCTAGGGAAAGTGAACATCTACCTTACTTTGGAGCTCTATGCCATTCTAAAACTAATATGGTTAGAGGAGGAGCGGCCGTCAATATACCTTCGAGGCGAGTGGGTGCCTTTGTCCCCATCGACTGTGTGTACCTCACTTGGCATCCCAAATCATCCAATTGAGCCGTTGAAGGAGTTCATCCATAGGCCATATTACCAGGCAATTAGAGAGACACTATGTGGCCCTGATTCTAAGGCAAAATGGGCTCGTTTTAATGATAAATAAAAGAGGCACAAGAGTTTGCCGATCAACAACTTTCGATGGGAGGCCTGTGTAGGGTTGAGGTTGCTGAATTATCTAATCATACCACTTGACCACTACACGAATGTGCAGAAGGACAGGGTATGTATTGTGTACTTTTTCTTTATGGGGCGACCCGTCAATATTAGGCACTGGATGATCTAGGAGATGAAGAGAGTGAAGGAGGACAAGTCCCATGATCAGGCTTAATGAGCAGTAGCATGACCCTCGTGATAGAGTGCTTGCACCTCGCAAAACTACGATTGACATCTCTAAAGTCAAGGGCCCAGAGCAGATGGTGAAGCACAATCTCACTCCAGCTGAGGAGAGGTCAGCCTAGTCCACTATATTAACTCAACTGCATGAGATGGAAGTGATTGCAGGTGAGCGATTTGAGTTGGACTTCTCCAGTGTCTATGCCAAGGCCCCACATACAGTTTACTCACGAGCACTTTTGGGTGATGAGGCCTGATTACCGGCCGTCGAGGATGTGAACTCGGCTGATCTCATGCAAGCCAATGCAGAGGCAGGAGAAGAAGTGGAGTTGCACATTCAGGGCGACGATGATGAAGGAGGAGATGAAGCCGAGTCAGCTGATGGCGAGGCTAATGATGATGTAGAGGAGGACGACTAGGGCCTAGTGGGCCCAGGGAGTATCTCTCGCCTTGCCCTATTTTTATTTTTTCATATGCATTAAGGGTGTTGTATGAAGTTAAGTGTGGGGTGGGAGGCACTTCTCGAGATAGGATGCTTATGCCTCGGGATTTTTTTTATCTTATTTATTTATTTCTTTTAGGAGTAGGATTTTTAGTTTCTCTTATTCCTTTAAAGAAAAACAAAATTGAAAAACTTTGAAAAAGTAAAAAAGATTTCGCCTTTTAGTTTATTAGTACCCTCAGTAGCGGCACAAAGCATCTAGGTAGTTTTCTTTTTCATCATAGAAGAGGATTTTCCCAAAGATGGATAAATGACGACCGTCTTGAGGGAAAATTAGTCCATAGGAAAAGACCATTCAAATGCTAGGTTCTCGGGTTAGGTGAAATAATGTCAATGTTAGCGATTCTTGTCTTTGATTTGAAAGCATGCCTTGAAAATGACTAACCTTTCTCGAAACACTTAAACCATATTTTGTTGGCTCATGTATGACCCATTTAGCATATTCGGTATGTTGTTGCTTGATTCAAGGGACGATATTGATCCTTCTTGCGTGAATATGTGCCATGTGTGTGTAAGTAATTGTTCTATGATCCATTCTTTTTATGGATGTCTAGAACTTGCCCCTATGTTCGTAAAACAAAATAAAGTGTGTTGTGACTTAGGACATGATAGAGGCATTTCTCTATAATCGTAAAGTTTAACTTATTTTACCAACCCGTACATATTATCCTAGTCAGCCCCGTTGAGCCTTTAGCCTTTTTCTTTGATAGCAGTCGATAAGCCCATACCCTATCGTTCTAATCAGCCTATTTTTTATCCAATGTACTCCTTGAGCACTTTAATGATAAAATGATGTAATTGGAATTGGGATTTGATAAAAAGGGGAGGGTTTGTTGGTTGAAAGCTAGTGAGCTCTATTGGTGCATCTAAAGAAAAGCAATGTCCCTTGTTAGTTGGGAATTGGAAAAAAAAAACTGAATAGAAAACTAAAAAAAGGGTGATTATCATCGAATAAAAGTTCCCTTCTAACTTGCGTTATAAAAATGTGGTGCTTAAATGTAACAAAACAAAATGGGGTTGATTTTGGAAGAGTGGTTGAGTGGCTGGTTGTGAAAATTTGGTGGTGAAGAAAGTTATGCAAAACGATTGTGTCATATGTATTGAAGTGCTTAGGGAGGATAGTCACTATTATCCAAATATTTACTACCCAAAACTTAGCCTATGTTACAACCCCTTAAGTCCTACTTGATCCTAGGTTCAACATACCTATACTAGTGAAGCAGTTACACTAAGGGCAAGCTTATGGTTGTCAAATTTGGCATGTGATATTCTTTGAGAGAGTGAGCGTAGTTATTGATTTTGTGTCCATTGAAATAAAATTATTTGATTCATCTGAGATATATGGACAACTCTCTTTCAGTGAAGGCACACAGTTGGGATAGATTGGTGAAATGTTTATTTCTCGGGTAAGTAGCATGATTGTTTTGCTTTGAGTTTGTCTTTGAGTCATGTTTCCCTTGAAAGTAAAGTGTTTTTGAGAAAGCTGTTTGTTGATGTTTTAAACTAAAATTTGGATTGTTGGCATGACTTTCATAAGCATTGGCTTGATTGTTTGGTTTATGAAATGTTTTGAAAATCGTATTAGCCGAAGCCGGAGTAGACTTGTTTGAATAACAGTGTTGTGATTATGGTAAGTTGGTGATTGGTAAGTGTTTGATCGAGGCGAGCAAAACCTAAGTGGGGGGTGGTGGTATTTGGCACAAATATCTATATTTCGCGTCACTTTTCCTCCTTATCTTAGTACTTTAATTGCATTCTTTATAAGGAAATCGTTGTATTCGAACTTATGATTGCATGTTTGTGTGTTTAGGTACAAGGAGATAGAATGATGGAAGTCCGAGTAGTTTTTGAGTAAAAATGGAGCTTATGGAAGTTGGACGAGTTGACGAGAGGCTTGAGCAACACTTAGAGAGTGAAATGGACAACTGAAGGCACACGAGCGATTAGCCCGCGTCGCCCACCTAGTGCGCAGTGATGCACACTCTGAATCTGGTCTGCAGAAATAGAAAGATATTCCCGCGATGGGCTCGTGCGCGCGACTATTGCGGGACCTCATTTAGTTTTCCCGATTTGATTGGGATTTGGTCAACTTATTTTAGCTTTTAACCTAGACTATGAATAGATGTTTTTATATTAGAAACGCCGTGCTGGGAATATTCTTGAGACTTGTAAGCCATCATCCTTGTTTCTCTTAGGTTTTACTTTATTTTCTTCATTCAACCCTTATTCATGAATTCTTGTTCTTCTTCTTGAATCATGAGTAGCTAAAATCTCTTATTCTAGGATTGTGGCAAAAGTCATGATAGTTGGTTTGACGACAAATTCTATCTATTAAATTTCCATCTTTTGGGTTGCTTATTTATTCTCGTGCTTAATTGTTTAATTACTTGATCACTAATTAGACTCTATATGTGGTGTGTGAATTGAACTAAGGATAGGGATTTTGCATGCGTATTATGAATAATAGAGCTTGTTCGAATAATTGTTTCGCTAATTGTCATGAACCAAACAGCCGTGAGTGGCACCCACCCAAATCCCCAAGTAGGCGAACCATCTACTTAACCAACCATCCAAACCATTCTCAAATTACCTAGCCAAATTAAAGCATTCAAGGATATAGCAAATAATAAAATCTCCAATTATCTAGTCATGCCATAAATAAATAACATCTGCGGAAGTCTAAACTAACACAACCCCAAAATCCGAAAGTCATCGTACAAGGACTCTAACATAACTGCCTAAGAAAGAAACACTGTCTAACAATAACATAAATGTCTGAAATGAAATAGACATCTAGAATAGGAAAAATCTTCAGGCGGCTCAACCTAGAATTTGGCGGAATCTGGCCCAGCTAAATATGAGGTCTCGTAGAAGTCTCTGGATCACAATCTGCACTCAAAAGAATACAGCAAGATAGTATCAGTACAAACACTATATACTGGTGGATATCATACGCCGACTAAGATTAGTATCATGCATATAATTAAAAAATCAATAAAATAGGAATCAACAAGAGTAATTCAACCCACATAATCGCCAAACACAATCGCAAATCACAAATTATCTCAACTTTGTCACATATATGTACACATATGATAAATGGTAGTGTTTGACCCATTAGTCATGACATGCAGGGGACCCATGGTGTCCATGTACCCTCGCTCCGGAATCTTACCTCGAATCACGAGCCTTTAACTTAGGCCACATCCTCATCCTCAATCAAATGTGCATTTTCATATTTATAATATCTTCCTCATCACAATGTATTTCCGTTCCACAAACAAACAAGCAATGAGAACAATCAATAAATCAATATCGGGGAACACAAGTCACCATGTCACAAATCATATCAAGACTCAATAATCAATAACATGAATAAGGAAATTCTCCAAATCAACAAGATGAGTATATATGAACTCATGCTTTATCATTTCATATCAATTCATCATGTAATTAATCAATTTGTATCAAGCTATAGGAATTATCAACCACACTTTATGTCTGAAGCCCTAATCATACTTCTCCTATCAATTTCGTATCATATACAATCAACTAATAAAAGTCTAACGCAAGTAGACTATAACCTACCTCAAAGCAAAACTAGAACAATGTAATCACTCCGCAATAGCTTTCCCCTTTCGTAAAGCTTCAGAACGTTCAAAGTCTAGAAATATAGAACTACATGAGTATTCAATCTTCTACTCCAACAATACAACAATTTGGGGAAAAGAACCCAACTAATTCTACCCGTTTCAAATGGATAAACTATCATTCAAGCGTTATTTCATCATAATATCAAACCCAATAGTCATATGCTATCCGTTCATGGGGTTTCTAATTGTTCCAACCCTATTACAAGCGGTTTTTATGCCAAAGTCATCATTTTTATGGAACCCTAGGTCTCAATCCAAGAGTTCCACTAATGATAGCCAAGTTCTCATCCTAGAAAGCAATAGTATATACTCCACGATGATTAATAAACAATAAAATCAACAACTTATTCATTAACCACGGGTTTTCTTAAGTTCTATGGTTTTAGCCCTTTCATTCACCATTAATGGAGTCATGGATTCTAACATGATGATGGAATTAACAAAGTCAAGGGTTGTGTCAGGACCTAATTTTGCCAAGTCGCGCGGGCATTTACCTTTCCCACCTCGGTAAGTGAACTCTTATTCTAACAATCTTAAAATCACGAATAAATAAATAAACAAGCGGAAGAGATAAAAATACATAAGTCTAATTTTTTTTTTAATTAAAAAAAATGATATAGAAACATGCGGAAGTAAGAAAATACATCAAATCCACCGCAGTCTGGTCTAACCATACAAGAGCCTCTAACTAGATACTACAAGTCTGAAAGTAATAAAATACATCAAGTCTCAAAACATGTCTTAGAACAGAAATAAAGACATAGTAGATAGACGAATCTTCGGGCGGCTAATGTCCCCCTGCTCACCCTGAAGACTCAAATCAGCAAATCCTCGAACAGTCAGCCACAAGGAGTAGAAGTCAATCCCTTCTGATACTCTACATTCATAAAAGAATGCAGCAAGTGCAGATCAGTACAAACAACAAGTACTGGTAGGTATCATATGCCGACTAAGACTAGCTAACATATACAAAGATGACAAATTAAGATAAACACATAATCCAACAAGTATAAGTCAACAATAAGTCATATCCACGGTACAAGTCGTCACATATGTTGTAGCATATAAACCCAACTGTGCCAAGTCTCTGCATAGCAATTTGAATCAGTATATCACAGTAGTATCACAACAACCAACATAATCAAGATACAATGCAATGCAATAATGTATGTAGGATGAAATGCAATGCAATGCATATGCAGCTTTTTACAATATGTCCCGGACGGAATGACTCCACATCTCGGAGATCATGACCCATGAGGGACTTGCGAAGTCCATGTACCACTCGCTCTGGAATATGACCTATGATCACGAGAACACGCTTACGATCCCGACAAATACCTCGGGCATCAGACACTCCATCATTCCCGACAAGAAACCTCTGACAACGAACACTCATCTCTCTTTTACGCTCTCCGGCAAAACCTCGGAGGCTATACTCTCTCACATATTATCATCAGTACCAAAACCATGCATATATCAATGTATCATGGAAATGCGTATGAATATGATGAAATGTGATATCAACAACCAATATAATCCGAAACAGTACCGTATTGGGCACACAAGCAACATCAACATGAAGGCTACACAATAAGCCATAATGAATCAATATTCTCATCTCGGTATCAAACGAGTAAGTACTGCAATATCAAATCCATGATATATTACTAGCCGCAATTATCAATGTCTCAATATGTCAACGCACCAATAAGTAATTGATCAAGATAAATTAGCAACACAACGGGGTGGCTAGCCCCAAATCATATAACAAGGCCCAACCTAAGACAATATCCATCCTAACTTCGTACCTGAAGGCTTACATGCATTCTCCGACAATATCATCTAAACTTACGCTTCGCTAATCAAAGTCTCACCATAAGGTAAACCGTAACCTACTAGAAAGGCTGAACAACAAGGTCTCTAACAATTATTCCTTAGTCTTCCCTTTCCTTAGAGCCTTGAGATAATGAAAGTCTAACATATCCGAATCATGGAATTAGAATCAAGAAGATCATCAAACAAACCCTACTTCTATTCAAGACCAAATCCCCAACCTATGGAATAGGGTTTATGAACTAGAAGGGTGAAATTAGGAATCAAAATGTCTCAACATGAAATTAAAGCTCTAAGTGATCAATTTCCATCAATATCAAGCTAGAAGATCAACAATTTACTCAAATTCAGATTCTAGGCAAGAACCCCAAATTTGGGTGTAAACTCTAACCTCCAATCCCAAAATTTAGCCAATAATTAGGAAGAAATCATTCAATTATAGGTTCTAGTCATCAATTCCATGCTTAATAGAGTTAACCGAACCAACAAATCATGATTTAGAAGCCTAGAAAAAAGAACTCATGGAACCCTCTTTTAATCTTCAAACACTTAATGAACTATCAAGATAAAGGAATTCTAAGGTGATTAAGGACAATGGAATAGTAAAGGAATTAGAAGAACTTACCACTAAGAGTTTCCTCCAAGAATACCCTTGAAAAGCTCTCAAGAACTCTAAAGTCGAAATAATAAAGAATGAGGGACTTAGGGCTTTTAATGCTCAGTTAATGAATTAATCAGCCCACCACCGCTTCTGGGGCAGCGAGACTGCTACAACGGTCCCACATCGACGGCCACTGAGACTGTCGTGACGGTCAATCCGCAAATACACTTAGCCGCTGTGGCGGCCATCGCACCGCTATAGAGGTCCGTTGATGCGGTATAGCAGCACCAGAACCAGATTTTCCTAAAATAATCACAATCTCAACCCGAAATCCCGACTATCACCCGAGGCTATTTGCTCATATACCACATACGCAGACACACATAAAACCCCGCTACGAACGTACTCGTGCCCTCAAAATTCCCAACGGAGGTCTTGTGACCTAGTCAACCCCCGATACCTCAATTCTAACTTCCGAACCCAAGTCCAAAAAAGCACCCGAGCATATTGGGAACCAAACCAGATATGTACACAAGTTCTAAATGACCATCTGGACCTCTCGGGATCTACGAATTTTCAAAAAAGTTTCGTTTACCTAAAAGTCAACTTTGAGTCAACTCTTTTTTCACTTTAAGCCCATTCTTCCCAAAAAGTCACCGAAATTAAATCTAAACACCTCGGGAAGTGTGTTAATGATCCCCTCAGATCAAACATGAGCTAAACCAGCTCGAGAAAAGATCAAAAATGCCGAAAAGACTATAATGACCAAGCGAGTCGTTACTTTAGATACCTATTAGCCCATCGCTCGTCCTCGAGCGACGAAGGGAAGAAAATAGAGAAGTACCTAAATCGGCAAACAACTGAGGATATCGGCTACGCATGTTGGACTCAGTATCCCAAGTGGCCTCCTCAACAGGACGATGCTTCCATTGCACCTTCACATAAGCAATCTCTTTAGACCTCAACTTTCGAACTTGCATATCCAAAATCGCAATAGGCTTCTTCTCATAAGTCAAATTCTCATCAAGCAATACCAAGTCCCAACGAATAATATCAGTGCCACCGGTAGGGTACTTTTTCAACATATACACATAAAAAACTAGATGAACACCTGCCAAACCTGGCGGCAAGGCCAACTCATAAACAACATCGCCCACACAATCAAGGATCTCAAAAGGCCCATTACACCTCGGACTCAACTTACCTCTATTCCCAAATCTCATAACACCCTTCATGGGTGAAATCTTCAATAGAACATGATCAGCAACGACGAACTCTAAGTCTCGGACCTTCGGTCTGCATACATCTTCTGTCGACTCTGAGCTGCCAAAAGCTTGGCTTGAATGATCCTCACTCTCTCAAGAGACTCTCTCAACTGATCCGTACGCCAAGGTCGAACCTCAAATGCATCAAACCAACTAACCAAAGATTTACATCTCCTACCATACAAAGCCTCAAAAGGCGCCATGTTAATACTCGAGTGATGACTGTTGTTATATGCAAACTCTGCCAACGGCAAGTACTAATCCCAATGACCACCAAAGTTAATAACGTAAGCTCTCAACATATCCTCCAGCACCTGAATGGTCTGCTCGGACTAGCCATCGGTCTGGAGGTGGAAAGTTGTGCTAAGATCCAATCGGGTACCCAATTCATCATGGAAAGCCCTCCAGAAATGAGAAGTGAAGATAGTAACCCGATCAGATATGATAGAAATAGGAACCCCATGCAATCTCATAATATCACGAATGTACAACTTGGCTAACTCCTTTGCGGTATAGGAAATCTGAACTGGAATAAAATGAGCGGACTTAGTCAATCGATCAACTATCACCCAAATAGAGTCAAACTTACCCAGGGTCTTTGGAAGACCCATAATGAATCCATGGCAATCCTCTCCCACTTTCACTCAGGATTGGGCATCCTCTGGAGTACACCACCGGGTCACTAGTGCTCATACTTAACATGCTGACCGTTACCACGCTTTGCCACAAAATTGGCTATATCCCTCTTCATACGACGCCACTAATAGTGCTACCTCAAATCACGGTACATCTTTGTCTCCCCCGGATGAATGGAATATCGAGAGCTATGGGCCTCAGTCAAAATCAAATGAATCAAGTCACCAACACGAGGAACGCACACATGCCCCTTAATCCTCAAAGTACCCTTAGAATCAATCATGGCCTCTTTGGCCCCACCCCTCAGAACCCTATCTCGAATCTTGCTCAACTGAGCATCCTTAAACTGATGAGTCCTGATCTGATCCAATGAGGATGATCTCGCCTCTACACAAGGCAAAACTCCGCCTGGGACTCGAATATCAAGACGAATGAAACTGTTGGCCAGAGTTTGAACCTTCATGGCCAACAGAGGCTCGAAAACAAACAAACAAGCTAAACTCCCTATACTCATGGCCTTGTGACTTAAGGCATCAGTAATAACATTGGCTTTCCCTGGATGATAAAGCATAGGCAATAACTCTACCCTTCTGCATCAACACAACACCCAAACCCACACGGGATGTATCACAATAGACTGAGAAATCTTTACCCTCTACGGGTAATGCTAGAATCGGGGCTGAAGTCAAAAGAGTCTTGAGCTTTTGAAAGCTCTCCTCACAATCATCGGACCACTAGAAGGGAACATCTTTCTGAGTCAATCTGGTCAATGACGAAGCAATAGAAGCAAAATCGTTCACAAATCGGCGGTAGTAGCTGGCCAAACCCACGAAACTACGGATCTCGATCACAGTAGTGGGCCTCACCTAATCCCTTACAGCCTTAATCTTCTGAGGGTCAACCATGATCCCGTCCTTAGACACAACGTGGCCCAAGAATGCCACAGACTTCAACTAAAACTCGCACTTCAAAAATTTAGCAAATAAGCTATTCTTCTTCAATAACCCAAATACAGTGCGAAGATGGCTCTCATGCTCTTCTCTACTCTTAGAATACACCAAGATATCATCAATAAACATAATCACAAATGAGTCAAGGAATGGCCTAAATATGCCATTCATCAAAGTCATGAATGCTGCCGGGGCATTGGTAAGCTGAAATGACATCACCAGAAACTCATAGTATCCATATCTCATCCGAAAGGCTATTTTCAGAATATCCTCAGCCTTGATCCTCAGCTGGTGGTACGCAAATCAAAATTCGAGAACACTGAAGCACCTTGAAGCTGGTCAAATAAATCATCAATACGAGGCATAGGATACTTGTTCAGAATAGTAACCTTGTTTAGCTGGCGATAATCAATGCACATCCTCATAGATCCATCTTTCTTCCTCACAAATAACAAAGGAGCACCCCAAGGGGAGACACTCAGTCTAATGAACCCCTTGCTCAATAAAATCCTGCAATTGCTCCTTAAGCTCTCTCAACTAGGCGGGTGCCATCTGATATGGCGGAATAGGGAGAGCGCTCAGATCCAAGTCAATATAGAAGTCAATATCACGATCGGGTGGCATACTCAGCAAATCAGACGGGAATACCTCTGCGAACTCGCTCACAATAAGAATGGACTCAAGGGGTGAAAATGCAATAGTAGTGTCACACATATGAGCTATATAAGCTAAACACCCCTTGTTGACTAATTTCTTCGCCTGAAGAATGGAAATAATCTTCTTCAGAGGAGGGCTAGGAATATCCCTCCACTCAAGTCTAGGAATGCCCGGCATGTCTAAGGTAACTGTCTTGGCATGTAGTCCAAGATCGCATGATAAGGAGAAAGCCAGGTCATACCCAAAATAATACCAAAGTCCACTATATCAAGAATCATCAAATCTACCCAAGTGTCGTAACCCATAAAAGCAACCAAACACGACCAATAAACTCGATCAACCGTAACAGAATCTCCGACCAGAGCAGACACATGAACAAGTATTGCTATGCTATCACAAGATAATCCTAATCAACGGCATGATATGCCGACACATACGAATAAATGGATCCAGGATCAAATAATACAGATGGTGCTCTATGTCGGATAGAAATAGTATCTGCTATGACAGCATCTGAGGCATCCGCGTCGGGTTTACCTGGGAACGAATAACACTAGGCCCCACCATGTCCAAACTGAGATTCGCCTCTCGAACTCTGGGACCCATCTCTACTTGCCTGGGATCCCCCTCTAGAACTTTGATAATCAATGCGGCCTGACTGAGCGCTGCCCCTCAAAGAAGCACCACCTCAGCTACTTGAGGATGCTAGGGTCCTCTGAGGCTGATAATCCTACTTGGATCGTAGACAGTCCCAAGCAATATGACCAAATCCTCCACATGTAAAACAAGCCTTAGAAAGCGGAGACTGATAGACTAAAGCTGAAGACCCCACTGGAATAACCCTGTGATGGTCAAGAAAATGAGCTCTCGGGAGCTCTCTGCCTGGATGGCCCACTAGAGAAAGCCTGCAAAGCTGAATGCACTGGGCAACTGGAATAGGGCTGATACGGCCTAGAAGACTGATGGGTGCCCCTCGATCTGGAACCACTATAACTCCCAAACTATCGCTGCCTCTTCTCACTACCTCTTCCAAATGTTTGGGCCCTAGCGGCCTCGACTAAAGAAGCATGCTCAATGATGGACTGGAAGGAAGCCCCCATGGCCTCAAGCTGAAGGCAAGGAATCTAAAGAGAACCAACGAGCCCACCAACAAAGCGTCGAATCCTGTCAGGCTCAGTAGGAATCAAAGGAGTAGAATAACGAGCCAAGTGCAAGTAGCGAGTAACATTGGCCTCCACAAACAATCCCCTCTACTGTAGATGTAGAAACTCATCCCTATGCTCCTCTTTCAAAGCCCGGGGCATATACTTCTCAAAGAAGGCTCGATGAAACTGTGTCCAAGTCAGTGGAGGAGAACCCGCAGATCTGCAAGCAATAAAATACCTCCACTAAGTCTTCGCGTCTCTGCAAAATTGGTAGGATACATAGTCAACTCCATAGGACTCTACGATCTCCATCCTATGTAACAACTCATGCATGTCCAAGATAAACTCATACGCATCCTCTCCCGAAGTACCTGAGAATCTCGGCGGCTCTAACTTTCTAAACCTCCTAACTAACTCCTGATCAGTCAAGGTCATAACAAGGCCCGTGACTTTTCTAAGATCATCTCCCGAGGATAGCACTGCATCCATCCGTGGAGCCATAGCTGCAGTAAGGTGAACTACACGAGTTGGTCTCTGCTCAAGGGTCTGCGCCGCAACTCTAGTCTGCTATCCTCCGCCAAGAGAAGTAACACCAGTGGCAGCCTGCTGGGCATCTAAGTGAAGTAGAACACAAGCCATAGTATCTTGCATCATCTGCTCTGAAATGGCCTTGGGGGTCCCCATACTGGAGCCACATCATCCTCAGCGGCCTGGTCTCGAACCTGCAGAACTTTAGGCTCTAGAGACAGAGACCTCTCATGCCGCTGCCCTATCGCAGGAACCCTGCCCCTAGCTAGGGTAGCCTCACGACCTCTAGCTCTATCGCGTCCTCCGACTGTCGCTCGCCCCTTGGTGCCAACCGTAGCTACGGGCTTTGGCACCTGGTCTCAGCTATCGTAGCTCAAGTCCTCACCATCTGTGAGAGAAGAGATAAGAGTCAGATACTAATTTGATTATTGCGGATACCAGTTAGAATAAAGTAGCATGAAAGAAGGAAAGAAAGTGAAGTTTTCCTAAATGTCCTATACCCTCCCGTAGATAAGTACGGAGCTAATCGTACCGATTCACGAAACTCTACTAGACATGCTCTTGTATTATAGACTGGGTAACCTAGGGCACTGATACCAACTTGTTACGACCTAATTTCGCTGAGAAGCACGGGCACTTACCTTTTCCACCGGGGTAAGCGAACTCTTATTCCAACTATCTTAAAATCATGAATAAATAAATACATAAGTGAAAGAGATAAAAATACTTAAGTCTGATGACAATGATATAGAAACATGTGGAAGTAAGGAAATACATCAAATCCACCCAGAGTCTGGTCTAACCATACAAGAGCTTCTAACTAGATACTACAAGTCTGAAAGTAATAAAATACATCAATAGTCTCAAAACATATGTCTTAAAACAGAAATAAAGACATAGTAGATAGAGGCATCTTCGAGCAGCGAACGTCCCCCTGCTCACCCTGAAGACTCAAATCAGTAAATCCTTGAACAGTTAGCCTCGAGGAGTAGAAGTCGATCCCTCCTGATACTCTGCATTCATAAAAGAATGCAGCAAGTGCAAGTCAGTACAAAAAACAAGTACTGGTAGGTATCATAGGTCGACTAAGACTAGCTAACGTATACAAAGACGACTAAGTAAGATAAACGCATAATCCAATAAGTATAAATTAATAATAAGTCATATCCACGGTACAAGTCATCACCTATGTTGTAGCATCTAAACCCAACTGTGCCAAGTCTCAGTATAGCAATTCGAATCAGTATATCATAGTAGTATCACAACAACCAACAGAATCAAGATACAATGCAATGCAATAATGTATGTAGGATGAAATGCAATGCATATGCAGCTTTGTATAACATGTCCCGGACGGAATGAATCCACGTCTCAGCGATCATGACCTATGGGGAATCCCTGAAGTCCATGTACCACCCGCTCCGAAGTATGACCTCGGATCACTAGAACACTCTCACGATACCAGTAAGTACCTCGGGCATCAGATACTTCACCGTTCCCGGCAAGAAACCTCAGGCAACGAACACTCATCTCTCTTTTACGCTCTCCGGCAGAAACCTCAGAGGCGATACTCTCTCACATATCATCATCAGTACCAGAACCATGCATATATCAATGTATCATGGAAACGCGTATAAATATGATGAAATGTGATGTCAACAACCAATATAATCCGAAACAGTTTCGCGCCGGGCACACAAATAACATCAACAATAAGGCTACCCAATAAGCCACAATGAATCAACATTCTCATCTCAGTATCAAACAAGTAAGTACCATAATATCAAATCCATGATATATCAGTAGCCGCAATTATCAATGTCTCAATATGTCAACGCACCAACAAGTAATAGATCAAGATAAGTCAACAACACAACAGGGTGGCTA
Source organism: Lycium ferocissimum (assembly GCF_029784015.1). Lineage (NCBI taxonomy): Eukaryota > Viridiplantae > Streptophyta > Magnoliopsida > Solanales > Solanaceae > Lycium > Lycium ferocissimum. The sequence goes on from NC_081352.1 coordinate 18,502,576, forward strand.
GCCCCAAATCATACAACAAGGCCCAACCTAAGATAATATCTATCCCAACTTCATACCCAAAGGTTTATATGCATTCTCCGACAATATCATCTAAACATACGCTTCACTAATCAAAGTCTCACCATAAAGTAAATCGTAACCTACCTGGAACACTGAACAGCAAGGTCTCCAAAAATCAATGCTTAGTCTTCCCTTTCCTTAGAGCCTCGAGATAATAAAAGTCTAACATATCCAAATCATAGAATTAGAATCAAGAAGAACATCAAACCAGCCGTACTTCTTCAAGACTAAATCCCCAACCTATGGAATAGGATTTATGAACTAGAAGGGTGAAATTAGGAATCTAAAGTTCTCAACATGAAATTAAAGCTCTAAGTGATCAATTCCTATCAATATCAAGGTAGAAGAATCAACAATTTACTCAAATTCATATTCTAGGCAAAATCCCCAACTTTAGGTATAAACCCTAACCTCCAATCCCATAATTTAGCCACTAATTGGGAAGAAATCATTCAATTATAGGTTCTAGTAATCAATTATATGCTTAATAGAGCTAACCCAACCAACAAATCATGATTTAGAAGCGTAGAAAGAAGAACTCATGGAACCCTCTTTTAATCTTCAAATATTTAATGAATTATCCAGACAAAGGAATTCTAAGGTGATTAAGGACAGTGGAATAGTAAAGAAATTAGAAGAACTTATTACCAAGAGTTTCCTCCAAGATATCCTTGAAAAGCACTCAAGAACTTTAAAGTCTAAATAATAAAGAATGAGGGACTTAGGGCTTTTAATGCTTAGTTAATGAATTAATCAACCCGATACCGCTTATGCGGCAGCAGTGCTGCTACAGCAGTCCTGCCTCGACTGCCACGACGGTCAATCCACAAATACACTTAGCTGCTATGGAGGCCATCCCACAGCTATAGCGGTGCTGCTGAGGCGGTACTGGCACCGCTATAGCGGGCACCAGAACCAGATTTCCCCAAAATAATCACAATCTCAACTCAAAATCCCGACTATCACTGAGGACATCTGCTCATATACCACATTCACAGGCACACATAAAAACCCGCTACGAACGTACTCGTGGCCTCGGAATTCCCAACGGAGGTCTCATTGACCGATTCAACCCCCGATACCTCAATTCCAACTTCCTAACAGAAGTCTCAAAATGCACCCGAGCGCATTGGGAACCGAACCAGATATGCACACAAGTTCTAAATGACCATACGGATCTCTCAAGATCGACAGGTTTTCGAAAAAGTCCGTTTAATCAAAAGTCAACTTTTAGTCAACTCTTTTTCGCTTTAAGCCCAATCTTCCCAAAAAGTCACTCAAATTAAATCCAAACACCTCGGGAAGCATGTTAATAGTCCTTAGGTCAAAATGCCGAAAAGACTATAATGGCCAAGCGGATTTTTATAGGTTAAGACTTACCTTTCAAGGGCACTTTAGCCCTAGCCTTAGTTTTTCTCCACAGCAGTTCTTGGAAACTATTTTGGTGTTATGTAGGGAATGGGTTCGGAATAAAGAATATAAATCGCAGATTCTGCCTCCCGTTGACCGCTGCAGTGGTCTCGCAATAGCGGGAAGGCTTCCGCTATGTAGGACCTTATTAAAGTCACGCCTCCAGCGACGGTGACTCCCTGACCACTACGACGGACCCGCTATAGTGGTCTCTCAACTACTACAGCGGTCTATTTTGACCAGTAGCTCCGATTTTTGCACCAATTTTTACCCAAAAAACCCAAAACCAATCCAAGGCCCTACAGACTCAACAAAACATCCACAAACAAATAAAATTACGCTACCGACTCACCGCGGCCTCGAAATTTCCAACGGAGGTTTAATTTTCTATGTCACCCTCATATAATGACCTAGTGGATCATTACATTAGATATCAATTAAACAACCGTTCGTCCCCGAACAAATAATAGAAGGAACAAGGGGAAGGTACCTAACTCAGTGAAAAGTTGGGGATAATTCTTTCGCATATCGGATTCGATCTCCCAAGTAGCTTCTTCAACGGGATGATTTTTTCACTGAACATTCACGGACGCTATTTCCTTTGACCTCAACTTACTAACCACTCTATCTAAGACAGCAATAGGCTCCCCTTCATAGGACAAATTCTCATCCAACAAGACAGAATCTCAACGAATGATAAACGAACCATCACCATGATATCTCTTCAACATAGAGATATGGAACACTGGGTGGACACCTGACAAACCTGGGGGTAAAGCCAACTCGTATGGTACATCCCCCACGTGATTGAGAATCTCAAAAGGAGCAATGAATTTGGGACTAAGCTTACCTTTCTTCCCAAACCTCATCACACCTTTCATGGGTGAGACCTTCAACAACACTTGTTCCCCAACCATGAACTCCAGATCTCAGACCTTTCGATCCACATACTTTTTCTTCCTACTTTGAGTAGCTAGGAGCTTTTTATGAATCTTCTTAACTTTATCTAAGGACTCTTTCAAGAGATCTGTACCCCATGGCCTTACCTAAAAAGCATCAAGCCATCTAATAGGAGATCTATATCTCCTCCCGTAAAGAGCCTCAAACGGGGCCATATTAATGCTCGAGTGATAACTATTGTTATAAGAAAACTTAGCCAATAGTAAGAACTGATCCCAATGGCCACTAAAGTCAATCACATAAGCTCGGAGCATATCCTCTAGGACCTGAATCGTCCCCCCAGACTAACCATCTTTCTGAGGGTGGAAAGTTGTGCTAAGGTCCAATCTAGTACCCAACTCCAAATGCACAAGAGGTAAACATCGTGCCTCTATCAGATATGATGGAAATAGAAACCCCATGCAGGCGAACAATCTTGCGAATATAAATCTGGGCCAACTTCTGGACGGTATGGGTAATCTGAATCGGTATGAAATGGGCTGACTCGATCAGTCTATCAATAATGACCAAAATTGAATCAAATTTGCCCAAGGTCTTCGGAAGACCAACAACAAAGTCCATAACTATCCTCTCCTACTTTCGGGATTAGTCATCCTCTGAAAGGTACCTCCGGATCCCTGATGCTCGTACTTAACTTGCTGGTAATTCAAACACTTTGAAACATATTCAACAATATCACACTTTATCCTAACCCACCAGTAGTGCTGCCTCAGGTCACGGTACATCTAGGTAGCACCAGGATGAATGGAATATCTAGAACTGTGAGCCTCCACTAGAATTGTTTTAAATAAATCATCAACACGGGGAACACAAACACGTCCCTTGATTGCTAAGACACCCTCATCATTGATCACGGCCTCCTTGACCTCATCACGCAAAACCTTATCGTGAATCTTACACAAACTCGCATCCTCTAACTGTCTGGCCTTAATTTGCTCCAGAAATGATGATCTCGCCTCAACACAAGCCAACACCCTGCTTGAATTAGACACCACCAGCCTCATGAAACTGTTATCCTGAGTCTGAACCTCCCTGGCCAACGGATGCTCTGACGCAATCAAACTAGCCAAACTCCCCATACTAGCTGATTTCCTGCTCAAGTCATCTGCCACCACATTTGCCTTCCCAGGATGATACAAGATGGTGATGTCGTAATCCTTAAGCAACTCCATCCATCTCCGCTGCCTAGAGTTTAGGTCCCTCTGAGTAAATATATCTTTGAAGACTGGGATGATCAGTAAATACCTCGCAACGGGCACCATAGCGGTAATGCCTCCAAATCTTCAACGCAAATACCACAGTTGCCAACTCCAAATCGTGCGTAGGATAGTTCTTCTCATGAACCTTCACAAATGTCTAAAAGCATACGAAATCACTTTCTTTTCCTGTATCAAAACAACACCCAAACCAAAACGAGAAACATCACAGTAAACTACAAAGTCCTTGCCCTAAACGGGCAAAGATAGGATAGGACAATAAGGTCTTGAGATTTTGAAAGCTCTCTTCACACTCGTCGGACCAATGAAAAGGTACCTTTTTCTGAGTTAACCGCGTCAAATGCAAAGCAAACCCCTTCACGAATCGACAGTAGTAATTAGCCAACCCCACGAAACTGCGAATCTCTGTCATAGATGTGGGTCTGGCCCAATCCCTCACTGCCTCAATTTTTTTTCAATCCACCATAATCCCTTCTTTCGAAACCACATGACCCAAGAAAGACACCGACGTAAGCCCAAACTCACACTTAGAGAACTTGGCATACAACTCCCTATCTCTCAGCAACCCAAGAACAACCCTCAAGTGTTTTTCATGATCTTCCTTATTCCTCGAATAAATCAAAATATCATCAATGAACACAATCACGAAAGAATCAAAGTATGGCTTAAAAATACAGTTCATCAAATCCATGAAAGTGGCTGGGGCATTAGTAAGCCCAAAAGACATAACCGTAAAACTCAAAATGCCCATACCTGATCCGGAAAGCAGTCTTAGGAATATCCTCTGCCCAAATTTTCAACTAATAGTACCTCGACCTCAAGTCAATTTCGAAAACACGGAAGCCCCCTATAGCTGGTCAAACAAATCATCAATATGAGGAATGGGGTATTTATTTCGGATGGTGACTTTATTCAACTGGCAGTAATCAATGCACATCCCCAAATTCCCGTCTTTCTTTTTCACAAATAGAACGGGAGCGCCCCACGGGGAGACACTCGGACGAATGAAACCCTTACTAAGAAGATCCTAAAGGTGTTCCTTTAATTCCGTCAATTCTACTGGTGCCATCCGATATGGCGGAATAGAAATGAGGTGAGTCCCTGGCTCTAAGTCAATGCAAAAATCAATGTCACGGTCTGGTGGCATGCCTGGCAAGTCTGCGGGAAACACCTCTGCAAACTCACGTACTACAGTAACTGACTCAAGAGATGGGCTGTCAACACTGGTATTACGAATATGTGCCAAATAAGCCAAGCACCCCTTGTCCACTAGCTTCTTTGCACGAATAAAGGAAATTATTTTCTTTGGGAAGGGACTAAGATTGCCCTTCCACTCAAGTCTAGGCACCCCGAGCATAGCTAAGGTGACTATCTTGGCATCACAATCCAGAATTGCATGATAAGGAGCTAGCTAACTCATACCCAAGATGACATCAAAATCTACCATATCTAAGGACACCAAATCCACCCAAGTGCCATACCTTATAAGTGTGATAATACAAGATGGAAAAACTCTATCTACAACCACAGAATCTCCAATCGGAGTAGATACATGTATAGAGGCATTAAGTAAATCACAGACCATATCAAAACACATAGAGAAATATGTAGACACATAGGAAAACAGAGAACCCCGGTCAAATAATACAGAAGCCATCCGGTGATAGACTGAGATGTTACCTGTAATAACTGCATTTGAGCGCTCAACCTCTGTCCTGCCAGAAAAAGCGTTACAATGAACCCGTTCGCCAGTAGCCTGCGAACCATTGCGATCAACCTGCCCTGTCTGAGCTCCGCCCCTGCCGGGCTGATGACCACCTCTACCAGACTGAAACCTGCCTCTGTTAGGCTGGGGGCCACCTCTACCAGCTGTGTGACCACCACACCCAGACTGAGCACGGTTCCCACCATAAGATCCTCCCCCTCTACCTGATGCTGGGGTTTGGGGAGCCTGAAATTGAGTACCCTGACCACCCTGCCTAAGTCTGGGATAATTTCTCTTTAAATGCCCCATGTCACCACAATCAAAGTATTAACAGTCTAGCGTCGGACACTGAACAGAAACAGACAAAGTCGAGTAACCTCCATAATCTGGAGCTCTAGTTTGCGAACCTCTTGGCTGACTGGAATACTGCTTACTGACCCCTGATGGGCCTCCAACTGAAACCTGCATAGCTGACTGAATAGGGCGTCTCGAATAAAGCTGGGAACTCTGGCCCTTAGCAACAAAATCCCTGTAACCACCACCCTTTTGGGCCTTCTTCTCCACGTGCTTATGGTAACCCTCTTGCCGAACTCCCTCAACAGTCTTAACATGATCCACCACTTCCTGAAAAGAAGCACCTATCGCTTCAAGCTGAAGAACTAACAACTGAAGGGCAGTGTTCAATCCCTTCACAAATCTCGTAACCCTTTCCTCCTCCGTAGGCACAAGCTGGAGGCCATAGCGAGACAATGAATGAAATCGGGCCTCGTAAGCAGCCACAGACAAATTACACTGCTCAATGTTGCTAAACTCATCACGCCTACGGTCCCTCAAAGTACAAGGAACATACTTATCTAGAAACACCTGATAGAACTGAGTCCCAGTCAACGGAGGTGACCTCACTGGCCCGCACTCTACAAAAGCCCTCCACTATAACTTGGCATCACCCAAGAGCTGGAAGGTCACTAACTCAACGCCATATTTCTCCACTGCCCCCATCTTATGGAGCCTCTTATGACAGTCCATAATGAACTCGTAAGCCTCCTCAACCTCAGTGCTGTAGAACTCTGGAGGTTTCATCTTAGTGAACCTCCAAAACAAATCATGCTCCTCCCCAATCAACACAGGACCTTCCACTGGCCTAGGAAATACACCCAGTTCTGTAGCCTCACCCAAACGAGGAGCCACAGCTACAGCATGTTGTAACCTCAGAGCACGAACTCCGCCTGGAGCTGGATCACCCACTTTGGCACCCCGTGCACCTAGAACAGCTAGTAACACACCTACCTCTGTCAAACCATTAAGAAGGTTCAACACTCGGACCATCACATCTGACAACACTGGAGGAGCTATAATATCTGCTGTACCGATGCTGCTGCAAATTTTGCTACCTCATCTGGAACATCCTGAGGCTCAGGGGACTCGGCCGCGTTCTTTCGAGCACCGCAGCCCCGCCCACGGCGGTGCTGCTGCTCTCCTACCTCTACCACGACCACAGCCTTTGGACTGGCCTCCTCCACGAACTGCGACCTCAGCGGCCGGCGCGGGTGCCTCGCTAGCTACTGCTGCTGCACGAGCACTTACCATCTGTGAGAGAATAGAAAGAAGAGCCAGATACTAATTTGAATCATCCAGATACCAATTGGAATCAAGTAGCACAAAAAAAAGATACAAGTTGAATTTTCCTTGTGTCCTATAGCCTCTCGAGGATAACTACAGACGTCTCCGTACCGATCCGCAAGACTCTACTAGATGTGTCCTTGTATAACGAGATCTACGAACCTAAGGCTCTAATACCAACTTTGTCACGACCTAAAAAACCGTGGTGGCGCCCACCCAAATCCCCTAGTGGGAGAACCATCTACTTAACTAACCATCCAAACCATTCTCAAATTACCTAGCCAATTTAAAGCATTCAAGGATAGCAAATAATAAAATTTCCAAATATCTAGTCATGCCATAAATAAATAACATCTACTGAAGTCTAAACTTTTATAACCCCAAAATCCGAAAGTCATCGTACAAGGACTCTAACATAACTGCCTAAGAAAGAAACACTATCTAACAATAACATAAATGTCTGAAATGAAATAGACATCTAGAATGGGAAAGATCTTCAGGCGGCCTGGCATGGAGAATAGCTCACCCTCTAATCTGGCGGAATCTGGCCTCAGCTAAATATGAGGTCTCGTAAAAGTCTCTGGATCACAATCTGCACTCAAAAGAATGCAGTAAGGTAGTATCAGTACAAAAACTATGTACTGGTAGATATCATAGGCCGACTAAGATTTGTATCATGCATACAATTATAAAATCAATAAAATAGACAGATAGGCACAACATCACATAATCTCATGAACTATCAACAAAAATCATCCAACATCGAAATATCAGCCAACAAAGGGATAAGTTAAATCCACACAAATAGGAATTAACAAGAGTAATTCAACACACGTAATCACCAAACACAATCGCAAATCACAAATTATCTCAACTGTGTCACATATCTGTACACACATGCTAAATTGTAGTGTTTGACCCATTAGCTATAACCTGCAGGGGACCCATGGTGTCCATGTACCCTCACTCCGGAATCTAACCTCGGATCATGAGCCTTTAACTTAGGCCACATCCTCACCCCCCGTCAAATGTGCCTTTTCATATTTATAATATTTTCCTCATCACAATGTATATTCGTTCCACAAACAAATAAGGAATGAGAACAATCAATAAATCAATATCAGGGAACACAATTCACTATGTCACAAATCATATCAAGACTCAATAATCAATAACATGAATAAGGAAATTCTCCAAATCAACAGGAAGAGTATATATGAACTCTTGCTTTATCATTTCATATCAATTCATCGTGTAATTAATCAATCTGTAGGAATTATCAACCATACCTTATGTTCGAAGCCCTAATCATTCTTGTCCTATCAATTTCGTATCATATACGATTAACTAATCAAAGTCTAACCCACGTAGACCGTAACCTACCTTAAAGCAGAATTGGAACAATCAATCACTCTGCAATAGTTTTCCCTTTTCGCAAAGCTTCAAAACATTCAAAGTCTAGAAATATAGAGTTACATGAGTATTCAATCATCTACTCCAACAATACAACAATTTGGGAAAAGAACCCAACTACTTCTACCCTTTTCAAATGGGTGAACTATCATTCAAGTGTTATTTCATCACAATATCGACCCTAATAGTCATATACTATCCGTTCATGGGTTTTCTAATTGTTCCAACCCTATTACAAGCAGTTTTTATGCCAAAGTAATCATTTTATGGAACCCTAGGTCTCAATCCACAAGTTCCACCATTAATACCCAAGTTCTCATCCTAGAAAGCAATAGTATGTACTCATAGATGATTAATCAATAATAAAATCAACAACCCACTCATTAACCATGGGTTTTCTTAAGTTCTAGGGTTTTAGCCCTTTCATTCACCTTTGATGGACCTTTAACTAGTCATGGATTCTAACATGATGATGGAATTAACAAAGTTAAGGGTTGAGACTTACCTTTCAAGTGCACTTTAGCCCTAGCCTTAGTTTTTCTCCACAACAGTTCTTGGAACTGTTTTGGTGTAATGTGGCAAATGGTTTCGGAATAAAGAATATAAATCACGGATTCTGCCTCTTGTTGACCGCTGCAACGGTCGGTCTCTCGCTGCAGCAGTCTCGCTATAGCAGGAAGGCTTCCGATATGGCAGACCTCATCAAAGTCCCGCCTCTCATGGCGGCGACCCCCCGACCGCTACGACGGACCTGCTGCAGCAGTCCCTCACCCGCTGCAGCGGTCCATTTTGACTAGTAGTTCAGGTTTTTGTTCTAATTTTTACCCAAAAATCCCAATACAAATCCAAGGCTTTACTGACTCAACAAAACATGCACAAACACGTAAAATTACGCTACGGACTCACCTGCGGCCTCGGAATTCCCAACGGAGGTTTAGTTTTCTAATTCATCCTCCCATAACGACCTAGCGGGTCGTTACACTAATGAGGAATATACCCTTTAGGCTCACTTAGTTGAATACAGAGATTTAAATGCATTCTTGTTATTTTCTGATGACCATAAGAATATAGGCATTGGAGTAGCTCGAACAGACTTGTGAGCAACTTGAAAGATGCTCATAATTTAATAATTAACTCGTCAATCAGTAACCCAGGAAATTAGATAGGTAGAACTGTCAGAATACCTAACTGGATTGTTAAAAGCCATGACTCTGGAACTCTTTCTCATCTGATAAACCTTACCGCCTTTTTCCCAGTCATCTAAATCACAAAGTTTCGTTTACTTTCAGTCAACTAGTTTAGTTACAATAAACATCTTGACTTCACTCTCTCGAATAGTTACAACGAAATTTGAATTAGTTGAACAGTATAAAATCTAAATCTCTGTGGGTACGATATCTGGGCTTTAAATCCTATAGTACTTGTACGACCACGTAGACTTGTGTGTGCATTTGGGAGCAACAATACATTCTTTTTCCCGTTAGCTTGACATTATTTTATTTAGTTTTATTTAGTTTATTTAAATAACATGATCATTTTCTATATATAAAAATAATTTAATGGTAAATTTCATACTTTATCTTTAATGATATGATTATAGCCACATAAATATCATAATATGTTTAACACCATATTTTTTTTAAAAAAAATTATGTTTCCAATCGAACAAATGGAATTCACGTAATGAAGTAAGAGAGTAATTTTATTCGCCATAAACAACTAATTAACCTATTTGATAAACAACCACCAAGGTCAGATAACAACTATTCCTCCGTTTTCTATTTACTTGTCCTCTATTCACTTGACATTCCCTTTAAGATATTTATTAAGAATTTGCTTTATCTAATTATCCATATTAATTATGTTTGAAGAATCTAAATTTGACTACTAATACTTTATATTCATCTTTTCATTAAATCAATGGACCTTTGAGGATCAAGAAAGTCAAACATTTGCACACCCATATATAATTTTTATAATGTCAACGCATGCCTATCTGGTATTACAGTCTACCATATTAATTCACATTAAAGCATGCAACATCTGAAACGGATCGGACTACTCTAACAAGAGTACAATTTCCTTTAACGAGTCCAAAAGACTCAGCTCATAAATGGACGAACTCTATTATACGGATGTCTAAGGAAACCAAATCCTTCGATGTAAAAAGTTCTTAATGTTACTTGAGTGCCCGGTTCTTCAACAATTGACCTGCACTAATACTTACAACTTCCCCCTATTCAACAAAATCGTCATGAGTAGGACTCTGGCTGTAACATAACAAATCCAAGATGTCCCCCTACAAGTAAAGGGAGTTTGAATATACACCTTCTTACCCCAAAAAAGAAGGACACCTTACGTTCTTGAACCGATAATCATCTTTCAGCTAACTTAGCCTTCTCTGTCCCTCGTGATCAACAAAACCTTTGTTTGGCAAGTTGCTGTAAGTTTTCGACGATATCTTTAATAATATTCTAGAAAATTCATGATTTATTTGAAAATAAAGTAAAATTAAAAGTACTAATCTTGACGAATTTCTATATTGCATTCCGTTTGTCCGCATTGCAGAGTCTTCCTTCCATTGTCTAGAATAGCCTTGAATTAATGAAATGTTAGTTTCCTTTCACATTTTCAGGAGAAAAAGTCAATTTGGTTATTCTTCCGTCTTAAAAGTCTTAAATTTTAATAGACAAAGAACCATCTATTTCCGTTCCTTCCCAACGGCCAAAGAATTTCAAATTCTGATTTACATCAGTCGTCAAGGCCTATGCCACTATTTACTTCATTTTTATTTATTAAGTAATTTTAATTTCTAGCCTTTTTATTTTATTCAAAATAAATAATTTTTCAATAATGATTACGAATTTAATAAGGTTTGTGAGTTCAATGTGTAACCTAATGCTTCGCCGTGACACGCAAGTGCAAAAAATAAGCATAAAGGTACATATACATTTAAAATTCCATTTTTTTCAATTCAAATTTCATAGTACCTAAATTTTAGATCCGTTACAGACTTACGCCAAAGTGCCAAAAGTGTAAAAGGATTATAACGTTATTATAAGGAAGGATGATATACAATCTAATGTTTTCTCTATGCAGATGTCCCATATATAACAAATGAAACAGTTCGTATACACATCCTCATTAATTCCTCAGTCCTCACCTCCTTTGACATTTATGTCGAATTGTAAAGGTGAAAATAGAAAGTATATGCACAATTTTGAGTCCGTTGCGTTTTGCACCCCTAATGTATGTCCTTTTTTATGGTCTACATCCTATTCTATGTTTTTTAACGATGTACACCCTATCCTCCTTATTTTCTTGCAAAACAATAGAACTACTCTATTTTAATAGTTTTCAAGAGGGTAAAACAGGAAATACACATAATATATCTTTTTTTCTGATTTTTCTTTTTGTTTGTGTGGGAGGTAATTAGATCGAACTGAAGCTCTTTGTCTGTCCCAGACATCATACCTGTCAAGACCATATAAACAGCACAATTAGAGAACAAAACGATCTTACTAGAAGTGGATTAGAAAGCTAGAAACGTGTCTCGTTACTGAAAATCATTTGTTACTTGCTGATTCATTTGAGCTTATCTGCAATTTCTAGGGTTGGTCAGGCAAAGAGAGTATCAATCATAAATTATCTTATCTGATCTTCTATCTGGAAAGTATTTTTTAGTTTTCGGTTGTCGAGATTGTTCATTCTCTTTTATTTGAATGATCGATTTGTCAAGAGTTAATACAAATAAAGTCGATTACTTGTAGGTCAAAGTTTTTACTCTTCTTCCTGTTTAGATAAATCACGAATCTTCTAATATTTTTTTCTTAAGCGGTTAACTTTTTTTTGCTATTATCTTATCTTATGCAGTCTAATATAACAATTTCCGTTATCAAAGAGTTTTTGTAAATGCAAAGGAGTTCAAGTTGCGCCCAGAAATTACGCAGCTGCTAAAGGAGGCGAATGTCACAAGTGATTACAGAATTTTAGTAACTAATCATTTTCTTTTTTGGTCCATCAAGTAAATATTCTTTATGTGATCTTCTATAGGAATTCAACGTTTTCTATTGTAATGTGTGTTATGTGGAGTTCTGCACATGAGCGGTATATTTTCTATCAACAAGAAGACAAATACGACTATACAGTGAATGGGTAGTTTTGGTTTGGAAATAGGCCAACATCTTTTTTCTTTTTTGAGCTCTTTTAAAATTTTATGCATTTTATTTTGTATTCTTATTTGTATTTCCTGTTTTACCCTTCTGAAAACTTTTTAAAAAGAGCAGTTCTTTTGTTTGCACAAAAATAAGGAGGATAGGGTGTAGATCGTAAAAAATAATAGGACAGGGTGTAGATCACAAAAAAGGACATACATTAGAGGTGCAAAACGCAACGGACTCCACAATTTTCATCAAAGAAGCTACAATAAAGATATCGAAAAATTAAATTTTGTACTTTTCTTGGTCAACCCCAAAGGTAGCCGCGCCTATAGATTTGCCATATCCTCTCTATTGTGTTCCAACCATTTTCCATCTTTTCTTTTGGCTAACAGTTCTACCTTACAACGATAAGCTACAAATTTACGGAATAAAGGTTGGCGACAATAATTTTGAGGCGGATTTTGATAATTTTGCAATTTTAATTGAACTTATTTTAGCTTGAACTATATATATACATATTTTTAAAAAGTGTAAATGTATACATATACAATCACCTGATCATTTTGGACACATTAACTTTACATTCTAGATTTGCCTCTACTAACCGTACATCCTTGGGACTGGTTCTGAATTTGATGTTCGTGCATCTCTGCCGGACTATATACATATGAAAAAAACTAAAAATACACTCATTTGTACTCCCTGACTTTGTATCCTAAATTCACTCTTCTAACGCATACCCCCTTGGGGACTGGTTGATGTTGTTGATCTTGCATATTGGTTGCCGAACTATATACATGTAAAATGTTCAGAATATACCCCTTCGTTTCAATTTATGTGACACTATGTCTTTATCAATTCCTTTCAAAATGAACGACACATGCCGAGCCAAATAATGTCACATACATTGAGACTGAGGAAATATATAACCTGTAATTTGATTCAACTCATCTTGAATCCACATACTCTACATCCTAAATTCGCCTTTACTAATTCGTACCCCATTGGGACTGGTCTTGAAGCTGTGGTTGCATGGCTGGCGGCCATGATGACACTCTCCAAATCTTCACTGATCTATCCAGGCTACCGCTATACACGATAAACTGCCGATCACCATTACTTGTTGGTCCACAATCTTCTTCAACAGCCATACACTTAACAGGACCAGAATGTCCTTTCAACACTGATAAACATGTATGATCACTACCTTCCCTCCTCCACACGCAAATATTTGTGTCAGCTGATCCACTAAAAACTAAATTCCCTGCGGTGGCTACGCAAAGAACTGCTATTTTATGACCTCTGAGAACTCCTCCATGTGACAAGAACTTGGCGCGTTCCCAAAAGTTGACTAGTCCATCAGATGAACCACAATAGAGAAAATTGGAACTAGGATCAACAACTAAGGATGTTACCGCACATTCTTGCTTTAACAACGTTCGTGAAAAGAAGTGTTTTGTTTTGTTCCCTTGTAATTCTCTTCTCCAAGTTTTTACTGTTCCATCAGCTGAGCCTGAAAAAACTAGCCCATCAAACCCAACAACTACTGAATTTACTGCATCTTCATGGGCATTTATAGATTCCAAACACTTAAAATCAAATGCTCTCCAAACCTTTATGGTTTTATCCCACGAAGCTGAATATAAGAGATTTTGGTCTTCACTCATGCTAAGAGATGAAATAGCATCAAAATGTCTGATCCAAACGGCATTTCTATTTCTTCTCACTTCAACGTAATTGTTGGGATTCATTGAACTTTTTATATATGCCTTCAAAGTTGGTAATGTTCCAATGCGCTTGTAAACGTTTGGATCATTTGAAGAAACCTTCCACACTCGTACCTGGTGAAGACACAATTAAAAAAATAAAATGTTAGCCACCCCTTTAGTTATGGGTTAAGCGGAATTCATTAGCTTGGCTCAAACTCTGTATTTGTGTTAAAAAATTCATTTGATATGTACAAATAATATATCCAGAATCTAGTAAACAAAAAAAATAATAATTCAAAACCCATAAACTAAAAATTCTAGCTCCGGCTCTATCTGTAACAACTTAAGTTTTTAGACAAATTAGACATACAATTCAACATGGTATTGCCACACCGATAACAAAAAGAATTTTAAGTCTTTTAGATGAATTAAACACACAATTCAACATGGAATATCACCTCCCTACATCGAAATGAATTTTGATATTCCCGATATCAAAAAGAATTTTCTATCAGGTCTGCATGTGAAGGTACGTGTTTAAGATATAATTAAGAAAATTAAATAAAAGTGTGTTCTTTCTAGTCGCTTAAACTTTTAGATGAGATGATTACAAATCTCAACATTACCTTTCCATCTTGATGACCGGTGAAGATTCTTTCTCCTTTGATGATTATTGCCTTCACCAATCCACTGTTTGATTTGAATCCAGCAAATTCTTTCTGATTCTTCCATACCCTAATATTCTTGCTGTCTGATCCAGTATACAACAAGTCCCCAGAAGCTGCCAATGAATATACATGTCCTTCTTCACGAACAAGGGAGCCCATAAGGCCCGTGTATGGAAAGCTTTCGATGTTAGAGGACCATGGAGATTTCGATAAAGGAGATGTTAAATCCATCGAAGGCATTGAATATGGAGAAGATAATGAATAGTGGTCCTGATCTGAAGGTGAAGGAGAGATCATCATGTTGTAGTCCGAGCTCAATCCGGAAGGGCGATTATCGTAATTTGCAGGGCCAGCTTCGGATATATTGCTCATGCAAAAATTAGTATTGTATTCATCTTGATCATGATTTGGATCGGATTGTAACATGCTCCCAAACGTTTGTTTCCTAGGGATGGTGTTTTCTTCCGTCCCCATTTTGTGTTTTCTTGAATTCCTCATCATGTATTCTTGAGAAACAAAAATAACAGACGTAACAATCTGGACACTGTTGGAGGAAAACTCAGGAGTTGATGAGAAACAAACAATAAGAAATTTATTGTAAGTAACCCTATTGAGAGGGTGGAAATAAAGAAAAGAAATTAAAGTTACGTAAGATGTTGGAGAAGAATGTGTGAATAAGGTACGGCCATGAAGATATTATGTACTGTACAATTTGTCAAAGAAGATTTTGTCGAAATGCAAATTGTCAAAGAGGATTGATATGTATGTTAACGAACTTTAATGGAAGAACACTGTTTACGGGAATTTTCTTTGGCAATTAATAGGAATGATCGATTTCGATTTTGAGTTCTTCTATTTTGCTCTTTTTTTTTCCCCCTCTTTTTCCAACGGTTACTAATAATTAACTTACTATTCTAACATTAATACTTAATTGTGATATTTTTAAGTCTAGCATTTCAATATTCCAATTTTTCAAGAGGAAGTGATGAGAGGAAAAAAATTGTATGATTTTCATTCACAAAATTATCTCAACTTTTTTCCAAGTAAAATTTAGGTCCAAATACTGGTTTTCAACTTTAACCTCAACCAAAATGTTGTCCAAACGGAATACTGCCAGGAGATATGAAATCTTTCAATTTTGACAAGGTTTGTACTAATGTGTAGTGTACTAATAGCGTAAAAGACAATCAAGTTTTAACATGGTATATAATCTTAACTTTCTTTTTTGGTCAATTACTACTAGCTATTTAAGATGGATTAATATTTTAAAAATTATTATACTATCAATGTATAAAAGTTAAGTCCGTATAGGCAAACACAAGTAACTAGTGAGGTAAGCCTTGTGTAATGGATACGTTAACTTGGAATTTGGAACGCTGGACCATTGTGAAGGTATGAAAATATATGGTAGATACATTCAATTTCAGACTTTTAAGATGGAAGAACAACCCAAATTGACTTTTTCGCCTGAGCATGATAAAATTATGATATTGAAACTGACATTTTCAATAATTGAAGGCCATCCTATACAATCTAACGAAGACTCCACAAATCACAAGTCTTACTAAATTAGTTCTTTTGGAATTCGGTAGTATGCTTTAATGTGAATTAATAAGGTATACTGCTATACAAGATGGCCATTGACTTTATAAGGCTTGTCTTTTATTAATTATATTTTAACACATTTATCACTTAGTTTTCATGTTTTTTTAAACTAGACAGTTAACACCCTAGTAAAATCTAAAATAGTATTCAAGCTATTATATATTTGTGTAGAATTTGTACTAGTATAGGAGTTTGAGTTTTTGAGCTTAAAGTATAGATATATTTATAATTGACCCATATTATAAAGATATTTCATGTAATTTATACTCAGGGGCGGATTTAGTCATGGCCCAGGGTGTTCACCCGAACACCCTGAGCAAAAAATTACAGTGTATATTTAGGGTAAATTTTTTGTGTTCATGTACATATATTAACTTTTGAACACCCTGAACAAATGCATAAGACGAGGTCAAGTGGTCCAGTTGTTTTTCCGAACACCTTGAGTGAAAATCCTGGATCCGCCACTGTTTATACTATAATAATTTCATGGTATGAAACCATGTAAATGTTGACTTTCTTGATCCCCGAAAGTTTTCATATTTCTTGACAATTTGACCTTTGCTGCAAGCTCTTTGCTCGTCTTTTCTGGTTGAAACTTATTTGGACTTTTGTTCTCTCGAGCTTTGTTGTATATCAAGTAGGTTACCACCCAATGAATATTTCTTTGGATGGACAAGATACTTCCATAATAATTAAAAGTCTCAATCAAGTTACAAAAAGAGAAAGACTTTTGGTGAAACTTGATTTCTATTTGCATGAATCTAGATTAAGATGATCGCTGTATATCATATCAAAAAAGAAGTATAGCAAGTAGGTGTTTTTATTTATAAATTACATAAGGAGAAGTGGAGGGGAAAAGGGGTAAGGAAATTATTGAATATATAGGGTGCAAAGTGTAAATAAACAAGACTACAAGGGTGTAGCTATCATATCAAACTTGATAAATATCTATGTATGAGCATTGTACTCAATTGAATAAACACAATCAATAAAAATGTTTCTCTCTCTACTTCTATCTACTTCTCTCAATAACTGTGTTCTCCCCAAATAGTTAGGGTTAGTATCAGTACTAACTCAGATTGCATAGTATTAGATTAGTGTTCAAATTAGCTTGAATTAGAGTTCAATTACACAGATTAATACATTCTATCATGGTATCAGAGCATCGGTCTTTGGGATTAGAAGTAATCGATACCTAGAAAAGCTTGAATTGGTGCAACAATGGCGGTAGATGAAGTCAGAAGTGTTGCAAACCAAGGAAATGAAGTAACACAGTTAGATCACAACCATCCTCTATATCTTCAAGCTTCAGATACACCGGGAGCGGTTTTAATCCCGACAAGGCTCACCGGACCAGAAAACTATGGCTTGTGGAGTAGTTCGATGCAATTAGCACTGCTTGGGAAAAATAAGCTTGTATTTGTAAATGGAAAATGTCCAAAGGACATGTATAGGGGAGATTTGGCTGAACATTGGGAACGATGCAATGCGATTGTGCTTTCATGGATTGGATGTACGGTTGCACCTGAACTGATGACGGGGATTATGTTTGCAACTAATGCAAGAGCAGTCTGGAATGAGTTCAAAGAGAGATTTGATATATCAAATTTGATAAGAATTTATCACTTGTGGACTATGATTGCAACTTTGACTTAAGGTATGGATACTGTTACCACATATTATAGTAGAATGAAGAATTTATGGAATGAATTAGACATGTTAGTTCCACCTCCTTCATCTGAATGTGAGGAAGCTAGGCCTTATATAGAACATTTGACTTCACAAAGACTGTTGCAATTCCTTATAGGACTAAATGAGACTTTTGGACATGTTAGAAGTGATATCTTATTGAGAACACCTGCACCTCTTTGTAAACCAAGCATATGTTGTAGTAGTTCAGGAAGAAAGTCAAAGAACCATGGGAGTAGGAGCAACAAGTAAGGAACCCATGACCATGCTAGCAAGTAGAGGCCAAAACTTTTACCAGGGATAGAGTTCCAATCATAATCAGATCACAAACAAAAATCAAAATCAAAATTATAACCAGATCACAAACAGAAATTAAAATCCAAATCTCTATTCTGGACAAAGCTCTAACCAAAATCAAACATATCACAACACTGAACAGCACACTAGCCAAGGCCAAAACTTCTACAATGGGCAAAACTCTCAAAATTCTTATCCGAGGAAACCTGGAGGTATGGTGTGTGAGAATTGTGGGTATAAGGGACACTTGAAAGGTGACTACTACAGGTTAGTTGGCTATCCCCCTGATTTCAAAAGCAAGAAGAAACAGTTAGGGACAGGAAATAGACCATATGCAAACAATGCAGCCGTTTAAGGAGAGGTAGCAAACCTGAGTCAACTCATGTAGGGACATCACCTCTCAGAAAGTCAGTATGAAGATGTGGTAAATAGACTTAACAATAAGGAGATGGGAGAAAGCTCAACTGCATCCAACATGACAGGTATATTTGCTTTCCTGGAAAGTGTACTTGAATGTGAGTGGATAGTAGACTCTGGTGCTTCTCATCATGTCACTTCATGCAAAGATGTGCTAGATAATATTAGTACAATTGACAAACAAGGCTCTGTTGGAGTACAAACACCAACAGGAAACAGATTAGAAATAAAACACATTGGAGATACTCTTATTCTGGGGAATTTAAGAATAAAAAATGTGTTGCATGTTCCAGATTTTAAGTACAACCTGCTGTCAGTGTCCACACTCACCAAAGAACTAAGGTGTTTTGTATCATTTTACCCTGATTTCTGCCTTTTTTAGGCCCTTTACAATGGCAAGGTATTGGGGATTGGTAAGGAACATGATGGCCTATACTTAATAAAGATCAATGCAACAATAACAGTAGGGAATGTGATAAAGGAGAAGACAGACATGAAATTGTGGCATATGAGGCTAGGACATGCATCTGATCAGGTACTCCAGCAGATTGCAGAGTTGAAGAATAAAGTTCATGATGGTGAGCATCAACACTGTGAGGTGTGCCCTTTAGCTAAGAAATGTAGAGTGCCATTTCCAACTAGTACTCTTTTGTTTCAACTAGCATTTTTCAATTAGTGCATATAGATGTATGGGGGCCTTACAAAATCCTAACTCATAATGGTAAAAACTATTTTGTGACTATTGTTGATGACTTTAGCAGATACACATGGCTTTGTATGTTGAAATCTAAATGTGATATGGTAGCAATGATGAAGGATTTTTTTTCCATGGTCAAAACTCAGTTTGATGTTGCTGTTAAAACACTAAGGTCTGATAATGGTACTGAGTTCTTCAATACCAAAGTAACTGATTTACTTACTTCACTTGGGATAGTACACCAAAGTAGTTGCCCCTGCACCCCACAACAAAATGGGGTGGTACAGAGGAAGAATAGACATATCCTAGAGGTAGGCTGAGCTTTAAGATTTCAAAGTGGCTTGCCAAATAAGTTTTGGGGTGAATGTGTGAAAACAGGGGTCTACTTGATCAATAAATTACCTACAACAGTTTTGAAAGGTAAATCTCCTTATGAAATGCTTTATGGGAGATCCCCTTAAATAGAACACCTCAAGGTATTTGGTTGTTTATGTTTTGCTAGTATGCTACCCAAAGGTGATAAATTTGCAGAGAGGGCAAGGAAGTGTGTATTTGTGGGGTATTTTGAGGTGCAAAAGGGTTACAAGGTGTATGATCTATCTAACAATTGTATGTTGGTTAGTAGGGATGTTATTTTTCATGAGTGTTGTTTTCCATTTAGGAACAGATCTTGTCAAACTAAAAACCTGATGGTTGCAGACTGTCCACTTGGTATTTCAGATGCACCTCCCACAAATTTAGAAACTAATGTTCCCTCTGAACCTACTGATTATACCAATGAAACTTCAGACCACCACATTGATGTCATTGATCATCCTCAGGCTATGGGCCCTCCTGAAGGTGATCCTGCCCCTTCACAACATACTAATCATGATTCAAATACTACTTCCTCAGCTAACACGGAATCTTCAGATCCTGTCCTAACCATTGAACCTACTGAGCCTATTTCTTCAGTTATAGAACCTACTTCTTCAGCACCCTTACCAGTTAGAACTTCTACCAGACAGTCTAAACCTCCTACTTGGCACTAGGACTATATTGTAGATCCTCCTGCATCCTCCTCTTGTTATCATCCCATCTCCAATCATATCACATATCACCATCTTCCTTCTCACTATCAAGCTTATCTTGCAGCCTTTACTGCATCCTTTGAACCTCACTCATTCCTGGATGCTTCTAAAGATCCTAAGTGGATAGAGGCAATGGAACAAGAAATTCAAACCCTTGAAGACACCAAAACTTGGGAAGTGGTGGATTTTCCAGTTGGCATGAAGGCTATTGGCTCCAAATGGGTCTATAAGGTTAAATATAACGCAAATGGAGAGGTGGAGAGATATAAAGGTAGACTAGTTGCTAAAGGCTATACTCAACAAGAAGGCCTTGATTACCATGAAACCTTTTCTCCAGTAGCCAAGATGGTTACTTTTAGAGCTGTCATTGGGATTGCTTCTTCTAGGGATTGGCATATATGTCAAATGGATGTTCACAAAGCCTTCTCCAAGGTGATTTGGTTGAAGAAGTTTGCCTCAGGGTTTTAAGAGGCAGGGGGAGTATAAAGTGTGCAGATTACTTAAATCTCTATATGGCCTGAAACGGGACTGTGCAATGGAACATTAAGCTAACTGATGCCTTGTTAGAAGCAGGATACATTCAAAGCCATCATGATCATTCCTTGTTTACAAAGAAATCAGGTCAGGAGATTGTGATAATTTTAGTTTATGTTGATGATCTCTTGATCAGTGGTAGTACTGTGACATTGGTGGATGAGGCTAAAAAGACCTTGAATAACAACTTCAAGATGAAAGATCTTGGACCATTAAATTTTTTCTTAGGAATTGAAGTCATGAGATCCAACAAAGGGATACTTCTTAACCAGAGGAAATATGTGCTGGAATTAATTTCGAGCACTGGCATGAGTGGGGCAAAACCAGTTGCTACACCACTAAAGCCTAACTTGAAACTTACCACTGTGGAATATGATGAGCATGAAGGGATACAAGGAGATGAGATTCTCCAGAATGCTGCCAGCTGCCAAAAATTAATAGGAAAGCTGATCTATGTAACCATAACAAGACCTGACATTTGTTTTGCAGTGCAGCTGTTAAGTCAATTTATGCAGCATCCAAAGAAGTCCCATATGGAAGCTGCCTTACGACTTGTGAGATACCTTAAAATTTCACCTGGAATAGGGATTCTTATGAGGAAGGGACCAGTTGATCAACTAGAAGCCTTTTGTGACTCTGATTGGGCTGCATGTCCCAATATCAGGAAGTCTGTGACTGGCTATGTGTTGAAACTGGGTGATTCCTTGTTATCTTGGAAATCTAAGAAGCAGCAGACCATCAGTAGAAGCTCTGCAGAGGCAGAGTACAGGAGTGTGACAGCAGCATCAGCTGAGATCACATGGATGGTAGGATTGTTGCAAGAGTTGAGCGTGCAACTAGCAGGACCAGTTAAACTACACTGTGACAGCAAAGCAGCTCTTCAAATAGCAGCAAATCCCATCTTCCATGAGAGGACAAAGCATATTGGATTGGATTGCCACTTTGTGAAGGAAAGAATCAAGAGTGGACTGATCACTCCACAGTATATACCAACTTCAATCCAGCTAGCAGCCTTGATGACAAAAGGACTTGGAAAAGCACAACATCAACTTTTATTATCCAAGCTTGGAGTGTTTGATGCATTCCATCCTCCAGCTTGAGGGGCACTATTGAATATATAGGGTGCAAAGTGTAAATAAACAATACTATAAGGATGCAACTATTAGAGTTAGTTAGTAAGTAACTAACTACTCAAAGCACCGACTAGAATATCAGATCAAACTTGATAAATATCTATGTATGAGCATTGTACTCAATTGAATAAACACAATCAATAAAAATGTTTCTCTCTCTACTTCTATCTACTTCTCTCTATAACTGTCTTCTCCCCAAATAGTTAGGGTTAGTATTAGTACTAACTCAGATTGCATAGTGTTAGATTAGTGTTCAAATTAGCTTGAATTAGAGTTCAATTACACAGATTAATACATTCTATCAGAAATACTATATTACATTATTACTGATGAGATTTAAACCCTTCGGCCTTCACCTAAAAGGTAGAGTAGAGAATTCGCCGAGTGAACTAGCTGCAAGGTGTTAACTATATAGTTGAATAAGGGGGAAAACGATTAATATTAACTAGTTGGTGGAAAGGTGGGGACTATTTTAGGTCTCAATTGGATCTGTTAAGTGTGACTCAAAATTTAAATCCAACTGCATAAGGAGAGTTGACATAATGTAAGCTATCATATCAAAGCTCCATAAGAAGCTTTATCCTATACTGTTCTATCACCGATCTAATCTACAAAGCTAAGGCAAAATTGAGTTTGATTGATGGAATGCTCAATTGTTTGAATGTATAAATAAGTTTGAATGTTGGATATGATAAAATGGTATAAGGGTGTGTGTTTGGCATGAAAAAAAAAACTTTTTCCGTAAAAAATGTCGTATTGTGAAATAATTTTTCATTGGAAAATAAGTGATTTTGTCACTTATTTTTATTATATTTAGTAAGAAAGTGTAAATTATCGTATACAAAATATGTCGTAGTATTTAATCGGCAAAGAGTTTTTTAGTATCGAATATCCCTAACAGTACCCCGCCTTCGCCTGTCCCCCTCCCCATACAGAACTAGGTATATGCCAATAAAATAAAAGAAAAAAAAACTAGCATCCCATCCCCGACAGATAAGTAACAGACAATTCGAGTCAAACCGAGAAAAAAATCCGATTAGTGGTTTGGTTTGGTATTGGAAAAAAAAACCACCATAATTGGATTGGTTTAGTTTTAACTTAAAAAGTCAAACCGAACCAAACAACTCGACATTACATGTACACAATTTTTAGAAATATTTTTTATATAAGAATATTTAATTGTAATGTAATTTATAAATATTTCTTAAAGTTTTTCATAGTTTATGTCTTTTCACGTATTATTTCAAGCTTAGACTTAGAATTTTCAATGGTGCAATAAGTTTTATAGCCCATAGATGTTAGTGACTCAAATGAAGCCCAAACCAATACTAATGCTAACAAAATAAATTCAATTCTAACACTAGGAGTAATAATATTATTGAATATCTATTCTTAGTTTTGCATTGATTTAGACAGTGAAAATATAGAATTTAATTTAGTTATTCTTTCATATTTAGTCATCTAATTAATACTTATTAACTGTACTTATTTTAGCATGACTTAGTACCTTTAGATTTTGATCATTTTCATTGTGGCTTAGCGATTGTTTTTTTTTTTTTTTTTTTGTGTTGAATATTTTAGTACAAATCTCGGGTTGGTATATGGACCTCGCGAGTCCCCCATGGGTCACGATTCATAGTATTTGAATGTGTGTGTACCAGGTGATGGAAAAGGCCTTGCATTTCATAGCATTTGCATATCATTTTACTCCATTGGTTCCTTGTTTGTATGATTTACTTAAATTGTTGACTGTGTTGTCTTAAATGCTTAAATTGTTGACTGTGTTGTCTTAAATGCTCATTTGAATACTTGATGGACTTGAGGATTTAGAAGCTTTCATCGGCTTGTAACCTGAGATTATTGTGCGTATTACGATTATTATGATGGACTACCAGTAGTTAAGCGTGGAAGTAGTATCGGTAGACCAACCCTTGTCTCCGTTTTAATTAGGGTCGATCGACGATGCTGCTGATACTCGTTGATTTCCGTACTCACGCTACACTTGCTTCACCTTTTTGTGAGCAGATGCTGTTCCCGGCACGAGTGGACCTCGAGACTATGCTGGTTGTTGAGGAGGCCATCTGGAGAGTTTGGGGTGAGTTACATGATGATCTGCAGCACCGGATTTTCCCTTTATCCTTTACTTTTTGCCTTTTCCTTTCCCAGACAGTATTTTGGGTTGTATCCCAGATTTGTACTTCTATTTAGTCAGTTCTTGTACTAGTGACACCAGATTTTGGGGCTTGTATCACTTTCCTTATATTTTTATGATTATCAGACTTATTAAGACTTTAAAAATGACTTGTATGACTTGTACTTTAAAGGTGTTAATTATGGAAGATGGGTTTACAACTCTTTTGTGAATTGTTGAGTCTTAAGCTATGGAAATGGGTTTATTTGGTGAATCTTGATTAATATAATCATGAAACCTTGTGAGTAACTAGACTCTAAGCTTGAATCTCAAATTTGATTAAGAATTAGATTATGGAAAGTTCGGGTTTCATCCCAAATTGGTATTTTTTGATATGATGGGAAAATTGATAATTTCTTGAGTCTATTTAGCAATTGGGGAATCGTATTTAACTTCTAAAATGTTGGGTTACCGATTTTTATCTCGAAATTCCTATTTTGTCTTGTGGGCCCGATTTCCCTCTTTAAAAGGGTTGTTTCTGATTCAATTAGTACTACAACTTATTTGATGTTGTTATTCTCTATTTCTTACATAGAATGCGTTGTTGATAGACTTCGATCTTTCGGAAGCTCTTCGGAAGGGCAAGACTCAAGTTGGGTAGTTCATGACACCCCCTCGGGATCGAGCTAGGTTACGATTTACCTTTTGGTTAGACTCCAAATAGTGAAGCATATGTCGGAGTTTGATATTGACAGGGAAAGCATGTTAGGCCTTTGGGTATGTTGTTGGGATGGATTTCAGTTAGGTTGGTTCTGTCAGTTGTTGTGTGGGCTTGTCGCTATATTTGTCATGTTGGTCTTGTCGCCTTATTTTCTATGATTGGGCTTGTTTCCATTCTTGCTATGTTATTTTGTATTGTATTCATCTCTCTCTTTGATGTTCCACTTATCATAATAGAAAGGAAGGATAATGATAAAAGATTGAATTGTGATGTGTACTTATGATAAGACACGAATGAGATCCTGATTATGATTTATTGTTGATATTGATATCATGCATGGCATACAAACTCATTTCATATGATACATTGATGTGAACATGTGACTTGCTACTGATAAGTGAGAAGAGTGGAACATCCGAGGTTTTTACCGGATTGTGAAAAAAAAAGAAAAAACATGAGAATCCGTAATCTGATGTGTGGTACGTAGTGGAATTTGTGAACTCGTGAATCTGATGTGCGGTCCGGATGCGAGTGGTGTACATGAAATTCGCGGGTCCCCCATGGGTCATGACTATCGAAGCGTCGAAATTCTATCTGTAGCATATGTGTACAAGTTTGAGGTATTGGCCAGTGCATTGCATGTCATTACATTTCATCCATGACATCATATGGCACTTTTATTATTGATTTGACTGATGAATTATTCTTATGGTAAAGATCAATTATCTGATTTGACAGAATTGTGGTTTAGTGACTTCACCTAGGCTTATAACTTGAATAGTTGAGTTTCTGTGTGACTTCTGGTTGGTGGAATTCCTTTGTTATTATGATGATCTGATTTGTGAGTATGCCTGATTTCTTAACTGCATACTTGTTGGTTTCATTTTCATATATGTGAACTTTTTGTTGTCGACCTATGAAACCTACCAGTATATAGTGTTTGTACTGATGCTACTTTGTTATACTCTTTTCTGAGTGCAGAGTTTGCTACAGGTTCCACTTCAGCACCTCGTGAGTGATCATGCCCTTAGTATAAGTTTCTAGGGTGAGCTATGTTCTTGACCAGCAGCCTGGAAAACTCTTCTTATGATATTAGTCCATTGTTCCGAGACAGTATTCTCAAACTATGTTATTTGACATTCTAGACTTACATATATTTAGTGGCCCTTGTACTTAGACAAGATTTTGGGGCATTGTAGTATTACTCGGCACTTAGTAGCTATTTATATGATTTGAGACTGTTTAGTACTTATATTTTCTTCTTCTTCATTATTTAAGCTATTGAGTACGGAAAGGGTTTGCCCACCAGGGCGAATTGTGTGGGTGCCCGCTCAATCCACGAGTTGGGTCGTGACAAGTTGGTATCAGAGTCTTTGGTTACCTTGTCTTATAAGTACAAGAGTATGTCTAGTAGAGTCTTGCGGATTGGTACGATAAGCTCCGTACTTATATTCAAAAGGCTATAAGGCATTTAGAAAACTTTCAATTCTTTCGTACTACTTTATTCAAATTTGTATCTTGAGTATTCAAATTTGTATCTAGGATGTTCGAATTGGTAGTTGATTTCACTCTTATTCTCTCACGGATGGTGAGAACCTGTGTTACTATCGCGAGGGATGATTGCTCGAGCCCGCCGCTGGGGCCGAAGCATGAGGATAAGGCCGAGCGAGAGGCCGTGGCCATGGCAGAAGCTGTGGTGCAGCACCAGCCAAGGGCAGGGCCCCTGTGGTTGGTCAGAGATGTGCTAGATTCTTATCACCAGAGCCAGTGCATGAGCCCGAGCATGAGCCCGCAGATGAGACAGAGCTGGGACCAGCCCAGAATCAGTTCGAGGTGATTTCTACTCCATTGCTTCGGGACACCATGGTCCGTATTCTGCACTATCTTGATGGGATACATGTTGTGGGTGGCCATCCAGCCACTCCAGGAGGGTCATAGACTAGAGCGGAAGCACAAACTCCCAAGCAGGGCCAAATTCGGGGGATGTAGCCTGCTGCTGCTATGGCTCCACGTATCGATGAGATCGTAGCACCTGGATGTGATCCTAGGCTTGTTGCCGGCCTAGCTATGACCGTTGGAGATCAGGAGATGGTTGCCAGATTTATTAAGATGGAGCCACCGAAGTTCTTTGGCATTCCATCTGAGGATGTTTATGAGTTTATAGTTGACAGTCATGAGAAGTTTTACAAGATGGGTATTGTTGATTTTCATAGGGTGGATTATGTAGCTTATCAGTTTTGAGGTGATGCTAAGGTGTGGTGGAGGTCTTTTGTCGAGTGTCGGCTAGTTAGGTAGCCTCCGTTATCTTAGGTTATATTTCATCAGGCGTTCTTGGAAAAGTACGTCCCCTTCAATCTTAAGCATATGAGGAGAGATGATTTCAACAACTTGGAGTAGAGGGGTTTGTCTGTAGCTGAGTATGAGGCCCGATTCGTTGCCCTGGTCGATATGCTATTCAGTTGATTCCTATTGAGCCCGAGAGAGTTAAGAGGTTTGTCAGAGGGTGGATACTCTTGTTGCACTTGTCTTGTCTTTAGCTTATTGCTATAGGGTCTTCATTCCAATCCGTGGAGATCATGCCAGGAGGGTGGAGTATGTTAGGCTCCGAGCACGCAGTGGAGGTAGCGACAAAAAGGTCCGTCAGGTTGGCAGTTTCAATGGTTATGCTTCTAAAGGTGGGGGCCAGTCAGGCAAGACTCATCAGCACTATCCTGGCCGTCCCATCCAGTCAGCGCTCCAAGCTTTAGCTAGTGGTCCTTCGAGATAGAGTGGTTACAATGCTGGGTATATTTCCAGAGGTTCCTTTTCTTGACCTGCAAGCCGTGGTGGTTATACCGATTTTTCAGCTTCCGTATCAAAAACCGTGGGAAGTCAGATGCTATAAATGTGGCGACTTAGGCCACTTTGCTAGAGAATGTTCTAGGCCTAGACAGAGTAGGGCCAAGCAAGGTTCTAGATTTTAGACTCCCAGGACTCCAGCACCTTCAGCCAGCATGGCTGGACATTCTAGGGGGGTGGGTGCTCTTACAGGCCACGGTGGTTCTCAGTCTACTAGATATAGTTATCAGCCCGGTAGGGGTGGTTCTCAAGGTTCTAGGAGAGGAACTCAGTCAGGCCAGAGTGGCCGAGGTGATGCGTAGTCCAGTGGCAGATGGGTCCATTATTATACTTTTCCTGGTAGACCTGAAGGGGAGGCTTCTGATGCAGTCATCACTGGTACCATTTCTGTTTGTCATTGGGCAGCTTCGATTTTATTTGATCCGGGTTCTACCATCTCATATGTGTCTACCTACTTTTCCACTGGATTGGATATGACTTATGATATTCTTGATGTGCCCATATGTGTGTCTATCCTAGTTGGAGATTCTGTGATAACAGATCGAGTCTATCGGGCTTGTGTGGTTACTTTTATGGGATATGATACGTGGGTTGACTTGGTGATCCTTAGTATGGTAGACTTTGATATTATCTTGTGCATGAATTGGTTATCTTCGTACCATACTATCTTGGACTGTTACACCAAGACAGTCACATTAGCTATGCCCGGTATTCCGCGTTTGGTGTGGAAGGGTACTCCTAGCCTTACTTCTAAGAAGATCATTTCGTACCTCTGAGCGAAGAAGTTAGTGGATCGAGGATGTTTAGCCTACTTGGCTCATATTCGTGATACGAGCGTGGATACTCCTTCCTTGGAGTCTGTTCCTATAGTTAGTGTGTTCGCAGAGGTCTTTCTCGCAGACTTACCTGGTATGCCGCCTGACCATGATATCGACTTCTGTATTAATTGAGAGCCAGGTACTCGGCCTATTTCTATTCCACCTTACCATATGGCTCCATCCGAGTTGAGAGAGTTAAAGAAACAGTTGCAAGATCTATTGAGCAAGGGGTTCATTTGTCCTAGTGTGTCCTCTTGGGGTGCTCCCGTGCTATTTGTGAAGAAGAAGGATGGTTCTATGTGGATGTGCATCGATTATCGACAATTGAACAAGGTTACTATTCAGAACAAGCATTCGATAACACACATAGATGACTTATTCGATGAGCTTCAAGGCACGTCGGTCTTCTCTAAGATCAACTTGAGGTCAGGGTATCATCAGTTGAAGATCCGAGCAGAGGATATTCCGAAGACAACCTTCAGAACCCGATATGGTTATTATGAGTTTCTGATTATGTCGTTCGGGATTACTAATGCCTCCACAGCGTTTATGGATTTGATGAATGGGATCTTCAAGTCATATTTGGACTCGTTTGTGATTCATCTGGGTTTATTCTCGAAGTAAGGAAAAGCATGAGAAACACTTGAGGATTGTGCTTGGTCTATTGAAGGAAAAGAAGTTGTATGCCAAGTTTTTTAAGTGTGAGTTTCGGCTCAGTTCAGTGGCATTTTTTGGCCATGTTGTGACTAAGGACAGGATTATGGTTCATCCCAAGTAGATCGAGGCTGTTAGGGATCGGGGGGGGGGGGGGTTGCCTCAGTTACCGAGATTCGTAGTTTCGTAGGCTTGCGAGCTATTATCGTCGGTTTGTGAAAGTATTTTCTTCGATTGCTTCGCATTTAACTCGGTTGACTCAGAAGAATTTTCCCTTCCAGTGGTCCCACGAGTGTGAAGAGAGTTTCCAAAAGCTCAAGGCTTTGTTAACTTTAGCCCCGATTCTGGCATTACTTGTGGAGGGGTATTGTGATGCATCTCGCATCGGTTTGGGTTGTATGTTGATGTGCGGTGGTGGTATTCGCACATGCTTTGAGGAAATTGAAGGTTCATGAGAAGAACTACCCCACTCATAACTTGAAGTTTGCGGTGGTAGTCTTCGCATTGAAGATTTGGAGGCATTATTTGTATGGGGTTCGTTGTGAGGTGTTTACTGATTATCGCATTCTTCAATATGTGTTCAACCAAAAGGATCTCAATTAGAGGCAGCATAGATAGATGGAGTTGCTTAATGATTATGACATCACTATTATTTACCATCCAGACAAGGCAAATGTGGTAGCTGATGCGTTGAGCCCAAAGATGGGGAGTATGGTTAGCTTAGCTCGTTTGGTTGTTGAAGAGAGTCCTTTAGCCATGGAGGTTCAGACTCTAGCTAATAGCTTTGTGAGATTTGATATTTCTAAACCTAGCAAGGTTCTTTATTGTGTTGAGGCGAGATTGTCTCTACTGCAGCAGATTAAGGTCCAGTCATTCGATGATATGAAATTGTCTAAGATTCAGGATAAGATGTTGAGTGGTGAGGCTAAGGTGGCCATGCTTGATAGTGAGGGTGTCTTGAGGATTAAGGGGCATATTTGCATTCCTCGTGTGGGAGGTTTGATTCGTTTGATATTAGGAGAGGCTCGCAGTTTAAGGTATTCTATTCATCCGGGTGCAACAAAGATTAATCATGATTCGAGGCAGCACTATTGGTGGAGTAAGATGAAGAGGGATATCACAGATTTCGATTCTTAGAGTTTGAATTGCTCGCAAATTAAGTATGAGCACTAGAGACCCTGTGGTGTTCTTCAGAGGATGCCTATTCCCGTGTGAAAGTGGGAGACGATTGCTATGAATTTTGTGATTGGTCTTTTAAAGACCTTAGGAAAGTTCGATTCGATTTTGGTTATTGTGAATAGTTTGACTAAGTCTGTGCACTTCATTCCGGTTCAGATGACTTATAATGAAGAGAAGGCACTCGCCTTTACTTCCCACTTCTAGAGGACTTTGCAACAGGAGTTGGGTACTCAGTTGGATCTTAGCACTGCATTGCATCCACAGAACGATGATCAGTCCGAGAGGACTATTTAGGTACTTGAGGAAATGTTGAGAGCTTGGGTTATCGACTTTGGTGGTTATTGGGGCTAATTCTTACCATTGACAGAGTTTGCCTACAACAGCAGTTATCATTTGAGTATTGACATGGCACCGTTCGAGGCTTTATATGGTAGGAGATGTCATTCTCCGATTGGGTGGTTTGATGCTTTTGAGGTGAGACCTTGGGTTATGGATTTGTTGAGAGAGTCCTTGGTCAAGGTGAAACTGATCTAGAAGAAGCTTCTGGCAGCTTAGAGTAGCCAAAGGGAGTTTGCTAACTGAAAGGTTCGAGATTTAGAGTTTATGGTTGGCAGTTCCCTCTGGCCATTCGGGCCCCAAAAGCATTTGTATTACTCAGCTGAATTGGTATACAAGGTGTTGTTCTCAACAACATATCACCTCGCAATTTCCATACAGCCACACCTTGAGGAACCTAAATATGACCCGCATTTCACTTCTGCCTTAAATTACCATGTCCATTCTTTCTCTCCCGTTGAAGGTAATAGTTGTTCCTGTGCAATTATTTTAATCCTAATAGAAGCCCCAATTCGTATGCTTTTTGATTGACCTCCTGAATTGTCTCATAAGTATTGATGGATCCCAGACATGGCACCGTTCGAGGCTTTTAAAGACCTTGGGAAAGTTCTATTCGATTTGGGTTATTGTGGATAGGTTGACTAAGTCTGCGCACTTCATTCCTGTTCAGATGACTTACAATGAAGAGAAGTTGGCGTAGATTTACATTAGAGAGATCGCCTGATCGCATGGGGTGCCTATTTCCATCATATCAGATAGAGGCACTCAGTTTACTTGCCACTTCTGGAGGACTTTGCAACAGGAGTTGGGTACTAAGTTGGATCTTAGCACCGCATTTCATCCACAGACCGATGATCAGTCTGAGAGGACTATTCAGGTGCTTGAGGAAATATTGAGAGCTTGGGTTATCGACTTTGGTGGTTATTGGGTCTAGTTCTTACCATTGACAGAGTTTACGTACAATAACAGTTATCATTTGAGTATTGACATGCCACCGTTCGAGGCTTCTGTAGAAGGTTTCATCCATGAAGGGTGTGATGAGATTTGAAAAGAAGAGCAAGTTGAGCTCGAGGTTTATTAGTCCCTTCAAGATTTTCTGTTGTGTTGGTGAGGTGGCTTATGAGTTGGCTTTGCGACAGGGTCTGTTAGGTGTTCATCCGATATTCCATGTTTCCATGTCGAAGAAGTACCATTCTTACGGTTCTTATATCATTCAGTTAGATTCGATGTTGTTTGATCAGAATTTGTCCTTCGAAGAGAGCCGCTAGAAATTTTGGATTGGCAGGTGAGGAAGTTGAGGTCTAAGGGAGATTGCTTTTGTCAAGGTGCAGTAGAAGCACTGTTCTGTTGAGAAGGCTACTTGGGAGACCGAGGCAGATATGCAAGAGAAATATCCCCAGCTTTTCACCGACTCAGGTACCTTTCCTTCGTTTCATTCATTCTCCGTTCGAGGATAAACGGTTGTTTAATTGATATCTGATGTAGCAATCCATTTGGTCGTTATTGTATTTTTAACTAAATTGCCCCTGTTGACCCTTCTCTGAGCCCCGTTAGCATGATTTTGACCCATGAGGATGGGCGACATGATTCTCGAGGTTATCGGGCGAGTCTTAGAGTGATTTGGGGAAATTATAGTCTTAAAGCGAAAAACCTTTGATCAATAGTTGACTTTTGGATAAATGGAACACTTTCTAAAGTTCGTCGATTCCATGAGGTCCAGAGGGTCGATTGTGACTTGGTGGGATATTTGGTTAGGTTCCTGAGGTATTCGGGAGTGTTTGTTACCTTTTGTTGGAAACTTGGTTTTAGCCGTTGGGGTTTGGCAGAGTGAAGGTGACCTCCATTGGAATTCCAATGCTATGGTTGAGTTCGTAGCGTGTTTTTACATGTGTCTGCATGTTCGCCTTTGTACCCAGGAGGTATCGGGTGGATGTGGAGATTTGGAGTGGAACTTGATGAAAACCAGATTTTCTAGTTTTCTGATGTCCCGCTTCAGCGGGTGTGTTTCTGCCTCTGCGGGTCCGTCCATGCGGGACTTAGCCCGCAGACACGAGATGCCTGGTCATTAATGAGGTTCGACTCAGCGGACAAGTATCTGCCGAGGCGGGAGCGCATAAGTCGATCCATGTCCACGGAAGCGGGGATCACTAAAACAGATTCCCCTTTTATTCCAATTCAAACCACTCTTCATTCATTCACTAAATTAGAACCCTAAGAGATTGTGGAGGCAATTTACAGAGCTTTGGGGTAATTTCTTCTTTGGATAAGTTTTTTTTTTACTTTTTTGTATGGTTAGTTTATTTATTTATAAAGGAATCCATGGTAGTTTGAATGTGTTAATTGGGGAAGATGGGTTTGCAACACTTTGTTGAGTCTTAAGCTATTGAAATCAGTTTATTTGGTGAATCTTGCATACTATAATCATGAAACCTTTTGAGTACCTTGATTCTAAGCTTGAATCTCAAATTTGGTTAAGAATTAGATTATGGAAAGTTAGGGTTTCTCCTTCTCCTACTTCTCCTTATTCTCCTTCTCCTTCTGCTCCTTCTTCTTCTCCTCCTTGTTCTTCTCTACCTTCTCCTTCCTCTTCTTTTGGGTAGGCATCCAATTTTACATTGTCCTTCTCAGTAATGAGCTTGTCAATGTGATGCAGTACTCCAAAGTCTGGCATTTGATTAGAATCTGTATATAGCTCCTGAAAATGCTGTATAACAGCTTCCCTAATAGCTTCAATGCCTTCAGTCCAGTTTCTTTTAGTATTTTTAATTCTATAAAGAGTAGTTTTCCTTTTCTTGCGCTTTATAGAACTGAAGAAATACTTGGTGCAATAATCTCCCTCTTTAGCCCAATGGATATTAGCCTTTTGGTGTAAGAAGTTATCCTAAATTCCAGTCCACTTGATGTAATCAGCATTTACTCTATTGAGTTCCCATCTATTCTCCTCTGAATCAGCAATATCCGTGTTTTGTTTCTTGTCTAGGATCAGCTCCTCATGTTTTATAACATGTTGGAATACATCTCCTTTGATATCTTTGGACCATTGACTTAGGTTCTTAGCAAGTCTCTTCAACTTTTGTTTTCAAATCCACATGGAGTTTCCTTGCACTTCCTCCTCCCAAGAGCTTTGTACCACCTGTAAGAAACCTGGCTGCAAAGTCCAAAAGTTTAGAAACCTGAAATATTTAATAAAATTGTTAGAAGGTTCCTTACAGTTGAGAAGAATTAAATTATGATCAAATCCTGTTCTAGCTTTGTCTTTCACCAGTGTAGCACCCATGTTGTTGTTCCATTCCTCATTGTAAAGGACTCTATCCAGTCTTTTGGATGTCCTGTTACCTCCTTTCCTTCCATTAGTCCAAGTGAAAGTGTTACCACTATAACCAACATCCACCAAACCATAATCATCCATACATGTTATGAAGTCCATACTTTGACTGATTCTATAGGGTCTACCACCTCTTTTCTCCCTTAGAGATAGGATTACATTTAAAATCCCCTAAAACAGCCCATGAACCATCAGTTATGCCCATGTTGTGTCTCAGCTTATACTATCACTTATTTCTTTTCCTTGTAGTGGTCTTGGCATAGACAATAGTATACCAAAAATTTTAGCTAGTAGTCAGTTGCTTGATCTTTAATGTAAGTTGTTGGTTGCTATTGGAGACCACTGTGCAGTCTAATGAATCATCCCAAAAACACCAAATCTTCCATTCATGTTGATCATATCATTTTGGAAACCACTTTTCCTTCTATATTTTTCAAGATGAGAGTCATTTAGAAAAGGTTCTTGCGCAGTTGCAAATTGCACCTTATGCATATTCACAATTTTAATAAGCCTTATAAAAGCTTACTTGGATTGTACCCCCCCCCCCCCCCCAATGTTCCATGAAATTGTATTAATCATAGAAATATTAGATTGAGGTTTAAGCAACACTGTTTCTATTAAATAATATTTAGATTAAAAGGGAATCAGGTCCAGTTTGAGTTTGTGGGTTGGTAGACTGTTAATGGCAATACTTGTGATTATGTTCTCATCTAATGTAGGCCAGATTGTGAGCTAATTGTCTATGATTTGTAGTAAATGTGTGCTAATTGTCTATGATTTGTAGCAAATCCTAGAACTAACATGATTGAGGTGCTTGGGTGTAGAATCTGTTCTTTCCTTGGTTTTATCAAAAGCTTTAGTTTCTTGTCTGAACTTATTGCTTAAACATATTGAGTCCATAATTTGTTTTGTGTAGTTCATGTCACAAGTCTTACATTTGAAATTGGTCTACTCCTAAAGGTTCAGAGTCTGGTAAAAAGGAAAAATGAAAAGAAAGGATTAACTCTAGGAAATGTAAGACTAAATCCTCATTTGAAGATTAATTGGAGTTACTCTAATTAATAATTGGCTAACAAAGTGGCTGTCAGTCTGTAACTTGGTTAGTGATCATGTTGGAATTAAAAGGCATAAAAATGGAAGGAAGTAGTTGTCTAGGAGGGAAGTATGTTCTGTTATCTTTGATCTCCTGTTGTTAGTCCTACCTTATTAGGTTTTTTATCTAACTGTTGAAGTAAACTTGTTAAAGAAGTGGACTGATATGTCATATTCTTGCATCTGTGTTGCATTTCACTCATGTATAGGCCCTAGTTTAATAGAGGATCCTAAGTGTTCCAATTTAATAAGTTTTAAGTATTAAAAGAAGAGTGAAATGAAGCAATTTGGTTTTGATTTGTCAAGTCTTAAACAGTTTGGAGACTGAGGCTTTTGTTTTTGAGATATGAATTATGTCTTCTTTTCTGTATGCATAAGTGAAGAATATGGTGATAATAACTTATGGTCCTTTATTGTCTATGCTTAAAAGATGAAAACAAATAGGAAAGACCTTATAATTCTAGTCTAAGTAAAAGAAGAGGATAAAAGGATAGAAGAAGAGAGAAAACTGTGGTTGAAACCTTAAGGAAATGTTTGGCTTTGACCTGTGAACTGTCTAGTCATTCTTTGATATATGCTAAAGGGTAATAAAAGGGACCATAAATGTAGATGTGGGGGTGAAAACCACTTGGCTAAATGGGAAAGTCTTTTAAAGACATCTTAGGAGAGGATTGAGAAAGGGTTAAGTATTACTTGACCCATAGTATCTTTCTTCCCAAATAAGAGATTGTCATGGCATTCTTCATAAGCCTATGGGGTGTAACCTCCTACCTTTGCACATTTGGTGTTTTCTTGCCTTTTTTTAAAGTTAATTGGATCCTAAAAAATGAGTTTCTTGTGCATTCATTAATTGTTCACTTAGATTAATAAGCCTGGTCTGGCTGTGTCTGCTCTGATATGTCTTAAGGGAGGTGGTTGACTAGGCTAGATGATATATGATAATGTGAAAGATTGCAGTAAAACTGGAAAGAGGAAAAGGCTTTTCAAAAAGGAATACTGTTTATTTTGAAAATAAGGCAAGAAGAGTTTTATGAAGATAATATGATAATATGTAACAGATTCTTTAACATTTGGTTAAGTTAGGATCATGATTAAGATCTTCATGTGAATTCTGTGCGCACTGATTTGTGTCTAACTTGTGCTTGAAAGATGGTTTGTCTTCCCCCTTATTCTAAGTAACAGTAGGACCTTAAAATTAAAGAAATTAGTAGCTTACATCAATTTAAGGTAATAATGCAGTGTCTTGGGGGTATATTTGACCCTTCCTTTGTGATGCTTTGGATAATACATCATGTCTCCCATTTTGAGATATGTTCTTGAGTCCATTAATCCAAGACCTAAGTAGCAGATAAAAACTTAATTTGATCATGTTGGATAGATGTGTTCTCCCTTTTTATGTAGCATTAAAAATCAGCTAAGGATATGTTATACTTGTCCAGTTTTGAGGAAAGGAAAACTAGGAGCAGGCCACTGTTTATGAACATATCTAAATCATGTGCACCCTCTTTCAAAATCAACTTGGTTTATTTTGCAATGGAATAGGATCAGGAGAAAAGTCTAAAAAAACTTCAAACTCTGAACTTAAAAATGTGAAACTTATGTGCATCCATGGGACTTTTGGCCCTTCTACTTACTTCAGTTATGTGCAAAAATGTAGTTGCCATACCTAAGGTTGTATCCTCTACATAGAACCATTAAGACTTGAAAGTTCTTTAGCATTTTCCCGCAATTGATCCTGGCTTGGATTTCATTTTGCTTGTGTCTCAAACTGGATTCTGCTGAGAATAATACAACACCATACTAGTAGATGGCTGTTACAATAAAAAGAGTTTTGATTTCTACCTATTTGGATTTGTCATGTCATATTTGTCAAAATCACAGTTTGGTTTTTCCTATTTTTTTCCTGTATTTTCTGTGAAAATCACCTAGACTTAAGAATGTGATTCTTGGAAAGTGGCAAGAATCTTTAATTGGACTGTGCATAAGACATCTAGGGTCATTTGAGGATTTTTTCTAAATAATTCTACATGTACTCCATGAATGCCAAAACTGTTGTGATTGTACCATGTCTAGAAGCTGGTTTACCCTATTCTTATGTGCCTTTATACTTTGCCACATCTACTTGATTCAATACTGTTAAGAACTGTACTACTCCTATATGATTGTCTGTGTTGTGATTACTTGGTTTAAGTTCAGTCTTGGCCTTATCATGTTCATGGAGATCACTTTTTTTTTCCATGTTTAGATCATACTTGGTGCCTTGGTTTTAGTTCATAAGATTAATTTGCCTGTTGAGTCTATTCATTTATTTTCTCCTTGTTCTCATATATTCTTGTTGACTTATAATTATTCTATATACATGTATATTGGACCTATCCTATTTATTCCAAGCCATGTGTGTGTGTATGTGGATCTATGTCTTCCATGGTTATTGTTGGTTGAGAGAAAGTTTAGGTGAAAGGGGGGGGGGGGGGGGATCTAGTTTGAGCCTTCCCACAGTGACCGATCGTCATCTGGAGGTTCATGAAACCTCTTGGAACTTGTGCGACATCAGGAATAAAGGGGGTGATGACTTGGCCTTCCCACCACCTAGGTTTGGGGTTTGACTTTAAAGACATGAAAAACACATATGCACATCATATGGGCTTATGAATAAATGGGATATGTTGTCTGTACATGTGTATATTTATGTATAGAATAGTGCATTGTATATATATGTGTGCATAGTATATGTATGATAGGAGCAGTAAAATACAAACTAACCGAGGTCTTTTGTTTCTTTCCCCTCTCTACTGCATGGCCACTTGGGCCAAGGTCCAGCCACCCTATTGGGTCAAAAGCCCAATAGCGAAATTCTTTCAAGTTCATCGAGTCTAGAAGAAAAGAAAGGGAAGCTAATATATTCAAGGCCCAGTCATGGGTAAAAATGACATTAAGGCCCAATCATGGGTGAAAATGGTTAGGGTTTGGTACACCCCAATTTACTTTCCTTATTATATTTATGTCTTCTTTATTTGGTTTAGGTGCCTCTTGTATTGTATTCGTATTTGTAAAAACCCACAAACATTATTGGAATCATTTATGTTGCGAATTAGGCATCTTAGGCAAGGTGCATATGCCGTTTAGATTGACTCTAGATCCTAAGAAAAATTCTTTTGAAAATCTAGAAAAAACGCGTACTGATTTTGAAGATAAAAAATAGAAAACAACAGCTTTTGGTCTTAATAAATAACAAACTAAAGAGGTTTTGGAAAAGCAAAAATGGTATAACATATTGTATGAAATCAAGAGGATGAGTAAATTAGGGGGAAAACTTCTTTTTTTAAACTATTGAAACATGTTCCTTCTTCTGGGTTTTGAGTCGGAAAAAATATGATATTTCTGGGCCTGAGCCCACCTAAGTCCTTTTTCTTAAAGAAACCAAATGTTCACTCAAATATTCTTTGGGCCAGAGCCCATTTAATTTGGTCTTTTGAAAACAAAATTTACATAAGCCACTATTTGGGGCTAAAAAATTCGTTTGTTTTTTTTATTTTTTTTTATTATACAAATCTAT
Organism: Lycium ferocissimum; assembly: GCF_029784015.1. Classification (NCBI taxonomy): domain Eukaryota; kingdom Viridiplantae; phylum Streptophyta; class Magnoliopsida; order Solanales; family Solanaceae; genus Lycium; species Lycium ferocissimum. Next base: position 18,541,590 of record NC_081352.1, read on the forward strand.
AGTTAAAGAAAACGTGACTGAGGCCCATATTTTAAATGGCTAGAATAAGGTATATTTGGGTTAGAGCCCACGCAGTTTTGTCCCTTTAAAACATAAAACTATTTCTTTGGGTCAAAACCCACATGATTTTCTCTAAATAAATAACCCATGGTTAACGTTTCTGGGCTAGGGCCCACGAATTAAAAAGATGAAGTAAAGTATTTTCTTACCCTAAAACAAAATGGATTTTAAAGTAAAAAATCTTACCTTTTCGAAATAAATCTGAGACTTTATAAAAAATAGATATATATGGAGAGTACATTGTTAAGGGAACATATGCACAAGTTATTAGACCATAAATATAATTCATTTTCTTAAACGACAAAACGTGCAAAAAATATATATATAAAGAATCCCTTTCTTGAAAAATCAAAGCGGTCCAATTTTATGCCTAATTAAAAAATTTAGGTAAGGATGTTCTAGAAATATATTAAACGGATGGACCCGATCCACGTGCAAGTAAAGCATGAATAAAACCTATTCACCCAAGTCATAAAAAATAAATAAACTTTCTATCATTTTCTATAGAAAAACTACCATCCTTATATATAAAAGGAACTAATTATACCCCGATATCATAAATCTGAACCTAACACCCCATATGTAAGGGGAATATATTCAATTCTTTTCAAAAAATGATATGCAACAAGATAGGATTTTTGCGGGAAATAAACACTAAATAAACCGTTCATGCAAGTATAGTACGGATCCTTAATACTAGGGTGCCTAACACCTTCCCTAGGGGATCACCAGAATCCTTACCTAGAACTTTGGATTAAGAAGGATTTTTCACGGCGTATGAATAAACTGTCCAAAACTGGTTTTCCTAATTTCCTAAAAATTAGGTGGCGACTCTTTTAAAACAAAGTCCGAAAGAGCACCAAAGATTTCGAAGTAGCTTTTCCGAGCGCTAACCCTGCCAGCGAAAAAACGAACCGTTACAACGGTCTCCCATTCTTCTCAACTCTTGAATTCCCTTTGATATAGAGTATTCCCGGTTGCATCCCCGAACCTCGGGTGTAGATCCCTAAAGGCTACGGTGGGTCCTTGTGCACAGGATGCCTCAGTTAAGACAAGAAACTTCATGATTTGGCCGACGGTGGGCCTTTGTGGAAATAACAGATTGTGATCTGGCTTATGTCGCCTCCTTAGATAGGTTCCATTGCTGTTTATGGCATCCCTAATTTCTTCTAGGTTCAGAGTCATTTCAATATCACCAAAATTGAACAGCATTTCCTTGTCATCTCACTACCCAGCCAATACCTCTATCGGCTCTGGGTGACCCTTCATTGTCATGATAGAGGGTAAGTGTCCTAAAGTGCATGTCACGACCCAACCCGCCATGACCGGCACCCATCTAAATCCTAATGGGCGAACCAACATACATACCACCTAATCCATCAAATACGATTTTTATATAAATCAAGCTAAATAATTATTACTCATTTAACAACAAAAGAACAAGTAAATCATGCCATGTAGTAAGTGCGGAAGTTCTAACTATTACAATCTGCAAAATCTGAAAGTCATCGTACAGGACTCTCAGCCAACACATGTCTAAGAACTGAAATCTGCCTAATAAATATCCATAATGTCCACAATAAGAAAAGACATCATAAGTAGGAGATCTTCGGGCGGCACGGCATGAGAAGAAGCTCACCCCATATACGTCGGCAATTATCCTCACGCTAGATGCGAGGACGAGTAATGATCTCTATATCAAAATCACTCAAAGAATGCAGCAAGGTAGTATCAGTATAAACACTATGTACTGGTAAGCATCATAGGCCGACTAAGATTAATATCATGCATATCTTATGAAATCAATAGAATAAACAAGCCATTCAATCATACAGGAATATCAATACGTCACAACAAGTCAACCACAGACAATCACTACAAATCACCAAATTGCAGAGAATCACAAACACGTCAACCACAACGGAAAGAAATTTACCACTATAATCCGCTCCTATACACACATGCTATACGATGTCATAGCTCGATGGTTATGACTAGGGGGACCCATGGTCTCCATGTATCACTCGTTCCGGAACACTCCTCGGACCCAAGCACAACCTCCGCTCCGGAACGAACCTCGGACGCGAAATATAACAATAAACCTCTCATTTTCAGAACTATCCTCGGACCACGAGCCTATAATCTAAGCCACATGTGTGCCTTGTCATACCTTTTACAGAACAGTGTTTCTTACCTTCTCAATATCCATATTCACCTTGTCATTTCACGTTATAATACCCTCGAGAAGACTATATAAACTTCTCATCACAATACATCCACTGCAGATTAAATCACACAGGAATAATGGCATGAAGCATACACAACACTCAATCACAAGCACATAGGAGCTTAACCACACAATATCATGTAATGAATACTAGACATGCCTTCTCCTAATGAAATCACAAAACATACATTCAACTAACCAAAGTCTAACTCAAGTAAACCGTAACCTACCTCAGAGTAGAGCTGGAACAATGCCTGTCACTCTGCTACAACCTTTCCTTTCCTCAAAGCCTCAATACATTCGCGGTCTAAAAATAGAAGGCTTAATGAGTCACATTACTCAATTTGCAAATACCAAGGCAAGAAATACCCTTCCCTCTCCCCATTCTAAGGGTGGATGATTTTCTAGGTGATAAACAACCTATCAAAACCCCTAATATTCATAAACCATCAATTTTTACCGCATTCTATCCAACATTCCCATTACAAATAGTTTTCTATGACAAAGACACCATTTTTATAGAACCCTAGGTCTCAATCACTTAGTTTACTATTCTAATTGTTCAATTTATGACAAATAGCAACTAATCAATTCATTTAAAAGATAAATACGCGTTAATAATTCCCACCCATTAAGTTTAGAAGGTTTATTGATATTCTAGGATCCTACTTCACTTTCACCATTAAAGACCCAAGAAGATGATTACAATAACGGAGGTAATAGGATGGTAGAATGGAAAACAAAGAGACTTACCTCTCAAGGTTAACTTGCCCTAGCCTAGAAATCCTGTCTAGGTGCTTGTTGTAAAGTGTGTTGGTGTGTTATGAATGAAAATATAAAACTAAGGCATTAGAACACGGATATTCCCTTCCTGTCGACCGCTGCGGCGGTCACTACGCTGCCGCAGCGGTCCCGCTATAGCGGCCAAGCCACCGCTATAGCGGTCTTATAATAAATCCACTCACCGCTATAACGGTCACCACCTCGCTATAGCGGCTCCATGAGAAAATGGCGGACCGCTGGGAGCGTTCAGCCCACCGCTATAGCGGTACCGCCGTAGCGGTACTCCTATCGCCGCAGCGATGCATTTTGGGCAGTAGCTCGATTTTCTGTCCAGTTTTTCCTCTATCACCCCACATGTCACCCAAGGCCTCAAAACCACAACACGAAACATGCATACATACCAAAAGATTCCCTATGAATCCCCCCACGGCCTTGGAATTCCCAATGGAGTCCTAAATTCCCATAACGACTGGAAAGGGTCATTACAGTGCAACTAATTGTTCTCCGGTGGGCATCACCCAACCATTCATACCAAGATCTTAGCAACTCTGGAGCCTCGGTGACTATGTCAAAACAGATTCTGCACTCCATCTACAAAACAAAACATGGTTAAGATTCTCTCATACCTATAGGATCAATGGTTCATCACATAGGCACAAACATGCTTCCATATAGCACATAAATGAGATGCGGTGTTCTTCGGGTCATAGACCGTCCGAACACAAGGTAGTCTCTCTTAATAGGCCTTAGGTAGGTCTGAGATACCCAAAGCTCGTCTAAGTATGAATGTTGTAGTCCAGTAGAGATTTGACTTAGCTCTATCCTAGTTTTCACTAGAGTGGGCTATTCAAAAAAGACTGGGAACCAGAGCGGACAACTGGGGCTAAACCGTTAGGGTTGTTAGATGGCTGCGAACCAACCCCGCCTCATAACGGTTCCAAAAGAAATTTTTTGTTCCCCGCCTTTGGAATAAAGTGTAAAATAAAAGCCAGGAGTGGCGGAGTCATGATATGCATGCAATGACCGTTAAGAATTGCGGGAAAGTAAACACATAAACAGTTAAGGCAAATATACTCATATTATATTCGATTCCTTATGGTTAGAACCTTTAAGTCCCCAGCGGAGTCGCCATTTATTACGGTTCACATTTCGCGGGCGGGGTTAGCGCTCAGGAAGCTACTTCGAACTTGTTAGTGCTCTTTCAGACTTTGTTTTAAAAGAGTCGTCACCTAAATTTTAGGAACACCTAGTCGTGAAGGGTTTATTCAAATACAGTAAAAAATCCTTCATAATCCAGAGTTTCAGGTAAGGGTTCTGATGATCCCCTAGGGAAGGTGTTAGGCAACCCAGTATTAAGGATTCGTACTATACGGTTGACCTTCGAATTCCAATGTATGAGTGTTGACACCTAATTTTTGACCTCCCGTAATTTATTTCAATCGCTCAGAGTCCCCAGATAATAAATAAAATGAGCTGGGCATCTTAAAAGGTTTAAATAATTTTTATAAATTGTCCAAGTCAATATTTCACTCCCTTAAATTGGTAAAAAGGGTTTTCATGGCATCATAAATTTATTTAGAAATTAACGGTTACTTTTATGATATTTTATGAGATGTTTGTTAAATTTAATTAAAGAGAGAGAGAGAGAGAGAGAGAGAGAGAGAGAAAGGGTCTTTTATTTAATTGTTTAAAATTGTCAAGAAATCAAAATACTTTACTCTTTTTAATCATTGAAAGTTTGAGTAATTTAAATAATTAGCTATTTAACCCTTTAAATCTCTAAATTTTTATATATTGCATGATTTGTCAAAAAAAAAAAAAAACTTAATTGCCCATAAATGTTTTAATTAGGATAATTATTGCAAATTGATCTTTTTATATATAAATATTTTGACATGGCCACAATTAAATTAATCAGTTCATGATTTAAAGAAATTAGAGTCATTTTTGTAAAATTAGCCTATTAATGGTTTTATTTGAAATAACCAGTTCATTGGTTCAAACTTGTTAAGGTTATTTAATTTCAAAATTTGTTAATTAGGTCAAAAAAGGTCATAATTGAAATGATCAGCCAAATTAGGATTAATTAAGGCCATGTCTATAATTTAGGCCCATTAACAATTTGGTTGATTTTTTTTAAAACTATTTTAATAAAATAATTATGTCTTAATTTTCCTTATAATTAAAATTTTAACAATTTTGATCTTTATCTAATTATCTATCTTTTTTATGTGTACTAGATATACATATGTATATACCAAGTATACATATATACATATACACAAGTTATATATATATATATATATATATATATATATATATATATATGCATACACTTAGTGTATACATAAACGTATAGGGCCCCCTTTAATATTTTAAACTCGGACCAAGTCCTTCCCAAAGCCAGGCTGAGACACAACCCAGTTAATTTAAACGGATAAGAGGGGGCTTTTCATTTCCCTTTTGCAAATAACCCCCCCCCCCCCCCCCCCCCTTTCCCCCATCTCTCTCTCTCTCTCTCTTCCATTTTGCTAAAACCCTAGCGCTGCCTTTGATCTCTCATCATCTCTTTCCGCCAAAAATGGCAAGGTTACAGAGCATGACTGACAAATACAGCTACTTCATTGCTTATTATGGTGAAAGCATTACAGGTTTCACCCGATTTCATGTTCTTTTTACCCGAACACGGTAATAAATCTTTGTTTTACTCATTTTTCAGATTTTTCAGTCAAAATCATGATTTTCTTTTGCTTTTAAGTTGTGTTGTTTATTATTTTTCGCATTTTCCTATTGGTTCGTGGTTGTTGGTACAAATCGACCCAAGAAGGGTCAGATCTGACCGCATGTTTTGCTACACCTTTAGATCTGGGTCGTTGATTTTTTTTTTACTGAGTATTTGGTTTTGGAAGAGGGTTTATCCCACATCGTTCATTGTTAGTCTTGGTTGAATTTTTGGGGTTCTATAAATAGAACCCCACTCTCACAAAAACAGAGGTCGGAAAAACAAGGGGAAAAATAGTGAGATAGAAAAATAGAGGAAAAATTTGAAAGTTGAAGAAGTTGGAAAATTTTGATTTTTTCAAAAAAAAACTTCTTAGTAAATAATTTCAATACCTTGACTGAAAATAGTTGGGGTTTTCTCGGTTCTAAAATATTTTCTTGCTTTACTTTGTTTTTTCACGTGGCTGAGTTGTTGAGGTTGGAAGCACAAAGCTCCCAAATTCATTCTTTTCTTGGCTGCGCACACAAAAGGTAACTCTTAATTCATTTTATTTTGTTATTTAGAATTTTGCCTAGTCTAAGTGTATTTACATTAGCTAAATTGCTTGTGGTTTGATGCTTGCTAATGGTGGTTCTTATTGCTAAGGGTTTCTCTATTTAGTTATGTGCTTAACTTATGGTTTACTTGAGGGAAACACAGTAGGACCAATGTGAATGTTATGTTGAAACTCATTAGAAAGTAGGCTGTTTGGGCTTCCTATTGGCTTGTTTGCTTATGTGATTCTAATGTTCCATGTTTACTGTGAAGGGGTGTGGTTGAAGTACCTTGAAAAAAATTCATTTTTTCTTTTCCTTCCTTCTTGAATTCATGTTAGTTTGTTAATTGTAATCCTAAGTAGAACCAATGTAGTAAAGTTCAACTTATTTTCCTCTACTCAACTCCTAGGTATTGTTAAAAGCAGATGAGGCGCTTTTTTACATGTTAGTTTAGATTAACATGAATAGATTACTTGTAATGTGTACTTGTGTTTATAATTAGAAATCACATCCCATTTGCTAATCAGCCAGTGAACTACCTCTCTTGTAAAGCAATTTCTTTTATCAAGGTCTTCTTAACCATGAATGTTTCAACTTAACAATTGATTTGGATACAATTTTTGGTGTGTTCCCTTCTTCTAAAAAAGAAAAAAATAAATGAATACTTAAGCATAAGTTGAATCTGTTTGCTGGTTCCCTAAAGATATAACAGTAGATTATTCCATTTTTCTTTTCCTTCCTTCTTAAATGACCTTACTCACATGGAGTAGAGTAAAAATAGGATCAGCTAACAGTTTGATGCTTTTATTAATTAATATTCAAATAAAAATGGAATCAGGTTTAGTTTGAGTTTGTAGGTTGGTAGACTGTTAATGGGCAATATCTGTGATCATGTTCTCTTTTAGTGTAGGCCAGAGTGTGTGCTAATTATCTATGATTTGTAGCAAATGCTAGAACTAAGATGATTAAGGTGCTTGAGTGTGGAATATGTTCTTTCCTTGGTTTGATCAAAGATTTAGTTTCTTGTCTGAACTTGTTGCTTAAACATATAATGTTCATAGCTTGTTTTGTGTGGCCCATGTCACAAGTCTTACATATGATAATGGTCTATTCCTAAATGTTCAGAGTTTGGTAAAAAGGAAAAAATGAAAAAGAAAGGATTAACTATAGGAAATGCAAGACTAAGTACTCACTTGAAGGTTAATTAAGATTAATCTGGTTAGCCTAACTAGTTAGCTAGATGGTTATTAACTTGTAACTTGATCAGGATCACTTTTGGAATTGAAAGGTATAAAAAATAGAAGGAAGTAGTTGTCTAGGAGGAAAGTCTGTTCTGCTATCTCATCTCCTGTTGTTAGTCCTATCCTCATTAATGGTCTTATCTAACTAGTGAAGTAAATTTATTATGAAAGTGGACTGATATGCCATACTTTTTCATCTGTATTGCTATTCATTCATGTATAGGCCGTAGCTTGATAGATGATCCTAAGTGTTCAAACTTAACAAGACCAAAATATTAAGAGAAGGTTGGAATAAAGTAGTTTGGTCATTTTTGGTCAAGTTCCTGAACAACTTAGAGATTGAGGCTTTTTTTTTTCTTGTCCTTTTTTCTGAAACATGAGATCTGTTTTCTTTTTTGTGTGCATGACTGAAGAATATGGTGATAATAATTCATGGCCCTTGATATTCTAGGCTTGAAATATGAAGATAAGTAGGAAAGATCCTATAATTCTAGTCTGAGTGAAAGAAGGGGAAAAAAGAGGGAAAACAGTAGTTGAAACCTTAAGAAAGTGTTTGGCTTTGATCTATGAACTGTCCAGTCTTCTTTTGGTAAATGCTCAAGGGTAATAAAAGGGGAGCACAAGTGCAGATATGTGGACTGAAACCACTTGGCTAAATGCGGAAGTCTTTTAAAGGCATCCTAGGAGAAGATTGAGAAAGGGTCAAGTATCACTTGACCCATAGTATCTTTCTTTCCAAAATAAGAGATTGTCATGGCATTCCTCATAAGTCTATGGTGGTAACCTGCTACATTTGAACATTTGGTATTCTCTTTGCCATTTTGCAGAATTAAATGGATCCTAAAAAATGAATTTCTTGTGCATTAATAACTGTTCATTTAGATAGTTAAACATGGTTTTGGTGTGTGATTTTTGGACTTAACTAAATTTTACTGGTCTGCTCTGATATGTCTTAAGGGAGGTGGGTTGATTAGGCTAGATGATATATGGTAATTTGAAAGCTTGTAGTCTTTGCTTAAAACTGGAAAGAGGAAAAGGCTTTCAAAAAGGGAGTACTGTTTGTTTGAAAATAAGGCAAGGAAAGTTTATGTGGATGATATAATAAGGTGTAATAGGCTCCTTGATATTTGGTTAGGCTGGGTTGATAATTAAGATCTTTATGTGAATTCTGTGTGCACTGATTTGAGTCCAACTTGTGTTTGAAAGATGGTCTGTCTTCTCCCTTATTCTAAGTAACAGTAGGACCTTAAAGGTATAGAAATTAGTGGCTTACATCAACGTAAGGTAATAATACAGTGTCTTAGGGGTATATTTGACCCTTCTTTGTGCTGCTTTAGATAATAATCATGTTTCCTACTTTGAGATATGTTTTGAGTTCATTAGTCTAAAGTCTAAGTAGAAGATACAACCAAACTTGGTCATGTTGGATAGATGTGTTTTCCCTTTTGTGCAGCATTAAAAACCAGCTAAGGATATGATATACTTGTCCAGTTTGAAGAAATGAAAACTAGGAGTAGGCCACTGTTTATGAACATGTCTAAATCATGTGCATCCTCTTTAAAAATCAACTTGGTTCTTTCTGCAATAGAATAGGATTAGGAGAAAAGATCTAAAAGAATTTCAAACTCTGTTATTAAAATGTGAATCTTATGTGCATCCATGGGACTTTTGGCCCTTCTACTTGCTTAAGTTGTGTGTGAAAATGTAGTTGTTATACCTAAGGTTGTATACTTTACATAGAACCATTACGACTTGAAAGTCTTTTGGCATTTTCCTACAATTGATCCTGGCTTGGATTTCATTTTTTGCTTGTGTCTTAAACTGGATTCTGTTGAGAGTAATACAACATCACACCTGTGTTTGTCAAGGTTAATGAAGTCATGGCTCTTATGGCACTCCATTATCCTAATTGGACCTATTTATGCTTCTTGCTCATGTTGGTATCATAAACAATAATTAAGGGCATCAAGTATGCTTCCCTTGTGTACTACACACTAATAGATGGTTGTTTCAATAAAAAGAACTCTGATTTAACCCACTGGGATTTGTCCACATCATGTCTGCTAGAATTACAGTTGGATCTCTTCTGTTTATTTCCTGTATTCTCTGTGAGAATCACCTAGACTTTAAAATATGATTCCTAAAGAATGGCAAGAACCTTTACTTGGGCTATGCATATGACATATAGGCTCATTTGAAGATTTTGTCTAAATAATTCTACATGTACTCTGTGAATGCCAAATCTGTTGCTCTTCCCTGTTGTGTTATATCATGTCTTGAAGCTGGTTCACCTTATGTTCATGTGCCTTTACACGTTGCCATGTCTACTTGAATCAATATTGCCAGGAACTGTACTACTCCTATGTGATTGTCTGTGTAGTGATTACTTGGTTTAAGTTCAGTGTTTGCCACATAATGCCCATGCAGATTACTTTCTTTTCCATGTTTAAATCATACTTGGTGCTTTGGTCTTAGTCCATAAGGGTAACCTGCCTGCTGAGTCTATTCACCTCTTTTCTCCTTGTTCTCATCTGTTCCTGTTAACTTATAATAGCTCTATAACTATGTATATTGGACCTATCCTATTTATTCCAAGCAATGTGTGTGTGTATGTGGATCTATCTTCTACGGTTATTGTTGGTTGAGAGGGGCAGTTTAGGTGGGAGGGGGGCTTAATTTGAGCCTTCCCCAGGTGACCAGCCATGCCGGAGGTTCATGAAGTCTCTTGGAACTTGTGCGGCATCAGGAATAAGGGGGGTGATGACTTGGCCTTCCCACCACCTAGGTTTGGAGTTTGAGTTTAAAGGTATGGAAATACATATGCACATTATGTGAGCTTGTGAATAAATAGGATACTTTGCTTGTACGTGTGTATATTTGTGTATAGAATAGGTGTTGTAAAGGAATAGGAAATTGTGTATGTATGTATGTATAGTTATATGTATGATAAGAGCAGTAAAAATAGAAACTAACCGGGGTCTTTATTTCTTTCCCCTCTCTATTGCATGGCCACTTGGGCCAAGGTCTAGCCACCCTATTGGGTCAAAAGCCCAATAGGGAAATTCTTTCAAGTTCGTTGAGTCTAAAAGAGAAGAAAGGGAAGCTAATATTTTTAAGGCCCAGTCACAGGTAAAAATGACACGAAGGCCCAACCATGGGTGAAAATGGTTGGGGTTTGGCACACCCCAGTTTACCTTCCTTATTATATTTATGCCTTCTCTATTTGGTTAAAGTATTTCTTGTATTGTATTCATATTTGTAAAAACCCACAAACATTATTGGAATCATTTATGTTGCGAATTAGGCATCTTAGGCAAAATGGTGTATATGCCGTTTAGATTGACTCTAGCTCCTAAAAAATTCTTTTGAAAAATCTAGAAAAACACGTACTGATTTTGAAATTAAAAAATAGAAAGCAACTGCGTTTGTGCTAACAAACTAAAAAGTTTTTGGAAAGACAAGATAGTGTATCGTATTGTTCAAAATTAAGAGGATGAGTAAAAATTAGACAAGAAATCTTTTTCAATTATTGAAGTACGCTTTCTGGGTTTTGAGTTGATAAAAATGTGATATTTTGGGCCAGAGCCCACCTGAGTCCTTTCTTAAAGAAAATCAAACATTTCAAAAAAAAAAAAAAAAATCGAGCCAGAACCCATTCAATTTGATCTTTTGAAAAACAAAACGACGTAAGTTATCATTTGGGCTAAAGAATCCGCTTGACTCTTTTTTACAAACTTGTAGAAAAGAAAACATGGTTGAGGCCCATGTTTAATAGCTAAAATAAGGCATTTTTTAGACTAGAACCCATGCAGTTTCATTTTTTTTAAAAAAAGAAACCAATAACATAAACCATTCTTTTGGTTAAAGCCTATCTGATTCTTTTAAACCTTTGGTTAGAAAAATTCTGGGCTAAGGCCCACGTTTTAAATAAATGAAGTAAAGTATTTTTGGGCCTAAAAACGAAATGGATTTTAAAGTCAAAATCTTGCTTTTGAAATAAATCTAAGACTTTATTCAAAATAGATATATGTAGCGAGCACCTTTTTTAAGGAGAATATATATATGTAGATTATTTGACCATAAATTCAATTCACTTGTTAAGGATAAAACGTGCAAAAAATATAAAGAATCCCTTTTCTCGTAAAATTAAAAACGGTCCACTTTTTACGCCTATAATTATAAAAATTTAGGTAAGGATGTTCTAGAAATATATTAAACTGAATAAAACCTATTCATCCAGACTATAAAAAAATAAATAAACTTTCTATCCTTTTCTATAGAAAAACTACTATCCTTATATATAAAAGGAACTAATTATACACGAATATTATAAATCCGAACCTAAATACCCTATATGTAAGGGGAATATATTCAATTCTTTTCAAAAAATGATATGCAACATGACAGGCTTTTGCGGGAAATAAACACTAAGTAAACAGTTCATGCAAATACTCACATATTGGAATTCGAAGGTCAGCCGTATAGTACGGATCCCCTATTCTAGGGTGCCTAACACCTTTCCTAGGGGATCGCGTAACCCTTATCTAGAATTTTGGATTAAGAAGGATTTTTCACGGCATACGAATAAACCCTTCAAAGCTGATTTTCCTAATTTCCTAAAAATTAGGTGGCGACTTTTTTAAAACAAAGTCCGAAAGAGCACCAACGATTTCGAAGTAGCTTTTTTAGAGCGTTAACCCCGCCCGTGAAAATACGAACCGTTATAGATGGCGACTCTGCTGGGGACTTAAAAGTTCTGACCATAAGGATTCTAATATAATGTGGGTATATTTGCTTTAACTGTTTATTTGTTTACTTTCCCGTAATTATCAACTTTAATTGCATGCATATCATGACTCCGCCACTCCAGACATTTATTTTACATTTTTTCCAAAGGTAACTTCGCGGAGCACGCGGTCGTACCTTCAATGTAAAATCAAAATACTTCTTTTGGAACTATTATGAGGTAGGGTTGGTTCATGGTCGTCCAACAGCCCTAACGAATCAGCCTCAATTGTCCGATCGGGTTCCCAATCTTTTGTGAAAAATTCACTCTAGTAAAACTAGGATAGAGCAAAGCCAAATCCATACCAAACTAGAGCATTCATACCTAGACGAGGTTTGGGTATCTCAGACCTACCTAAATCTCATTAAGAGAGACCACTTTGTGTTCGGACGGTTTATGACCCGAAGAACACCGCATCTCATTTGTGTGCTATGTGGAAGCATGTTTAGTGTCTATGTGACCAACCATTAACCCTGTGGAGATGGGGGAATCCTAACTGTGTTCTGTTTTGTAGATAGAAGGCCACATACGTTTTGACATAGTTGTTGACGCTCCGGATTTATTGAGGGTTTGGTGGGCATGGTTAGGTGATGCTCACAAAAAGACAATTAGCTGCACTCTGGGTCACTTACTAGCTATCATGAAAATGAAGGGTCATCCAGAACTAATAGAGGTGTTAGCCAGACATTGGGACGACAAGGAAATGTTGTTTCGCTTCGGTGAAATTGAGATGACTCGACCTTAGAGGAGATTAGGGATGTCATAGACAGTAATGGAACCTGTCTAAGGAGACGACACAAATCAGATTACCACCTGTTATTTCCACAGAGGCCCACAGTCAGCCAAATCATGAAGTTTCTTGCACTAACTGAGGCACCCTGGGCGTAGGGACCCACTGTAGCCTTTAGAGACCTGTTTTGGAGATTTGGAGATGTCATCGAGTATACTCTGTATCAGATAGAGTTCAAGAGTAGAGAAGAGTGGGAAGCTGTTAGACCCTTAGAGTTCGCCAGAGCCTTGCTAGGCACTATGGTATTTCCACAAGGCGAATCATTGGCCATAGACACCCGAGTGATCTATTTAGCCCACGCTATCTTCTATGGTATAACCAAGGACCAGGAAATGAGGTATTTTGACCTAGCACCCATCATCCTGGCAGACATTTCCCGGGCTTTAGACAAATGCCGAAATGGCTTCTGATACTTCCAAAGATGTAGCATGTTGTTACAATGGTGGATTAGCAAACACATCAACATGGCTAAGGAAGTCCAGTATCTGAGCAACCACAACAGGATAGACTGCCTTACAAATTATTACCCGAACCTTGGTTACATGTCCAAAGGGGTGTGGGCCAGCTTCTTTGAAGAACTGACCAAAGATAGAATCCAATAGATGTTTCCCGACTTCACATCGAAAATTATGGTGGTTCGGGGTAAGAATTGTCCTTTTGTGCCATTAGCAGGGGTCTGAGGAATCTGCCCTTATTATCCATCTCGGGTTTTGGGGAAATTTGGTGAGAGGCAAGTGATACCTCAAGTAGGAAATCCTAAGCATTTCATCATAGAGCACACAGAGCAGAAGATCAAGAACGTCGGGGTGATCCTCAGAGAATGGAATGGTCGCGTGAGTTGGGGCCTTAATACTTTAGCTCCAGACAAGTTCGAAGTAGGATACGACCTGGGGTATCACGAATGGCTACAGGGGCACTTGGCCCGTGCATCCGTCTCAAGGCCCGCACCTTCTCATGATGCCCAAGAAGAGGAGCGTCTAAAGGAATATCTGGAAAGCATGGATGAGCATTTAGCCAAGATCTTAGAAGAAACAGATCCGGTGATAATCAGGATGGAAATGTACCAAGCACGACTTCGGATTCAGACCACCCTTCGGAGGGTGAAGAAGGCTAAGACAAGCCAGGCCTCGATATCAGCCGCTGGAGGAGAACCCTGCTGAATTACTCCTTTATATTGAGCCCCTTGTCGGCTTCATCATCTTTGTAATCCCTTCGAGGAAGATATTTTTATTACTATTTATTAACTAATGATGATTTTTCGGGGCAATGGTTCACTTTCAAAAATGGCACTTGCGTGCTTTAATCAATTAGGAGAGCCTTAACTCAAAAAGGTTTTAGGAATGCGAATAGTATAAATATCTGCCAAACTTATGAATGCTTGCTATGTGCTTCACATGCCTATTTACTATGTGTGTTATCATATATTAAGGCTTGAGTACATTTGATCTGATGATCTAAAACTACGTACCAAAAGAAAAGCCAAAAGCTTAAAACTTACCCAAATTTATGTCCATAAAAGGTTGACTTACAATGGCAAAGCAGAGAACAAGAGACGCGAACTCTGGGAGAGACAACGGAAATGCTGAGAGACAAGGTGCTACAAATAGAGAAGCACCTCCAAGAAATAGGGAGGAAAATCGAGGAAGTGGACAGATTGCTAGAGATGGTGGGGAACCCGCTAGACAGGACACCCCAAGAACAATACTATAGGAATGTCCCGGAAGGGGTAAGGGATTTGGTGCTGAATTATATACCTTTAGAAAGAAGGCCTATGATGCCTGAAGAAGAGACTCTAGGAGGAATGAAGGAAAGCCAAGGAGCTAGGTCAGACCGGTTGGTAATGGAATCCGATCCGCCAGAGAAGTCGGGACCCCAACAGGAAACCTCTGAACCAGTCGAGGAAGAAGAACCACAAGAGAGAGAGACGAAGAGCCTCAGAACATAGAGGAGGAGGAATTAGAGCCCATTGACATAGAGGTTGAGGGGGAAGAAGAACCATTTGAGATGTTTCGTGAGTTTGCAGAGGAGGAGAACGATGCCAACGAGGAATCTAATTTCTATGCACCCTGTTACGGTTCGCTTTTACGCGAGTTAAGGCATAAAAGTTACTACGAGGTTGTTGGTGCTCTAAATGGATTTTAGTATTTTTAGAGTCGCCACCTAATTTATTTAAAGGAAAACTAGGAAAACCGGGTAAAAGATTTTTCAAGCAAGAGAGAAATCTTTTGGTACCAAAGTTCGAGGTAAGGGTTCTGGTGATCCCCTAGGGAGGGTTTTACGCACCCTAGTATTAATGATCCATAGAATACGGTTGACCTACGAGCTTCAATGTGTGATTAATGTACTTATTTGTTTAAAAATGTTTTGTTTTCCCGCAAAAATATCATTCATGTCCATATCATAATTTCCAAAAAATAAAAATTTGGCAAATTCACTTTATTCTTGGGACTAGGACACACCCGAGATTTCTCCCAAGTAGAGTCGCAACTATTCTAGTCCTAATAAGATGAGTTTAGTTCTTATGGGTTTTTATTTTTTATAAGAAAATATTGAGTATTCTCCTATATATAAAAGAGAAAATCTCTTTAGGTCCAAAATTTATCTCTTTGAAGCTCATAAAGTCTAACTTTCTCCACAGTCCAAAATCCATCATACCTCCATTTGGTCCAAGTATAAATCTCTTTATTTTTGTCCATTTGGTTTTGGGCTTCCAGGCCCAAATCAACCCTTTTTCTTATCAAATTCTTAAAACTCACAGCCCATTTTCAGTCTTTTAAAACGTACCCAATTTTTATCTTTCAAATGTCCAAACCAAAAACAAAAAAAACTACTCGAGTTTTGCCAAGAACTGTTTCAACACTGTTTTTAATTCCAGAAAAATGCCAAGCAACTTCTTTTAGAATTCACAAAACGATTTACCAATTTTTTGAAGAAGAATATTAGTCATTACTCCTTTTCCTTTGAACTTAATAGAAAAATCCCATTTTTTACACTTCTTTGCCACAAACAGTGTTAAAGCAATTTGAAAGAATTATCTAAAGTTTGATTTACCACGTGAAAATCACTTGTTATCCCAGTTTTAGCAAAAAAAGGTTTGGCGACTTTCCTAAGGCACTAAACGTTGATTTCCTAGGTTCTACACATGCATAGGGTTCCAATATTTTTTGCAAGAGTTTTTACAAATACACATACATGAGCAGATATATATAACAAAAATAAAGGAAGAAACTCAGGCTGGTGGGCCTACTAATCCCACCAATAGACTATTTTCACCCATAATTGGGCCTTCAAATAATTTAACTTCCCTTCCTATTTTATTTTTTGCGAACTCGATCAAGAATGGGTCATTGGGCCCTTAGCCCAATGGTTTTATGCAAATGGAAGTCGCCCAAGCCAAGACATTTCATGCAAGCAAGAATAAAAGGGAATAAGGATTAGGACTTGTTAAAGCTAAGAATTGCAAACAAAAACATACTAGTATAATACATATATGTATAAGGCATGCCATTCATCATTTAATAGGATAAGAACCTGACTGAGTATACATTGACTGGAGACAATCAGACAAAATAGGCCCAAGACTTACGAGTAACCCAAGGCCCATAGAAACAGACCCAAACATTGAAAACAAATAGAAAAGCCCACAAGGCCAATCCTCTTAAAATAAAAAGTAGGCAGTGCTATACAAATATACACAACTTCAAACCAATATACCATGGATATACACACCCATGGAGATACATAAATATCCCAAAAAGGAAAGCTTTCACCTCCTTGTTCCTGATGCCACACAAGATCCAAGGGGTTTATAGGAACCCCAGGCATGGCAAACACCAGGGAAGGCTTAAGCTTAATCGTTGAGTGCTACTAAGCATCTCCATTTATGTGCTAAGTTTATGGTATACAAGAGAGAAAGCATCAATATTTGTATGCACAGCTTAACATAAAAACTAGCTATAGTATACACATAATATACAACCAGTCAAATGCATTGCAAAATTTAATAATGTAACACCTTTAAAAGACAATCAGGCCCAAGTTAAATAAAAGTGAGAAAAAACCTTAAGTCCAAGTAGCATTACTTATCAGAAATACAACAAACTGGGCTAACCATAAATTATACTTAGTTATTAGAGAAGGCCCAACCATTAATGTGAAAGAAACTGGCCCCAAACTCTTCCTCTAACTAATACATTATTAATTAATGCCAACAGATTTATAGTAATGATACATACCATATATACAGGGATATACCAACCTCTATACACTTGCGAGATGTATAGAGTTTAAGTATACCTTGTATACCCAGGTGGATCCCCTTCATCCATTCGATAGAAAACCAAACAATCATACAGAACAGATGTTAAAAAAAATGGCAGACTTTCAAACATAGAGGTTTCAACCAAGCAAAATCCAACTTAGTCTTTAAATTCCATGATCACACATTCACTCTACACTAGCCTTAAATCCACCTTTTGGGAACAATTCTTTTAATCAGACACAGATAGAGGGAAACAAATATACAGAACTGTAAGACAAGAGTAGAGACAAGCAGGACAGCAAGTTTTAAAGTGTTTTTTTTTTTAAAACCAAGTAACAATGATAATGTTATAGCTATTTCAAGTTAAGACATGCCCTACACTGGACTGTCTCATAAGATAACTTGTAAACACGTTCAAAAGATCAAACATCTTTTTTTTTTTTTTTTTTATCATATCTCACAAGATTCTTAACTATTATCATGAGTCCCACAGACCATAAATGCCAATTTTAAGAAAAATACTGAATATGAATTCAAACACTTAGAAACTCATTCTGGGACTGTTTAAATTGAAACCATTTAATCAACTTGATGGCATAAGCCTCATAATTATACAGGGGAGCATGTAAAGATCTTAGTCACCATAGACAAGTTATTTTAGTGTTTAAATGTGCAATCCCAGTCTAAACAAAACCTTAAGAGATTCAAGTGCTATTTTAAAAGTTCATTAGGAATGGTGTGCAGGCAGTTTCAGAGCAAGCAAAGTAATAAACAAACACCATTATTAACTAAGAAAAAGACTACCAATTTAAGATAAAGTGCAAGGATTAAGCAAGTTGTTCTTCATAGTGATCTAGCTTAAGCTAAACCAAACATGACACCTTAAGGTATCAAATTTAGCAGAAGTCACCATAAGGTAGGAGTAATGAATTTAAACATGGTCTAACTCAACAGGATCAACCAAACAGTTTCCTATACTTAATATTATTGCAGTGTTACCCATCAAACATGAGATCATTAGGCCAAACAAAATCAAACTTACTTAGGCCAATTATAGTAAAACAGTAAAGCCGATATTTAATCTTACTAACATGTTCAAGCCAACAATATTTAACAGTCACCTAACCAGCTCCCAATAAGGTAACAATACACACATTGTTCAAGCAACACAGTACATGTTTGGACATGAATAAATTTAGGCATGAAATAACTAAAAGAAGGGACTATTTGACCACACAGGTCAGATTTGAAGAGTCTATGCCTAACTAAGCCAAGACAAAACAACTCATGATATGGCTAGTTTGATTTAAACAGTACATAAGCACCCTTTCTTTGCCCTATTAAGACTAAACTATAGAATCCTACTTTCGTTACAAACAGGTTAGATTAGACTAACAAATGAAGCATGTTTGATTAGAATTAATCATGTTATTAAAGTCAAAATCAATATGTGGCATACTTTGACTATGCCAGATTATCAAAATATGTTAAGTAGACTCAGTTATTGAAGGTAAAATTAATATTTATCTAATCAACACACTTTAAATCTAACTCAACTAATCTTATCTACTTCAACTAAATCAAACTAAGTAAATATACAACCTCACAAACCTAATTAACTGGCACAGATAGATTAAACTACATTACTTAAGTAACAAAACACATTAACTCTACCAAAGACAATAGATAGACTAGCATAGAACAAATTAAGGGAAAATAGGAAATAGAAAAAAAAATTAAACGAAGATTACCTCCTTTTTGTGCAGCCCTTTGATCGAGATTCGAACTTGGAGACCTCAACTATTCCCCCCAAATGCTCAAAATCGCACAGAAACCACACAACCACAACAAATAGACTTTTAAAATTCTTAAACTAGGTTGAAAATTAAAGGTCTCAGGCAAACAAGCTAAGAACCCTAGGAATTCAACCTTTATATATACAAATGAAAGTATTCAAATGCCCCGATCTCCCCAGTCTCTTCTAAACGTAGTTTGGGGGTTCTATTTATAGAACCCCAAACTTGTGAACAAAACCCTCGACTCCCCGATGTGGGACAAGCTTGAATCCTTCGAACAAGCCTTGCTTCTCAACATATCAAGGGTCAAGATTCATTTATAAACGCATCAAGGGCCAAAATTGACCCAAAATTAATCAAGTATGCTCAAATCCTTTAGGACCAATGAAAATACTAGATTCAAATCATGTAAAAACAAAATCCATTAAGGGTTTCAGTCATGCCCGTTGCAAAAATGCAGAAAAAGTAAAAAGGATACGAAATAATACCGTGTTTGGACAAGATTCGATGAAAATGGCTGAGAGATGGCAGAGCAATAATGCTCTTGCCATTCTTAGCCTTGCAAAGGCAGTACCACCAACATGGACCCACGAAATTACCAAATCCGGCAATGTGACGAGAAAAGAGAGGGAAAGGAATGGAGGCGGCTAGGGTTGCCCCTCGTTCCTTTTCACTTGAGTCAAACAAGACCCCTAGGTTCTATTTGTGTATGTATGTGTGTGCATAAGGGAACGGTGGGCCGGGTCATTCCATTTGGACTGGGCACGACGAAATTTAAAAAAAAAGGGGGGGAGGCCACATATTTCACATATACACGCGATATGCACGTGTATATGTATACACGGGTGTATATCCGTTTATATGCGTATATAGGAAGGGTAAAAAAAATGCAACCTTTAATAAATGGACAAAATTAAAACGTGCCCATAAATTGGATAATAAATAATAATTAAAAAGTTACAATCCCATTTAAGCTAATTTTGTCTAATTAGTGAAATAATAAAAATAAAAGGAAATAAACCTTGTGACAGCCTTTAATTAAATTTGACTAATTTAAATTATTGCCATAATTTTTCCAATAATTAAATATTTTAATTATAGTTGCTTAATGAAAATTTAAAATTAATTACAATTAAAACTCAATTAATTATGATAAAAATCCAAATTTGGTTAGGTAAGAGATGAGGGGTAAAAGGGTCAGTTTTCTTAATTAATTAGCTTCCCTTGAATTAAACAAAGCCAAATACTTTGCAAATTACTATTTTAACAATTTAGACAATTAAGTGAAATAATCATGGAAAATTGTCACTTTCTTCTTGGTTAATTTTAACAAAAGTGTAATAATTGTAAAAAACGCTTAAATTAATTCATAATATTATAGAAATTATCTTATCAAACAAAATTGGCAAAAATATAGCCTTAATAATTTTTAGAAAATTATTTTGACTTTCTAAAAACATATTTCCCTCTGTCTAATGTTTCAAGGACTCTGGATGATTAAAGAAAATTATGGGAGATCAAAAATTAGGTGTCAACAACTGCCCCTTTAGTGTTCGGAGATGGTGAGACCATCCCTGAGCGACGAAATTTGACTAACCCTGAATTTTGACTGACCCAACTTATATCCCCACTCATTTTCATGCAGTTTTCAAAATATATGGACGGACCCTAGTTTCTGGGTTTCCTACATATCTCAAGCTTTATGAGAATTCAGGCCATTTGTAGTTCGACTCAATTATGACTTCTAAATGCAAATTAAAGCAAATTCTTAGATCTTTCGGCCATGTTTGGGAATTCCTGGTCAGATTGGTAGGAGTGTGTGACTCTCTTCCGGCATTGAGTCCGCCTACATATCCTTGTTCTTGGGAATCAAGTCACTTGTAGTTCGACTCGATCAGAGGAAAAGGGTATCCCTTATGTGGGAATGCCTTTGTGTGTTCCGGTGTGTGTCCGACCGGTTGCGGAATAATAATAAAAAAAAAAACAAAACACATAAGCAAATAAACAATTTTGTATGGCTGAGCATGGTGGGGTAATCTCATGGGCACCTTATCTCGACTGGCTGCGTAAGAAAGAGTTCCACGTTTTCTCCGCAATCTGTCTGGATTTGACTTGATCAAACCGCTTTGTTTGCTGGCTACAAATCTGCTTCCATCTGCTGAGTAACGTTGATTTTTGAGTGACGAATAATGCGGTCATCTAACCGGATTTACATCGTCTTGTCTTTTTGAACGAATATTGCGGTCTCATGACCGGTTTTACATCGCTTTGTCTTTTGAGCGAATACTGCAGTCTCATGACCGGTTTCACATTGCTTTGTCGTCTTGCTATATCCAGTAATTTATGTATGGCCCTTTCAGCAATTGAAACGAATGGCTTTCTTGGTCCGTTTGTATGAATGGCCCTATCGACATGTTTGTATAAATGACCCTCTCGGCATGTTTGTGTGAATGGCCCTCTCGGTATGTTTGTATGAATGGCCCTCTCAGCGTGTTTGTATGAATGGCCCTCTCGGCGTGTTTGTACGAATGGCCCTCTCGGCATGTTTATATGAATGGCCCTTTCGGCATGTTTGTATGAATGGCCCTCTCGGCATGTGGCATGTTTGTATGAATGGCCCTCTCGGCACGTTTGTATGAATGGCCCTCTTGGCGGTGTTTGTATGAATGGCCCTCTTGGCATGTTTGTATGAATGGCCCTCTTGGCGACAGGAAAATAGATATGCAATGACCCTCTTGGCAAATAAGAAGAAGTGATAGCCCTCTTGGCAGTAAGAAAAATAGATATGCAATGGCCCTCTTGACAAATAAGAAGAAGTGATGGCCCTCTCGACAGCAGGAAAGTGGATATGCAATGGCCCTTTTGGCAAATAAGAAGAAGTGATGGCAATAACAGATATGGCCCCTTTGGCTAACTCGTCTTTCTTTCGCTTTTTGTGCCGATTGTGACCCTTTTTGTCAGATATGTCGTATTATTTTATTATGGCCCTTTTGGCCAAACCTTTGCCATTGTGGCAATTTCTAGTCATTTTGTAGCCTTTGTGGGCTTAATATTTTGCCCTTGTGGCACTTTTTATCCTTTCACAGCCCTCATGGCTAGATGTTTAACCTTTATGGTATTCCGATATTTCTTAGCCCTTATGGCTAGACATTTTGACCGTGGTGGCATTCAACCCTATAGCCCTCGTGGCTGGATATATATTTTGAAAGCCTGATCCTAGCAGTGGTCTTGATCTTTTTTGGCGAATCGCTTCCTGCACACATAAAGCAAAGTTAGAAAAAGGATCGTCTTCCGATGTCCTGGAGACCTGCATTAGAAATGGGTTAGTTTTTTCCTATTTAAAGTTGATTCGTGTCGCCGGCGCTGTCGCATCTTCGACTTTCTGGACTTGAAACCCCTTCGGCTCCGGTATTTGAAAGATAAAATTATTTTCATTATGCAGAAAAAATCATTTTTTTGTAATGCTACCATAAGGATATGTAATTTGTGGAAAAATAAAATCATTATTAATTGTCATGACATGTGCTTTGAATGAGGGAGATCCTTTCTTCCGCGACTAGGGTTTTTGCTTCCTTACGCGGAATTTTTGAGACCTTTTTTCAAAAATTCTGCCCCAGTTTAAATCTCGATCTTCGAATTCCCATGCCGAATCTTTCGGGAAATTTTGAGGCCTTCTCAAAATTTCTACCCCAGTTTACAGTGTTGAGTGAATGAGAGATTCTGAGCTCTTCTCAAAATTTCTGACCCAGTTCGAAACTCTAGGTTTGCTGACTCTTTGTAGCCGATTGATGGCGTGAATTTTTGAGATTTTCTCAAAAATTCTGCCCCAGTTAGGCGTTCAACAATCCTTGCTCCTTCGTGAAGTCCTATCTCTGAGGCTTCCTAAGGGTTTCTTGGAATTTTCTTTTGGTGCAACCGCGCTCAAAGAGCGCCTACGTATCCTATCGCAGCAGGAATTTAGGTCGAACATAGTTCATAAAATAAAAGTAAAGGAGTTTTTCATTTTTACTAATAATGCGACCGAGTCCCAAACCGACTGCCTACATATCCCACTGTGGGGAAATCAGTTCATTGCGTAGTTCATATTACAAAAGATTTTTTGTTTTGCCTATTTATTACAGAATGATTACAAGCAAAAGAAACAACTAATACAAGCAAAATAGAATAACGATTACAAGCAAAGAGTACTATTACAAACTGAGAAACTCCTTCTTCATGCATAGTAGCGCTTGATTGCATCTGAGTTGATTGGCTTTGGCCACTCTTGTCCGTCCATTTCGCTATACTACGCTTTCCTCCGGAGAGTACTTTGCGGACCACATAAGGACCTTGCCAGTTGGGAGAAAACTACCCTTTGTACTCATCTTGATGCGGGAAGATTCTTTTAAGCACCATTTGCCCAATTTGGAAAAGTCTAGTTCTGACTCGCTTGTTGAAGGCTCTTGCCATCCTTGGTCGGTACAATTGACCGTGACATACGGCGACCATCCTTTTCTCATCAACTAAAGCCAATTGCTTATAACGAGCTCGGGCCCATTCAGCGTTGTCTAATTCTGCTTCTTGAATGATTCTTAGAGAGGGTATCTCAACTTAAGCAAGTATGATTGCTTCAGTTCCATAGACCAGCAAGTACAGAGTTGCTCCTGTTGAAGTTCTGGCCGTAGTACGGTATCCCAATAAAGCATAAGGCAACTGCTCGTCCCAACCTTTATGATTATCAGTCATTTTCCTTAATATCCTCTTGATATTTTTATTGGCTGCTTCTATGGCTCTGTTCATTCGTGGCCGACGATGTGTTGTCGAGTTTCGGTGGGTGATCTTAAATTTCTCACAGATGTCCTTTATCAGATGGCTATTCAGATTCGCACCATTGTCAGTTATGATAGACTCGGGTACACCGAATCGGCATATGATGTGGTTTCGTATTGAAGTCAGCTACCACTTTCTTTGTCACTGATTTGTGAGATGTTACTTCCACCCATTTGGTGAAGTATTCAATGGCTATTAGAATGAACCGGTGACCATTTGAGGCTGCGGGTTCAATGGGTCCAATAACATCCATGTCCTAGGCAACGAAAGGCCATGGTGAGTTCATAGCATTAAGCTCACTTGGGGGGACCTTGATTAGATCACCGTGGATTTGGCATTGATGGCATCTCTGCACATATTTGCAGCAATCACTCTCCATGGTCATCCAATAGTATCCCGCTCGTAGAATCTTCTTTGCTAGTACGAATCCATTCATATGGGGCCCACATATCCCAGCATGTACTTCTTCTAAAATTTTGGTGGCTTCGCTAGCATCTACACATCTAAGTAGGCCCAAATCTGGCGTCCGTTTGTACAGCACTTCTTTGTTTAGGAAGAAACCATTCGCCATTCTTCGGATGGTCTTCCTTTGTCCATTTGTAATGCTTTCGGGATATTCCCGTCCTTCCAGATACATTTTGATGTCGTTATACCATGGTTTGCCATCTGGCTTAGCTTCCACATGGCAATAGTGGGCATGTTCTTCTTTCAGACTTATCCTTAGCGGGTCGATGTGACTGCTTTCAGGATGTTGGATCATCGATGCTATTGTGGCCAGTGCATCAGTAAATTCATTCTGGGCCCTTGGTGTATGTCAAAATTCGATCTTTCTGAATTTCTTGCACAATCTTTGTGACAAGTTCACATATGGTAAGATCTTTTCATTCTTAGTGGCCCATTCACCTTGTACTTGATGAATCGGCAGGTCGAAATCTCCGATGACCAATAATTCATTGATGTCCACATCCAGTGCCATTCTGAGACCTAGGATGCAGGCTTCGTATTCAGCCATATTGTCGGTACAACGAAATTTGAGCTTGGCGGTCATGGGGTAGTGTTGCCTACTTTCTGATATCAAGACCGCTCCGATTCCGGAACCTTTGTAATTTATTGCTCCGTCAAAGAACAGTTTCCAGCCAGTATGAGATTCTGTTGCTACTTCTTCTATGGCCAACACCCCTTCGTCTGGGAAATGGGTACAAAGTGGCTCAATCTCTTCATCCACCGGTCTTGCGGCTAGTAAGTCAGCCAAGGCCTGTCCTTTGACGGCTTTCTGGGCTATGTATACGATGTCAAATTCACTTAACAGCATCTGCCATTTGGCCAACTTCCCAATGGGCATGGGCTGGTGGAATATTTACTTCAGCAGATCCATCTTGGATATGAGGTGAGTGGTGTATGAAGACAAATAATGCCTCAACTTTTGAGCCACCCAGGTTAGAGCACAGAAGGTTTTCTCCACCAGCGTATATCTTGCCTCACTGGCTATGAACTTCTTACTCAGATAGTAAATGGACCACTCCTTTTTCCCTTCTTCATTAAAGGAGGATTACCTCATTTTTATGCAGCCTTTTGAACGAGATTCGAACTTGTAGACCTCAACTATTCCCCCCAAATGCTCAGAATCACACAGAAACCACACAACCACAACAAAATAGACTTTTAAAATTCTTAAACTAGGTTGAAAATTAAAGGTCTTAGGCAAATAAGCTAAGAACCCTAGGAATTCAACCTTTATATATGCAAATAAAAGTATTCAAATACCCCGATTTCCCCAGTCTCTTCTAAACGTAGTTTGGAGGTTCTATTTATAAAACCCCAAACTTGTAAACAAAACCCTCAACTCCCCGATGTGGGACAACCTTGAATCCTTCGAACAAGCCTTGCTCCTCAACATGTCAAGGGTCAAGATCCATTTATAAACGCATCAAGGGCCAAAATTATTCAAGTCTGCTCAAATCCTTTAGGACCAATGAAAATACTAGATTCAAATCACGTACAAACACAATCCATTAAGGATTTCAGTCATGCCCGTTGCAAAAATGCAGAAAAAGTAAAAAGGATACGAAATAATACCGTGTTTGGACAAGATTTGATGAAAATGGCTGAGAGATGGCAGAGCAATAAATTCTCTTGCCATTCTCAGCCTGCAAAGGCAGTACCACCAACATGGACCCACAAAATTACCAAATCCGGCAACATGACGAGGAAAGATAGGGAAAGGAATGGAGGCGGCTAGGGTTGCCCCTCGTTCCTTTTCACTTTGAGTCAAACAAGGCCCCTAGGGTGTGTGTGTATGTATATGTGTGTATAAGGGAACGGTGGGCCGGGTCAGTCCATTTGGACTGGGCCCGGCGAAATTTAAAGAAAAGGGGGGAGGGGCCCAATATTTCACATATACACGCGATATACACATGTATATGTATACACGGGTTTATATCCATGTATATGCGTATTTAGGGAGGGTAAAAAAAATGCAACCTTTAATAAATGGCCAAAATTAAAACGTGCCCATAAATTGGATAATAAATAATAAATAAAAAAATACAATCCCATTTAAGCTAATTTTGTCTAATTAGTGAAATAATAAAAATAAAAGGAAATAAACCTTGTCACAGACTTTAATTAAATTTGACTAATTTAAATTATTACCATGATTTTTCTAATAATTAATTATTTTAATTATACCTGCTTAATGGAAATTCAAAATTAATTACAATTAAAACTCAATTAATTATGATAAAAATCCAAATTTGGTTAAATAAGAGATGAGGGGTAAAAATGGTCAATTTTCATAATTAATTAGTTTCCCTTGAATTAAACAAAGCCAAATACTTTGCAAATTTCTATTTTAACAATTTAGACAATTAAGTGAAATAATCATGGAAAATTATCACTTTCTTCTTGGTTAATTTTAACAAGAGTGTAATAATTGTTAAAAAAAAAATACTTCAAAGCCCATTCCTCCCCATTCAGAGTGGCTCCACGGCCTATCACTTGTAAGGAGGTATACAAAAGGATGGTTGCCACAGGAGTGCCTTGCACCACTAGGGCTAGGTTGCCGCCACCCGAGTTGGTGTACGCATACAAAAGGTGCCCGTTCCACCGTAACTAGGCTGGTCATACCCTGAATGAGTGTCTGGGGTTGAGGAGAAGAATTTGTAGCTTGATTGATGATAGGATCATCGGGACTTTGTGGGGGCCACACACCCTACTAGTCCATGACCCTATTATCCCTGGAGAAGGAGTCACTGTCACTACTCAGATCTGGCGGTATGATTTCACGATCTTCGAGGAATCGTACGCCCGCATATTCTCAACTCTGGCTAGTCTAAGAAAGATTAGACCTGTGGAACCTGCCCACGAGCCCGCGCCATTAGGGCCCAACAGGAACAAGTTTTGCCTGTATCATATAGGAGCTATGGGGCACGACATAGAAGAATGCCACGCATTCAAGCTTGAACTTGAACACAAGATCAGTATAGGAGAGATCTTGGTCATCTTACCACCACAATACTGAGATGGAAGGAATGAGAGAGAGCGGGTTCGTAAGGACAGCGACTCGCGGAACTATATTTTTGGGTAGATATTAGGTGTCCCCTATTTTTGCACATAAAAAGTTACCCCTCCCCCATAAATATTGTAAGGAACCGCGCCGACCTGACGTCCCTATGGAGGGATACGCGGGAAGCCCTAGCCGGGCCTGGTCTGGGGATGTCTTTAGCTAGGTTTAGCTTAAAGGATATTTAGGAAAGATATATATCCTTCTTTTGTAAAACGAACTACGATAGGGCCTGATTTCCCCTGGTGGGATACGTAGGCAGTCTACGTAAGACTCGGCCCCTACATAATATAAATTACAATCCCCCCCCCCCCCCCCCCCATTTGTTTAACTTCTGTAACAAGGAAGGGTTTGCCAGAGTAAGTCAGCCATAAAGCCCATTGGACCAAGATCCACCCAAACATCAAAAGCCCATAAACATCCGAACCTTTAGAACAAAGGATCAAAAGTGTTCAAGCTTAATATATGACTTTGTGTGCTATGTGCGCTTTAAATATCAATGTGTGATATCTTGCCTTTATATTTTGATAAGTAACTAACTTTGTCTACCGTTGAGTTATTCTTGTCTTATAGAACGAGGCCGATTAGCGTAGTACTGAAAGCTGGCATACTTCACAAGATCCAAAGCCGCGTTAGCATCCCTCGCAGACAAAGGCAAAGAGAAGATGACTGGTACCCCCGATAATGGAAATGAGCTCGCTCTCCGTGACGGAGATGCCCAAGACCCACAAGAGGTATCATCTCAAGAAGATGTGATTGCAACATTACTGATTGCCGCTCTCCAAGAAAAGGTAGCTAGGAATGAGGCAACAAATACGGGCAAGGACGCCTCGACAGAGGAAAGAAGGCCTCCCCCTCCATTCCCTTCCCTGAGCTCACCAATGCCCGATCATTTCCCTATATACCCACCAGGAACCATCCCACCTCCACTAAGCTCCACCAACCCAAACCATGCTGGTCCTTCTTACCGCACTCCTCCACCAACAAAATACACTCAAATCCCAGGGACCACTCACTCAGTCCCTTCTTACCAGGTTCCTCATCCTGTTCTCATTAATCCGGCAAGCCAATTACGTGCTCCAGCTCCACCAACTGGGCAGACCACCACTGCCCCGCTCAACCATACCACCCACCAGGTCTCATTCTTCACTCCCAACATCCCCAGCGAATGCTCCCCAGGGCATAAAGAGCTAGATCATTATGAAGAAATGGAAAGGGCCTGGAGAGCCGAACAGGATAAGCGG
Organism: Lycium ferocissimum; assembly: GCF_029784015.1. Taxonomy (NCBI): domain Eukaryota; kingdom Viridiplantae; phylum Streptophyta; class Magnoliopsida; order Solanales; family Solanaceae; genus Lycium; species Lycium ferocissimum. The sequence continues at coordinate 18,570,407 of NC_081352.1, forward strand.
GAAAAAGATATGGAGAAAAAGATGGAGGAATTACTGGAGAAATTCAACAGGTCTGCAAGAAAGGCTACAGGCCTAAGATATGATGACCTGTGCATGCATCCGGATCTAGACCTGCCAGAAGGGTTCAAAATCCCAAAATTTGAGATGTTCAATGGGACAGGGAATCCCAAAGCACACCTCCGATCCTACTGCGACCAATTGGTCGGAGTAAAGAAAAATGAACCTCTAATCATGCGACTATTCAGTCGTAGTCTGACCGGAGAAGCCGCTGAATGGTTCGCAACTCAAGATATGCGTCAATGGCACACCTGGGAGGACATGGTAGAATCCTTCATGGAAAGATTTCGCTTTAATGTCGAAACAGTACCAGACCGCTATTACCTTGAAAAGGTCAAGCAGAAATCAACAGAAAACTACAGGGAGTTTGCCAGCAGGTGGAGGGCCGAGGCAGCCCGTGTGCAGCCACCAATGTGTGAAGGAGAACTAGTCTCTGTGTTCATCAGATCCCAGGAGCCTGATTTCTACGACAGAATGTTGTCCATGGCTGGAAGACCGTTTGCTGAATTGGTCAAAATGGGAGAGGCTATAGAAGATGGTCTCAAATCCGGAAAATAGTTAGTGTCTTTAACAAGGCATCTGGACAAGCTACTGCAGGAATCTTCCGCAAGAAGAAAGAGGACGTGGCAAGCATATCCCACATTCCAAACCCAAGCCCAAAAGAACCACAATCTTCCCACGTAACTACACCTCTCATAAATTATCCAACGCCTGTGTATTACGCACAACCAAGCTTCACCACCACTGTACCAGCTTACATGGCTCCGCCTAGTGTCCGTGTGTCCGCTCCCACTTACCAAGCACCACCTCAACAAAATTACCGCCCAAATAACCCACCACAAGCATATCAACCACCCCAGAATTACCAAAATCAACCGCCACCCCCAACATACAATGCTCCACGTCCTGCTTTCGAGAAGAGGCCGGTAAGAGAATTCACAACGCTCCTCGAGCCTAGGGCTCGGCTCTTCGAAAGGCTATTGGCCGCAGGCTTGATTCAGAAGGTCCCACCAAAACCAGCACAGCCGGGAAATAGATTTTACAGGGCTGATCAAACTTGTGCCTATCATTCGGGAGGAAATGGGCACAACACAGAGGACTGTATAAATCTCAAGCACAAAATCCAAGATCTGATTGACAAGAGGGAAATCATTTTGGAAACCGCAGCTCCCAATGTGAACACGAATCCATTACCTAATCATGGAAACAATGGAGTCCACATGATTGAGAGGAATGAGGACTGGGAAGCTTGCAGAGCATTAATCCCCAGAGCAGTCGAATCCCTGGAACACACAGTAGCCTCCCTCACACTCCAGGAGCACCCCAATTTCAAGGTTCTGGTCCCAGCGCCAGGAGCCACGAAAGCAACATCGAGGTTCAGAACCTTGATTCCAGCACCCGTGGTAGCACAGACGGCACAACAAGTTGCTCTCACACCCAAAAAGCCAATCACTGTACAAGCAGCCATGGCTCAAGGCATGACCCGCTCGGGGAGGTGTTACACTCCTGAAGAGTTAGCTCAGAATGCTACAAGGAAAGAAAGCACCCAAAAGAGGGCAATAACTGAAGGAGAAGCTGAGGATTTCTGGCGGCGCATGCAACCAAAAGACTACTCCATCGTTGAGCATTTGAAGAAAACACCGGCACAAATATCGGTGTTGTCATTACTAGCCAGCTCCCCATCACACAGGCAGGCTCTCATGAGAGTGTTAGATGATGCACACGTACCAGCTGGTACAAGCAGCGAAGATTTGGCTGGGCTGGTAGCCCACATCATCGGAGAACACAAAATCTGCTTCTCAAAAGAGGAGTTGCCAGCAGAAGGGACCTCTCACAACAGGGCCCTTAACATCACCGTGGAATGCCATGGTAAAGCAATAGGGAGAGTGCTTGTGGACAATGGATCAGGCCTCAATATTTGCCCCATCACCACATTGACACAACTCCACTATGATATGAGCAAAATTCGTCGAGTGGGACAAACGTCAGGGGATTTGATGGATCTCAAAGTAATTCCCTTGGAGAGTAGAGACCTAATGAGATATGTGTTGGACCCAAAGGAACGATCCTCTTTCACAAAGAATTCCAAAGGTCATGGCAATCACCGCCAACTACAATATGCTCTTAGGAAGACCCTAGATACACTCCGCCAGCGCAATCCCATCAACTCTGCACCAGGCCATAAAATTTGAATGGCAGGGATGGGAAATTGTAGTGGCAGCTGAGAAGGATATTCAGAAGTATCCTTACAACATCGTTCCTGTGATCGAAGGGAGTCCTCACTTACCAAACTTTCATGTAGTGGAATACGTTGGGGCCACACATGCGGAGGAAGAGGTTGATAAACCCATGCCAGCAGTCTACAGAATGATTGCCTCTACCATGCTGAGGAATGGTTTTGAAACAGGAAAGGGTCTAGGAAGGGACCTCGAAGGGATAACAGAGCCTGTGCCAATCCCAAAAGAAAACTACCACTTCGGTCTAGGGTATACCCCTAACGAAGACGAGCTCACAAGGGCAATCAAGAGAGAGCCCAGAACAAGGAATTTACTTCGTCCAATTCCAGGTCTGTACCAGTCATTCCCCAGAAAGATGCCGATGCTGAATGAAGAAGAAACTGATGGGAGTCTCGAGTCGCTGTTCCAAGAAGAGGGATGCTACGCGGTCGTTGAAGAAAGTCAGGAGACACCCAACATACGCAGTCTGAGGTCGGGAGAGCGCCTGAACAATTGGACATCCACCCCCCTCTTGGCTCCTCGATAGAGAGATGGATTTTCCTTAAAACCTTTTGCTAAAAGCGGCGACATCGGCTGAGGCCCGAATGATCGCCTTTTCTAAATTACTTCGTAATGTTTAAAAATGGAAATGGTCCGACGTTGTTCCGAACCAGGACCACAGTTGTAGTCAATTGTTCTTGAATTAATGAAAAGCCTCGATCTACGTAAAACTGCTATCTTTATCAGATAATAATAATGAAGGTTTTTCTAACTAACTACGCGTAACGAATAATAATAAACCTAACTTTACTTTGCCTCGCCTTTTAGTAGTAACCATAATAAAACAACCGAAAATGTCATGACGTGTCGTGAAACGAACGAGGAAAACAGACAATAGGAATACGAGGAGTACGATGAATCGACAATGATGCCAGAGGGACTGGTAGAAGAATTGGAAGAATTAGAAGAAAAGAAAAAGCCAAATATGGATGAAACTGAGGTGATCAACCTCGGTGACGAAGAGGATGTCAAGGAGACACGAATCAGTGCTCACTTGGGAGCTCCACAAAAAGAAGAGCTCATAGCTCTATTAAAGGAATATGTGGATGTCTTCGCCTGGTCATACGCAGATATGCCAGGATTGAGCACTGAAATTGTAGCCCACATATTGCCTATTAAGGAAGGCTTCGCTCCGGTTAAGCAAAAGACCCGGACATTTAAGCCTGACATGAGTATCAGGATAAAGGACGAAGTGGAGAAACAAATCGAGTCTGGAATAGTGGAGGTGACGTCCTACCCCACTTGGGTGGCCAACATAGTGCCAGTACCCAAAAAGGACGGAAAGATTCGAATTTGTGTGGACTACCGAGATCTGACCCGGGCTAGTCCAAAAGACAACTTTCCACTCCCAAACATCCACATTCTAATAGACAACTGCGCCAAGCATGAGCTACAGTCATTCGTGGATTGTTTCGCCGGGTACCATCAAATACTCATGAGCGAAGAAGACGCTGAAAAGACAGCCTTCATCACTCCTTGGGGAGTCTACCATTACCGGGTGATGTCGTTCGGCCTCAAAAACGCCGGCGCCACATACATGAGAGCTATGACTACCTTGTTCCATGATATGATGCATCGAGAGATTGAAGTCTATGTGGACGATGTCATCATAAAATCAAGGGAAAGCTCGGAGCATACTGTGCATTTGCGTAAGTTCTTCGACAGACTTTGCAAATTCAATCTAAAGCTGAACCCTGCAAAGTGCGCGTTTGGAGTGCCTGCAGGTAAATTGCTAGGATTCATAGTCAGCCGTAGGGGCATTGAACTAGACCCTACCAAGATTAAAGCAATTCAGGAGCTACCACCTCCCAAAACCAAGAAAGAAGTCATGAGCTTCCTGGGAAGGTTGAACTACATTGGACGATTCATAGCCCAGTCAACTGTGATTATAGAACCAATCCTTAAGTTGCTCAAAAAGGACGCTCCCACAAATTGGACAGAGGAATGTCAAGAGGCATTTGACAGAATCAAGAGATACCTTTCCAATCCTCCCGTCTTGGTGCCGCCCAGGCCGGGGAGTCCTCTGTTACTATATCTGTCGGTATCAGAAAAAGCTTTCAGGTGCATGCTCGCCCAGCATGATGAAGAGGGCAAAAAGGAACATGCCATCTACTATTTGAGTAAGAAGTTCACCTCCTGCGAAGCGCGGTATACGCTCGTAGAAAAGACCTGTTGTGCTTTGACTTGGATTGCCCAAAAACTAAGACACTACCTATCCGTGTTTACCACTCACCTCATATCCAGAATGGATCCGCTGAGATACATTTTTCGGCAACCAATGCCCGTGGGAAAATTGGCTAAATGGCAAATGCTACTAAGCGAATTTGACATCGTGTACGTAGCACAAAAGGCAATCAAGGGTCAAGCCCTAGCGGATCTGCTGGCGGAAAGTCCCGTAGATGATGAACTGGAACCATTACGGACTTTCTTCCCAGACGAGGAAGTGATGGCCATGGAAGAAGAGGTGGCAGAACCATATTCGGGCTGGAGACTATTCTTCGATGGAGCAGTCAACTACAAAGGATCAGGCATTGGAGCGGTGTTGATATCAGAAATAGGGCAACACTATCCAATGGCCGCAAAACTCAACTTTAGATGTACCAACAACATGGCGGAATACGAAGCATGTATCCTCGGCCTCAGGATGGCGTTGGACATGAACATATAGGAGTTGTTGGTAATCGGGGACTCCGATTTGCTCATAAATCAAGTAAAAGGAAATTGGGCAACCAAAAATGATAAGATACTCCCATATGTGAATCTAGTACAAAGATTGTGCGGGAGATTCAAGAGTATTGACTTCAGGCATACTCCAAGGGCTCAGAATGAGTTCGTAGACGCATTGGCCACAATAGCGTCTATGATCCAGCACCCTGAGAGTACCCACATTGATCCATTAGAGATCACACTGAGAGAAGAACAGGCTCACTGCGCCCATGTCGAGGCCGAGCCAGATGGCCAACCATGGTATGCCGACATTAAGGCCTACCTGGAAAAAGGGGAGTATCCCCAGAGAGTTCAGCAAATCAAAAGAAGACCATCAGGAGATTGGCCAATGGTTTCTTCTTGAACAAGGAAGTGTTATACAAAAGGACCCCTGACCTCGGGTTGCTCAGGTGTGTGGATGCCGAAGAGGCCACAAAATTGCTAAAAGAAGTGCACGCAGGGGCATGCGGACCCCACATGAATGGATTCATCCTTGCTAAGAAAATCTTGAGGACGGGATATTATTGGATGACCATGGAACATGACTCCTGTAAATTCGTGCAAAAGTGCCATCAGTGTCAGATACACGGGGATCTGATCAAGGTTCCCCCCACAGAATTACACGCAATGAGCTCGCCCTGGCCTTTCGTGGCATGGGGAATGGATGTCATAGGACCCATCGAGCCTCCGGCCTCCAACGGACATCATTTCATCTTAGTCGCCATAGATTACTTCACTAAATGGGTGGAAGCAACTTCCCACAAATCAGTGACCAAGAAAGTCGTGGCCGACTTCGTCAAAAACAATCTAATATGTCGTTTCGGTGTGCCAGAATCCATCATCACAGACAATGGTGCCAATCTGAATAGCCATTTGATGAAAGATATCTGTGAGCAATTCAAAATCACTCACAAAAACTCTACTGCCTATCAACCACAGATGAATGGAGCCGTAGAGGCTGCCAACAAGAACATCAAAAGAATCTTGAGAAAAATGGTCGACAACTACAAGAATTGGCATGAGCAGCTGCCTTACGCTCTGTTGGGATATAGAACAACAACCCGAACTTCCACTGGGGCAACCCCATACCTCCTTGTCTATGGTACAGAAGCGGTCATACCCGCAGAAGTGGAAATCCCTTCACTCAGGATCATCCAAGAGGCAGAGCTGAAAGATGCAGAATGGGTTAGAAATCGTTATGAACAACTGGCCATGATAGAGGAAAAGAGAATGGTGGCGGTGTGCCACGGACAGCTATACAGACAAAGGATGTCTCGAGCCTTCAACAAGCGGGTCAGAACCCGACTTTTCCAGATCGGACAACTCGTACTCAAGCGAGTCTTCCCTCACCAAGAGGAATATAAAGGGAAATTCGCGCCGAACTGGCAAGGACCATACATGGTCAGGAAAGTACTCTCAGGAGGAGCCGTAGTCCTAGCCGAGATGGACGGACAAGAGTGGCCCAAGGCCATCAATGCAGACGCGCTCAAGAGATACTACATTTAGGATTCCATTTGCTTGTAATCGCATTGTTATTTCCTTGTAATCGTACCTTTTGCTTGTAATCGTACTAGAATAGGAGAAAAACAAATCATCTATGTAATGAACTACGCAATGACCTGAATTCCCCACGGTGGGATACGTAGGCAGTCCATACCGGACCCGGTCGCTTTATTAGTAAAACCAAAACTCAATTACTTTATTCCGAACTACGTTCGACCTGAATTCCTGCTGCGACAGGATACGTAGGCGCTCTCGAGCTCGGTCGTCACAAAAGAAAAACCAAGAAACCCCTAGGAAACCACAGAGATAATAAGGCGGGAAAAGTCAACAAGATCAAGCTTGTAAGGGTCAGTACAAGAATCAGACAGCATCAACCCTACACTGGGGCAGAATTTTTTTAGGGGACCTCAAAAATTCCTATCAGAAGCAGTCAACAAAGAAAGAGACAAAGTAAAGAAATACACTGGGGCAGAATTTTTTAGGGGACCTAAAAAAATTCCTGCGTAACAAGACAACACAAGGGTCACCCAGAGCAAGTCCTAAAATCGGGGCAGAATTTTTGAGAAAGATCTCAAAAATTCTACCAATACGAAAGTCAGCAATCATGCCTCCGAGAAGAACCGGAAGACCTCGTTCGAAGAAAACACACGTCATGACACATAAAAATGAAGCAAACATTTACTTTAAGGAAAAATAACATGCATTTTATAAATTTTTACTCTGAATTTTCAAAATATATAGCATAATTACGTCCCGAAAACATCTCTCGAAATACCGAGCCCAAGAGGGTTCGAAGGAGCATCAAGAGGAGACACCAGGCGGGAAGACAACAACGCTAATCGGCTTCTTAGGAAACTCACAATTTTTCTATGGATGCAGGTTTTTTTTACAGGACAGCAGATACACCACCAACCAGTTTACTCACAGCAAAGGCGAAAGGCAAAGCCCAAACGGTGGAGAGAGACCAAAAGGGTCATGGCAGAAAATGGGTAATAAAGACACATCTGACCGCAAGGGTCACAGAGCAAATGAGCGTAAAGACAAATCCGACCAAGAGGGTCACACAAAGAGTGAACATCAAACATGTATCAGACCAAGAGGGTCACAATTGATGAGCGTAAAGATATATACGGCCAAAAGGGTCATGACAAGCACAAAGGGCACATCCGACCACAAGGGTCAACAACCAATACAATGAACGAAAGAAAGATTATCCAGCCACAAGGGCCATAATTGTCATCTGCATGCCAAGAGGGCCATTCATTTATTTTGCCAAGAGGGCCATTCATTTATTTTGCCAAGAGGGCCATTCATTTATTTTGCCAAGAGGGTCATTCATACAAACAGCCAAGAGGGTCATTCATACAAACAACCAAGAGGGCCATTCATACAAACAAGCCAAGAGGGTCATTCATACAAACAAGCCAAGAGGGCCATTCATACAGCCAAGCCATTCATACAAACAAGCCAAGAGGGCCATTCATATCAAACTGCCGAGAGGGCCATTCATACAAATAAGCCCAGAGGGCCATTCATACAAACAAGACGAGAGGGCCAGTCATACAAACAAGCCAAGAGGGCCAGTCATACAAACAAGCTAAGAGGGCCATTCATACAAACAAGCCAAGGGGCCATTCATACAAATAAGCCAACAGGGCCAAGAGGGCCATTCATACAAACAAGCCAAGAGGGCCATTCATTCAAACAAGCCGAGAGGGCCATTCATCTAAATTTCCACAAGAATATCTGCATATTGTCAAAATCCAGGAGAGAGGCACACAGCCGCCCAAAAAGGAGCCGGCTTGCTGAACCAGATCCAGACAAATTGCGGAGCAAACGTGAAACTTTTTCTTACGCAGCCAGTCAAGATAGGGTGCCCATGAGAGTCAAGCTCTCCGGCCAGGATTTGGAAGCCATCCAATCTCAGACTCAGCCACAACTTGTCTTGTTTTTATTTTTTCCACTAAAAACCGCGACCGGTCGGATACACACCGGGAAGTCTGAAGGTATTCCCGCATAAGGGATATACTCTTCTCCAGCAAGTCGAACTACATGTGACCTGATTCCCAGAGACCAGGGATATGTAGGCAAACTCAAGACCCGAGAGTCGGTCACATTCTAACAGTCTTCCGGAGAAACCCAATCACAATATTGGGATCTCTGGATTGTTTCTTCCAAATCACTTGAAGGTCTTTAGTTGAGTCGAACTACAAGTGGCCTGAATTCTCATATGACCTGAGATATGTAGGAAACCCAGAGACCAGGGTCCGGCCACATATGTGAAAATTGCATAAAGACAAAGGGTAAAATGAGTCGGGTCAGTCAAAAATTAGGGTTAGTCAAATTTCGTTGCTCAGGGATGGTCCCGCCATCCCCGAACACCGAAGGGGCAGTTGTTGACACCTAATTTTTGACCTCCCGTAATTTATTTCAATCACTCAGAGTCCCCGGATAATAAATAAAATGAGTTGGGCATCTTGAAAGATTTAAATGATTTTTATAAATTGTCCAAGTCAATATTTCACTCCCTTAAATTGATAAAAGGGATTTTCATGGCATCATAAATTTATTTAGAAATTAATGGGTACTTTTATGATATTTTATGAGATGTTTGTTAAATTTAATTAAAAAGAGAGAGAGAGAGAGAGAGAGAGAGAGAGAGAGAGAGAGAAGGGGTCTTTTATTTAACTGTTTAAAATTGTCAAGAAATCAAAATAATACTTTTTATTCCTTTTAATCCATGAAAGTTTGAGTAATTTAAATAATTTGAGTAATTAACTATTTAACCCTTTAAATCTCTAATTTTTATATAATTGCATGATTTGTCAAAATTATGCATAATTTCCCATAAATGTTTTAATTAGGCTAATTAATTAATTAAATGATAATTATTGCAAATTGATATGTTATATATAAATATTTTTTCCTTGGCCACAATTAAATTAATTAGTTCATGATTTAAAGAAATTAGAGTCATTTTTGCAAAATTATCCTATTAATGGCTTTATTTGAAATAACTAGTTTCAAATTGTCATTCAATTTAATTTCAAAATTTGCTAATTAGGCCAAAAAAGGCCATAATTGAAATGATCATGTCAGATTAGAATTAATTAAGGCCATGTTTGTAATTTTAGGCCCATTAACAATTTGGTCAATTTTCAAAACTATTTTAATAAAATAATTATGTCCTAATTTTTCCTATAATTAAAATTTCATCAATTTTGATCTTTATTAACTATTTATTTTTTTTTGTGTACTATATATACATATGTATACACACACATATATATATATATGTGTGTATATATATATATATATATATATATATATATATATACACACACACACAATGTATATATATAAACGTATTTTTTAATATTATAAACTTGGACCGAGTCAAGCCCAAAGCCAGGCTGAGACCAGGCCCAATTCATTTAAACGGATAAGAGGGGTATACCCCCCCCCCTTTTAATTTTTCATTTTTTTTTTTTGCAAATAAACCCCCCCCCCCCCCCCCCCTCTCTCTCTCTCTCTCTCTTCCGTTTTAGTGAAACCCTAGCACCGCCTTTGATTTCTCATCGTCTCTTTTCGCCAAAAATGGCAAAGGTTGAGCATGGGCGATGAATACAATAACTTATTACATGCTTATTACGGTGAAAGCATTAAATGTTTCACCCGATTTCATGTTCTTTTTACCCGAATATGGTAATGAATCTCTATTTACTCATTTTTTCAGATTTCTTAGTCAAAATCTTGATTTTCTTTTGCTTTTAAGTTGTGCAGTTTATTATTTCTCGCATTTTCCTATTGGTTCGTGGTTGTTGGTACAGATGACCCAAGAAGGGTCAGATCTGACCGCATGTTTTGTTACACCTTTAGATCTGGGTCGTTGATTTTTTTATTTTATTTTTTTGCTGAGTATTTGGTTTTGGAAGAGGGTTTATCCCATATCGTTCACTGTTAGTCTTGGTTGAATTTTTGGGGTTCTATAAATAGAACCCCACTCACAAAAAATGAGGTCGGAAACACAAAGGAAAAATAGTGAGATAGAAAAATAGAGGAAAAATTCAAAAGTTGAAGAAGTTGGAAAATTTCGATTTTTCAAAAGCTTCTTAGAAATTTTTTTTAATACCTTGACTGAAAATAGTTGGGGTTTTCTCAGTTCTAAAATATTTTCTGGCTTTACTTTATTTTTTCACATGGCTAAGTTGTTAAGGTTGGAAGCACAAAGCTCCCAAATTCGTTCTTTTCTTGGTTGCGCACACAAACGGTAAGTCCTAATTCATTTTATTTTGCTATTTAGAATTTTACCTAGTCTAGGTGTATTTACATTAGTTAGACTGCTCTGGTGGTTTGATGCTTGCTAATGTTGGTTCTTATTGTTAAAGATTGCCCTATTTAGTTGTGTGTTTAATTTATGGTTTACTTGAGGCAAACAGAAGTAGAACTAATGTGTATGTTATGTTGAAACTCATTGGAAAGTAGGCTGTTTGGACTTCCTATTGGCTTGTTTGTTCATGTGATTCTAATGTTCCATGTTTACTGTGAAGGGATGTGGTTGAAGTACCTTGAAAAAATTCATTTTTCCTTTTCCTTCCTTCTTGAAGTTATGTTAGTTTGTTAACTGTAATCCTAAGTAGAACCAATGTAGTAAAGTTCAACTTATTTTCCTCTACTCAACTCCTAAGTATTGTTAAAAGGAGATGAGGCAGTTTACATGTTGGTTTAGATGAACATGAATAGATTACTTGTAATTTGTGCTTGTGTTTATAATTAGAAATCACATCCCTTTTGCTAATCAGCCAGTGAACTACCCTTTCATGTAAAGCAAAGTCTTTTATCAAGGTCTTCTTAACCATGAATGTTTCAACTTAACAATTGATTTGGATACAATTTCTGGTGTGTTCCCTTCTTACAAAAAAAAAATGAATACTTAAGTATAAGTTAAAATATTTGTTTGATTGGTTTTGAAGATATAACAATAGATTATTCCATTATTAAATGACCTTGCTCACATGGAGTAGAGTAAAAATAGGATCAACTAACAGTTTGCTGCTTTTATCAATTAATATTTAGATAAAAATTGTCTATGATTTGTAGCAAATGTGTGCTAATTGTCTATGATTTGTAGCAAATCCTAGAACTAACATGATTAAGGTTTTGAGTGTGAATGTTGTTCTTTCCTTGGTTTGATCAAAGCTTTAGTTTCTTGTATGAACTTGTTGCTTAAACATATAATGTTCATAGCTTGTCTTGTGTGGTCCATGTCACAAGTCTTACATCTGAAAATGGTCTATTCCTAAATGTTCAGAGTTTGGTAAAAAGGAAAAAATGAAAAAGAAAGGATCAACTTTAGGAAATGTAAGACTAAGTCCTCATTTGAAGATTAATTAGGATTAATCTAAGTAGCCTAACTAGCTAGAAAGATGGCTGTTAGTTTGTAACTTGGTTAGTGATCATTTTGGAATTGAAAGGTATAAAAATGGAAGGAAGTAGTTGTCTAGGAGGAAAGTCAGTTCTGCTATCTCTGATCTCCTGTTGTTAGTCTTATCCTCATTAGTGGTCTTATCTAACTAGTGAAGTAAATTTGTTATGAAAGTGGACTGATATGCCATACTCTTGCACCTGTATTGCTATAAATTCATGTATAGGCCCTAGTTTGATAGATGATCCTAAGTGTTCAAATTTAACAAGTCCAAAATATTAAGAGAAGGTTGAAATGAAGTAGTTTGGTCATTTTTGGTCAAGTCTTGAATAGTTTAGAGATTGAGGCTTTTTGTTTTGAAAAACATGAATTCTGTTTTTTTTTTGTGTGCATGAGTGAAGAATATATGGTGATAATAATTCATGGTCCTTGATTTCTAGGCTTAAAATATGAAGATAAGTAGGAAAGATCATATGATTCTAGTCTGAGTAAAGAAGAGGATAAAAAGGATAGAAGAAGAGGGAAAACTGTAGTTGAAACCTTAAGAAATGTTTGGCTTTGATCTGTGAACTGTCCAGTCATTCTTTTGGTAAATGCTCAAGGGTAATAAAAGGGGACCATAAGTGCAGATATGTGGACTGAAACCACTTGGCTAAATAGGGAAGTCTTTTAAAGACATCTTAGGAGAAGATTGAGAAAGTGTCAAGTATCACTTGAACCATAGTATCTTTCTTCCTAAAATAAGAGATTGCCATGACATTCCTCATAAGTCTATGGGGGTAACCTGCTACATTTGCACATTTGGTATTCTCTTTGCCATTTTGGAGAATTAAATGGATCCTAAAAAATGAATTTCTTGTGCATTAATAACTGTTCATTTAGATAGTTAAACCTGGTTTTGGTGTGTGATTTTTGGACTTAAGTGAATTTTACTGGTCTGCTCTGATATGCCTTAAGGGAGGTGGGTTGATTAGGCTAGATGATATATGGTAATTTGAAAGGTTGTGGTCTTTGCTTAAAATAGGAAAGAGGAAAAGGCTTTCAAAAAAAGAGTATTGTTTGTTTGAATATAAGGCAAGAAAAGTTTTATGTGGATGATAGAATAAGGTGTAACAGACTACTTGATAATTGGTTAGGCTGACTTCATAATTAAGATCTTTATGTGAATCTTGTGTGCAGTAATGTGATTCCACTTGTGTTTGAAAGATGGTCTGTTTTCTCCTTTTTTTCTAAGTAACAGTAGAACCTTAAAGGTAAAGAAATTAGTGTCTTACATCAACTTAAGGTAATAATACAGTGTCTTAGGGGTATATTTGACCCTCCTTTGTAATGCTTTAGATAATAATCATGTTTCCCACTTTGAGATATGTTTTGAGTTCATTAGTCTAAAGTCTAAGTAGAAGATAAAATCAAACTTGGTCATGCTGGATAGATGTGTTTTCCCTTTTGTGCAGCATTAAAAACCAGCTAAGCATATGATATACTTGTCCAGTTTGAAGAAATGAAAACTAGGAGTAGGCCACTGTTTATGAACATGTCTAAATCATGTGCATCCTCTTTAAAAATCAACTTGATTCTTTCAGCAATAGAATAGGATCAAGAGAAAAGGTCTAAAAGAATTTCAAACTCTGAGCTCAAAATGTGAATCTTATGTGCATCCATGGGACTTTTGGCCCTTCTACTTGCTTAAGTTGTGCGTGAAAATGTAGTTGCTATACCTAAGGTTGTGTACTTTACGTAGAACCATTAGGACTTGAAAGCCTTTTGGCATTTTCCTACAATTGATCCTGGCTTGGATTTCATTTTTTGCCAGTGTCTTAAACTGGATTCTGCTGAGAGTAATACAACACCACGCCTGTGTTTGTCAAGGTTAATGAAGTCATGGCTCTTATGGCACTCCCTTATCCTAATTGCACCTATTTATGCTTCTTGTTCCTGTTAGTATCATAAATAATGATTAAGGAGATCAAGTATGCTTCCCTTGTGTACTACACACTAATAAATGGTTGTTTCAACAAAAAGAACTCTGATTTCACCCATTGGGATTTGTCCATATCATGTCTGCTAGAATTACAATTGGGTCTCTTCTGTTTATTTCCTGTATTCTCTGTGAGAATCACCTAGACTTTAAAATATGATTCCTAAAGAATGGCAAGAACCTTTACTTGGGCTGTGCATAGGACATCTAGGCTCATTTGAAGATTTTGTCCAAATAATTCTACCTGTACTCTGTGAATGCCAAATCTGTTGCCCTTCTCTGTTGTGTTGTACCATGTCTTGAAGCTGGTTTACCCTATATTCATGTGCCTTTACACTTTGCCATGTCTACTTGAATCAATATTGCCAGGAACTGCACTACTCCTATGTGATTGTCTGTGTAGTGATTACTTGGTTTAAGTTCAGTGTTGGTCACATAATGCCCATGTAGATTACTTTCTTTTCCATGTTTAAATCACGCTATGACTAAGATGTACACAGGAACTGTCTGTAAAGCTTCTATGAACATGACTGAAGTATATAAGTCGGGACAGGGCCCCCGACATACCCTCTTGTCACAAAAAAACATATGCAACTCAGACTCGGCAATGCTCCAGGAAGAAGTGGAGCTCACCAATCAAAACTGATACCTGAAGGCAGCCTACGATGAAAGATCCTCGTCTCGTCTATCTACACCTGCGGGCATGAACGCAGCGTCCACAAGAAGGGACGTCAGTACGAGCAATGTACTGAGTATGTAAGGCATGAATAGTAGTATGATATCACAATGAAGATAACATAAGATGAAGTATGTAATTATACCTCATACTCTTCTTAAGATCTCTGTCATGTAAACTACTCATCTACAGGAAAAATATTTCATACACAACATACATACATATGCATTCATATACACTTACTATACATACATCTGTCATATCCGTACCCGGCCCTTTCGGGACTCGGTGTTATCCGTACTCGGCCCTTGCGAGACTCGATATTATCCGTACACGGCCCTTGCTGGACTCGATGTTATCCGTACTCGGCCCTTGCGGGACTCGATGTTATCCCCAACTGATCAGTGGGATGCAATGCATACATACATACATACATATACATAAAAATACATAACTGAAATCAACATCATCATTACCATTATCATTATCACTATATCCTTCCTTAGAGGTCAACTATCTAAAGGTGAAGTCGACGATGTCATGGGAGTCTCGAGAATCATGAACTTAGATAGCATTGAAAATAGAACCGTCATCGCTTTATCTCACCTCGAAAGAACAAGTATAATGAGATGAGATCAATCACAAAGAATAGTCTCAAGATCATGAATAAGATCAATAATATCATAAGGATCATGAGATTCATAGGCTTCTAGCATTTGTGGAGGCAAGGATATTATGGATATGACACAAAGGTTTATAACAAAAGAATCATGCCTTTAGAAAGAAAGGGTTTAGCCTTAACATACCTTTTTGGTCGCCTTAACTTTAACTACTCAGCGCTTGTCCTTCCAGGCTTGTAAAACTATATTCAAGAAAATTTATACTATTGTTAGACTCACCTTTATACGCTTGTCTTAGTCCTTCAAATAAATCTTTCTACAATCTGCCGAAATTTCGGCAGCATCTCCCCTATATTCTTTACCTCCTCCAAATACCAAAATAACTCCCAAACAATACCAACAACATCAACAACCACATCAATACCAATATATTCCATAAAACATCCCACACGATGTTTCTCCAATATTCAAACCAACCATAACAACATCCATAATACCATAATCAAAGAATTATATTCAACTCTTTATGATTTTTCTCCTATGATCCTTTCTTTTCCAAGAATTGCTAAACCTTTATATCATCTTAATCATGTAAATAATAGCAAGAACACACCATATAGTAGAAGAACTTCACTTTATTCACCTTAAACTTGAACCACACGCGTCGCTATACGATTCTATACTCGCAACTATACGTTGCCTAAACCGGAATTCGAGAATTATCGTTGATTTAGGCTTGAAATTTGGGTTTGGAAGTTGGGGAAATTTCTAGAGGATTTTGGAACAATTTAGAAGAGGTTTTGGCTGAAAAAGAGGGGGCAAGCCCCTTTTATATTAGTTCAAATTCGGGGGGGGGGGGGGGGGGGTCGTAGCAAGATCGTAGCACGCATTTTTGCTCGGTCAGCTGAACTTGTAACGTCCATAATTCTGTACTTCGATATCATATCGACTAGCCGTTTGTTGCGTTGGAAACTAAACTCGACGAACTTCATTTTAGGCTTTTGAAACACCTTAAAACTCTTAATATACTAGGAAATATACCCTTTCAAAAGTGACCCAAAATTATGTCCAAAAGTCCGTCAACTTTTTCCAAATTTTCGATAAATTTATTTTCTTCGATTTTCTTGGTCCCGAAGTTTCCCATAGCTTATTGTATGAATGTAAACTGTCATGACCATAGGATTACTTCATATAATACCATATATCCTTGAAGAGAACTCCAGTATCCATACTTAGAATCTCCAACACTTATAAATTTCCACGTACGAAACTACGGGGTGTAACATTCTCCCCCCCCCCCCCCAAAAACATTCATCCTCGAATGTTAAAGTAGAGTTCGCACTGGAGTAAATGTCCGTGTTCTAACCTGCATTCACTGGTAGTTACTTTTCTAGCTTGCTCAATTAAAATAGAACTTATTCGAATTACGCAGGTTATCTTTCTTCCTTTGCCGTTTGCACTTTTATATGATACATACTTTCATTCAGAATTTCTTGTTCTCACCGATATCCCCTAACTTCATCTTCTTAGAGTTTAATTCATTCTCATTCCTTCCTTTTGGTATCCTCGAACTAGTCATATCACAACATCCTTTTCTTTCCATAGTAGTCGAATTAATCCTTGCGATACTTTATTTATCAATCAGTTTAACATCGGAATTTTTTGCTTAACTCCTCTTGCTCTTAGTTGGATTTCTTGCACTTGCGCTTGCTAATGGTAGCTCTTGTACTTATATCAAATATCTCAAATCTCTTCCTTAAGGATTCCTTCTTTTAACTTACCCTTAAAGTTTCTGATTCCTTAGTTCGGCTAATAAATTAGGAGTGAACTCTTAACTAAGGGTCTTTGTCCTGTAGTGAATTCAAATCGCTTCGTTCTTTTCTTATCTGTAACCTCCATTCCTCCCCCCCCCCCCCCCTTCCCTTTAAGGGAAGCCATTATTTTGCTTGTTCCATGAGGGCTCATTGTCACCAACTTGTTTCGACCAAATGCAATATCCTTTGACCATTTCCTTTGGGGTTCTCCCTTTATTTTTTTTTACCTTTGCCTGACTCTCACTTAATAAGTCTAATGCACTTATCTGTTATTTCAGTTTATCAGTCAAACGGATCTCTTAAGTCCTTAAATGCTCGTCTCCTCTATTTATATCCTTGAATCCTTTTCTTGCGATCTTATCTCCGTCTGCTTTCATGACTACTCCTTGCATTTCCTTAGCTCATCTTTCTTCATAGCTCCCTATTACTTTTCGATTACCCCATTGTCGGGTGTCATAATTCCTCCAATACCTTATACAGTCAATCCTTGTCTTCGTCATGAAATACCTATAAAGTGCATCCTGTCATTCACTTCTCATTTTTCTTTACGATATCACAACTTGCTCGTATGTATGTCTATTCCTCGTATTTTCGTCCTGTTTCCTTTGTAATCGTATCTCTATTCCAAGTCCACTATCTTATTCCATCACTGTCTACCTTTGTCCAACCTTACTAATTTATTAAACTTCCTCTTATCGTCGATGGTCACATAACTTCCTTTAATCAATTCATGATCGCAGTTTCTCGTACTTCTATCCTTCTTGATTTCCTTTGCTTTTAAGGTGCTCTTTCCCGTCTGCCACTTAATAATATCTACCTAGAAGCATTGCAAAACATTCCACTATGAGTACAAACCTATCTTGATCTCGCATAGATATATATACTTCTAGGGTGGAACTTCCCGTACTCATTAACTTCCTTCTACATATCAGTATTTCTTTGTTACCTCTTACTAACCAGTCCAACTATAAATTGTAATACCTTATTTGAGTTCCTAATGCCAACTTTCCTTATCTTTCCAATAGGTCTCGATCCCCCGAAATGTCGGATGCAACTTATTCAAGTTTCTTTAACTGCTAATCATTTTTCCCTCCAGGGTTCCTCCTTTAAATTAAATTAAAATCATTCTAAAACTTCTCTTTGAAAGCATCTCATAGATGTTCCTTCAATCATGACTTACCAAACGGCTAATGATCATATTTTTCCTTTACTCTTTCTCTATAAACATGCAAAAAATTCAATTTGTGAAAATTTCGGCAGAGTTTCCTTTATAATTCTTACTACCTCATTCCTGTACACAGTCCAGAAAACACATCCAATGCCCCACAGAGCGATCACAAATACCCATAATATCTTGCTCAAGTTCTTATATCAACATCTATCCATATTAATAAAACAGGAAACATACCTTTCAAATGAACAACTTCTATTCTCAGCAATTATCTCGTAGCGGCATAATCAACTGCTTATCCATGATCAAAACATTTGGTGTTAGAATCAGAGAAATCATATCCTATGATTTAGCTCTATGGCACGATCTAAGATGAGAAAGAAGGGTCAATCCTTCCTAAATGCCTTGCAGCCTCCTGTTTATAAGTGTGGTGCACTGCCCACCATAAACAAGACTCTGCTAGACACGGCTTGCAGACAACCCTAGGACAGAACTGCTCTGATACCACTTTGTCACACCCCACCCTTGGTAAAGCGTGATTGGCACCCGACACCTTACAGGAACCGAGCGAACCAACTGATAACTCTCGTCCTTCATATCTCGAATGGTAAAATAAGGCGAAGGGCTAAATATGAACATTATATCATGCACAAGTATGTGTACAATGGACCTATGATGCCGACATTACTATTGTCACACTATGACTAAGCTGTACACAGGAACTATCTGCAAAGCCTCTATGAATATGACTGAAGTATATAAGTCGGGACAGGGCCCCCGACATACCCTCTTGTCACAAAAAAACATATGCAACTCGGACTCGACAATGCTCCAGGAAGAAGTGGAGCTCACCAATCAAAAGCGGTACACCGAAGGCGACCTACGATGAAAGATCCTCGTCTCGTCTATCTACACATGCGGGCATGAATGCAGCGTCCACAAGAAGGGACGTCAGTACGAGCAATGTACTTAGTATGTAAGGCATGAATAGTAGTATGATATCAGAATGAAGATAACATAAGATGAAGTAAGTAATTATACCTCGTCCTCTTCTTAAGATCTCTGTCATGTAAACTACTCGTCTACAGGAAAACATTTCATACACATCCATACACAATATACATACATATGCATTCATATACACTTACTATACATACATCTGTCATATCCGTACCTGGCCCTTTCGAGACTCAGTGTTATCCGTACTCGACCCTTGCGGGACTCGATATTATCCGTACTCGGCCCTTGCGGAACTCGATGCTATCCGTACTCGGCCCTTGCGGGACTCGATGTTATCCCCAACTGATCAGTCGGATGCAATGCATACATACATACATACATATATATAAAAATACATAATTGAAATCAACATCATCATTACCATTATCATTATCACTATATCCTTCCTTAGAAGATCAACTATCTTAAGATGAAGTCGACGATGTCATGGGAGTCTCGAGAATCATGAGCTTAGATAGCATTAAAAATAGAACCGTCATCGCTTTATCTCACCTCGAAAGAACAAGTATAATGAGATGAGATCAATCACAAAGAATAGTCTCAAGATCATGAATAAGCTCAATAATATCATAAGGATCATGAGATTCATAGGCTTCTAGCATTTGTGGAGGCAAGGATATTATGGATATGGCACAAAGGTTTATAACAAAAGAATCATGCCTTTAGAAAGAAAGGGTTTAGCCTTAACATACCTTTTTGGTCGCCTTAACTTTAACTACTCAGCGCTTGTCCTCCCAGGCTCGTAAATCTATATTCAGGAAAATTTATACTTTTGTTAGACTCACCTTTATACGCTTGTCTTAGTCCTTCAAATAAATCTTTCTACAATCTGCCGAAATTTCCCAAAGATCTCCCCTATATTCTTTACCTCCTCCAAATACCAAAACAACTCCCAAACAATATCAACAACATCAACAACCATATCAATACCAATATATTTCATAAAACATCCCACACGATGTTTCTCAATATTCGACCAACCATAACAACATCCATAATACCATAATCAAAGAATTATATTCAACTCTTTATGATTTTTCTCCTATGATCCTTTCCTTTCCAAGAATTGCTAAACCTTTATATCATCTTAATCATGTAAATAATAGCAAGAACACACCTTATAGTAGAAGAACTTCACTTTATTCACCTTAAACTTGAACCACACGCGTCGCTATACGATTCTATTCTCGCAACTATACGTTGTCTGAACCGGAATTCGGGAATTATCGTTGATTTAGGCTTGAAATTTGGGTTTCGAAGTTGGGGAAATTTTTAGAGGATTTTGGAACAATTTGGAAGAGGTTTTGGCTGAAAAAGAGGGGGCAAGCCCCTTTTATATTAGTTCAAATGGGGGTCAGGTCACTGTAGCAGTATTGTAGCAAGTCGTACTGTAGCAGTACTGTAGCACGCGTTTCTGCTCGGTCAGCTGAACTTGTAACGTCCATAATTCTCTACTTCGATATCGTATCGACGAGAGATTTATTGCATTGGAAACTAGACTCGACGAACTTCATTTTAGGCTTTTGAAACACCTTAAAACTCTTAATATGCTAGGAGATATACCCCTCCAAAGTTGACCCAAAATTCTGTCCAAAAGTCCGTCAACTTTTTCCAAATTTTTGACAAATTTATTTTCTTCGATTTGCTTGGTCCCGGAATTTCCCATAGCTTATTATATGAACGTAAACCGTCATGACCATAGGATTACTTCATATAATATCATATATCCTTGAAGGAAACTCCAGTATCCATACTTAGAATCTCCAACACTTATAAATTTTCACGTACGAAGCTACGGGGTGTAACAATAAGAACAGTAAAAATATAAACTACCGGGGTCTTTGTTTCTTTCCCCTCTCTACTGCATGGCCACTTGGGCCAAGGTCCAGCCATCCTATTGGGTCAAAAGCCCACTAGGGAAATTCTTTCAAGCTCGTTGAGTCTAAAAGAGAAGAAAGGGAAGCCAATATGTTGAAGGCCCAGTCATGGATAAAAATGACAGGAAGGCCCAACCATGGGTGAAAATGGTTGGGGTTTGGTACACCCCAGTTTACCTTCCTTATTATATTTATGCCTTCTTTATTTGCTTAAAGTGTTTCATGTATTGTATTCATATTTGTAAAAACCCACAAACATTATTGGAATCATTTATGTTGCGAATTAGGCATCTTAGGCAAAAAGGTGCATGTGCCATTTAGATTGACTCTAGCTCCTAAAAAAATCTTTTGAAAAATCTGGAAAAACACGTACAGATTTTGAAATTAAAAAATGGAAAGCAACTGCGTTTGTCCTAATAAGTAACAAACTAAAAAGTTTTTGGAAAGACAAGATAGTGTATCATATTGTTCAAAATTAAGAGGATGAGTAAAAATTAGACAAGAAATCCTTTTCAATTATTGAAATATGTTTTCTGGGTTTTGAGTTGATAAAAATGTGATATTTTGGGCCAGAGCCCACCTGAGTCCTTTCTTAAAGAAAATCAGACATTTCAAAAAAAAAAAAAAAACAAATCGGGCCAGAACCCATTCAATTTGGTCTTTTGAAAAACAAAACGATGTAAGTTATCATTTGGGCTAAAGAATCCGCTTGACTCTTTTTTACAAATTTATAGATAAGAAAACATGGCTTAGGCCCATGTTTAATAGCTAAAATAAGGCATTTTTTAGACTAGAACCCATGCAGTTTCATTTTTTTGAAAAAGAAACCAATAACATAAACCATTCTTTTGGTTGAAGCCCATTTGATTCTTTTAAACCTTTGGTTAGAAAAATTCTGGGCTAAGGGCCACGTTTTAAATAAATGCAGTAAAGTGTTTTTGGGCCAAAAAACGACATGAATTTTAAAGTCAAAATCTTGCTTTTGAAATAAATCTGGGACTTTAGTCAAAATAGATATATGTAGCGAGCACATTTTTTAAGGGGAATATATATATATGTTGGTTATTTGACCATAAATTCAATTCACTTGTTAAGGATAAAAAGTACAAAAAATAAAGAATCCCTTTTCTTGTAAAATTAAAAACGGTCCAATTTTTACGCCTATAATTATAAAAATTTAGGTATGGATGTTCTAGAAATATATTAAACGGATTGACCCGGTCCGTGTGTGAGTAAAGCATGAATAAAATCTATTCATCCAGACTGTAAAAAGTTAAATAAACTTTCTATCCTTCTCTATAGAAAAACTACTATCCTTATATATAAAAGGAACTAATTATACCTGGATATTATAAATCTGAACCTAAATACGCTATATGTAAGGGGAATATATTAAATTCTTTTCATAAAATGATATGCAACATAACAGGCTTTTGCGGGAAATAAACACTAAGTAAACAGTTCATGCAAATACTCACACATTGGAATTTGAAGGTCAACCGTATAGTATGGATCCTTAATACTAGGGTGCCTAACACCTTCCCTAGGAGATCACCAGAACCCTTACCTAGAACTTTGGATAAAGAAGGATTTTTCACGGCGTATGAATAAACCCTTCAAAATTGGTTTTCCTAATTTCCTAAAAATTAGGTGGCGACTCTTTTAAAACAAAGTCTGAAAGAGCACCAACAATTACGAAGTAGCTTTTTCCGAGCGCTAACCCTGCCCGCAAAAATACGAACCGTTACAATGAGTATTTGCATGAACTGTTTATTTAGTATTTATTTTAAGGGGGTGGGGATTTAAACTTGTGTATACACGTGTATACGCAGGGGCCACACGCAATTCTTTAATAAAATGGCCATAATTTAAGTGATTCAATTAATTTAAACCCCTCAAATCTGGCCAAAACATAACTAATTAACCAATTAAACGAACTACCAAGCGTGATTTATCATGCAAGTGGACTCGAATTGCAAACGTAGCCTTAAATGAATTTAAACCATGAAATCTGGTCATTTCAATTATGGCCACTTTGGCTCAATTAAACAACCAAGGGATAAATTATAATAATGACCCCCATTGATTTAAACCCTAGAATTTGACTATTTCAAACAAGGCCAGAATTAAACCATCAATTTGTTATTTCAACTGTAGCCATTATTAACCCCCATGGTAAACAATTTATGGAATTTAAGCATAATTAAACATGTAATTAATTATGATCAATTCTAGTGAATTGTATAAATACACGTTGAATTAGCAAAATAAAGAATTGAGGGGTAAATGATTAGTTCATTCAATTAATCAGATTCTTTGAATTAAAACAGAGTAAAATGCTTGCTAATTGGTAATTCCAACAATCAAATAAATAATTGTTAGAAACTGATTTTATTGATTAAAATTAGCGAATGTATCATAATTGTTGTAAATTAATTTTCAAATGATTTATAACCTTATAGAAATTATTTTACCAAATAAGAATGGTAAAATATTATCTAAATAATTTTTATAAAATCATTTTGACATCAAAAAATACATATTTCACTCCGCTTAATATTCAAGGACTCCGGGTAATTAAAATAAATTATGGAAGGTCAAAAATTAGGTATCAAAAATGCGTAACATAGAATCCTGGAGTACTGGTGTAGAAATAACCTCTAGCTGAGCCTATCTTTGGTCCCAGCTCCTCCTTTTCCATGGGCTCGTCCTCATGCTGAAACTCTGGATCGGGCGATAATGATCTGGCTCAGGCCTGGCCAACCACGGGTGCTCTACCCCTGGCCAGTGCTGCCCCACGATCTCTACCTCTACCACGGCCTTTAGCTCGGCCTCAGCCTCTGGCAGCAGGTACTTGTACCTCTTCTATAGCGACTGTCACACGTGTCACCATTTGTGAGAGAATAGGAATTGAAGTCAAATACTACTTTGAATCATCTAGATATCAATTTGAATAATGTAGCATGAAAGGAGTGAAAGAATGGAAGTTACCTAAATATCCTATATCCTCTCGAAGATAGGTACGGAGCTCATTGTACCGATCCACAAGACTCTACTAGACATTGCTCTTGTACTCGTAAGACCGGTGAACCTAGAGCTCTGATACCAACTTGTCACGACCCAAATATGAGGTCATAAGGGCACCCACATTTTCTAACCCACGCACCTCCCCACCCCCCCATGGGCGAACCCTTTCCTTCAAACAGATTCAATTTTAACGAAACATACAGAACTTAAAGATAGTAATTAAACCAAGTCATAATATATATAAAAATAATACCAGTACGGAAATACTATCATCTACAATCCCAAAACCTTTTCTGGACTCGTACAAGAGCACTACAAAATATACAGTCCGAAAACTTAATACAAGTCTCAAAGTACATAAATATAACTGTCTAAGGAATCAAATAGACATATATCAAGAGGGGATCCAGGGCTGCAGATCCGGCAAGTGGCTCACCTAAATTCCTCAGAAGAAAGGCCTCGGAATCACTCTCGAGTCGCGAACTAGATCCTGACTCTAACTCTGCACTTAATAAAAAGTGCAACAAGAATAATATGAGTACAACACTAGTACTCGTAGGCATCATAGGCCAACAAAGATTAGGTCACGTATGTAAATAGAAAGAAATCAACAAGTAAGTAGATAAGCAGTCATGTTTAGTCACAAAAGCATGTTCAAGTATAATGTCAGACGGAATGCACAAAATGTCAATAAGCAGTCACGAGTAATCAAATGAATGTAATACAATGCAATGTCATGCTATGCAGTGCCCCCCAGGCCTTCTCTCTGATCACGGACACACATGCTAAGGGTAATGCATCAAAGTCATGACCCGTGAAGTCCATGTACCCACACAGAATGCCACTTGGGCCCACACAGATTTTTATTATTACCATTTCCACTTGGGCCCACACAGATTTTCATTGTTTCCATTGTTACTTGGGCCCACACTGATTTTCATTATTTCCATTGTAACCATGCATACATGTGGATGGGTAACATGTAAATGCATGGATCAATTTCAACAACATCTCAGATCATGCAACCAAATAATGAATATCATTAATGCCAAACTCAACCCAGTCATAAATCTGTAATCCTTCCCTTTTCATGAAATAAGTGAGATATCAATGATAAGTGATTCAATCAGTAATCACAACACATCAACAAGTATGGCGGTAAGCCCACATAACATCCATACCAAACCAGTGGATTCATCATCACCACCATTCCTGAAGGCCTATCATGCTTTCTCGTCAATAACTACCATTTACATACGTTTCGCTAAGCAGAGTCTAAACATATAAGTAAGTCGTAACCAACCACAGTCCCGAACAGGTGCCACGAACTATCCAACTTGAGCCTTCCCCTTCCTTATCGCCTCAGAATAATTGAAGTCTATAAATAAATACTCTACATCAGATTATGAAGCTAAGGATACCCATACTTCCATATTTCCAAATCAAACGACCTCAAAAAGTGACCCTGAGCCCACAAGGTCAAAATCAAAATTTCAAGTTGAAAACATGCTACGCAAGGTCTAAATACTCATAATCCTAAGCTTCATGAAAATCTAACCGCAAATTGACCTTCAATTCCCCTATTTATCAACAATCCCCCTTTAAGTCAAAACCCATAAATCAATCCGTTTTAAAACCGAAATTAGAGTTAGAAATAGTTTACCCAAGCTTTATCAAGCTAAAAACTAAGAAATCTTTCCAAAACCATCCATTATTAGTAAGAAAATTCATTTCCAACCTAGGATTTATAAGCCATAAAAACCCTCATCCAAAACAAGATTCCTATCATAAAAATCCCTAACCAATCAAAGATAAAATCATAATACAATGGTAAGAAGCTTTCCCCAATGAGAATCCTTGAGAAACCCTTCAAAATCCCCTCATACTGAGCTATTTAGGACTAAGAATGATTTTGCAAGAAGGAAGTTCGAATTGGGAAATGAGAGGATTAAAAGAGATTTTTCTGACCAAGCGATCCCGCTTCTGCAGATAATCCCTCGCAGATGCGAGATCTCACCTATGGAGGAACTGTCTCCACTTAAAGTATTCAAAAGCGAAGATATGGAGTCTTGCTCGCATGTGCGGCCCCACGCCTGCGAAAATCCCTCGCAAGTGCGGATCCGCCTTGACCAATTCATCACCGGGCCTACAGATCAATATCCACATATACGGACCCATATGTGTGGTCAGAATCTCGCAAATGCGTCTTAACCAGAAACCAGAAAAATCTGATTTCACCCATCTTCAACCTGATGCCCGAAACTCATCCAAGACCTTCAGGACACCAAACATAAACACTACTCCTAAAACATGCCACGAACTCAATCGCTCCCTCAAAATTTCTAAAAGAGGTCATCTTGACCCGGTTAACCCGCCAAACACCCTTAAAGTAGAATATCAACCCAAAGACCACAATACCCCCAAGTCCCTCGGGAATCGAACTGACCATTCTACCAAGTCATAAATGACCCTTCGGACCTAACGGTACCGATGAAATTTCCAAAAAGACTCATTTACCAAAAGTCAACTCTTGGTCAATAGTTTTCACTTATTCAACTTAGAAAACTCTAATATTCTCAACACCAACCAAAACTCACCCTGATCTCTTCGGGAACCACGACACCCATTCCCCATAAGTCAAATACACTCCAAAGAAGTTAGGGGAAGGATCAACATGGGTAAAAAGGGATAAAATGACTAAATGACCGAACAGGTCGTTACACCATTGAAGTATCAATCGGCGGCTTCATGTTTTACACTTTTGTCATCTTTATAAATCCTATAGTTAATCCAAATATTGTTGTTTTCCCTTATAATGGTAACAACTAAATTTATATGTGGTTTATAGAATATGTGATTTGATTAGTGATTTATGTGTAACAATACGCAATAATAAGCAATACATTAGTGAATATGAAAGAAATTAGCTTAAGAAATCAAGATATTTGTCTCTATGAATTTGGTCCAATTTTGGAATTAACGCTTCTATCCCGAGCCAATTAGTAAGATAGCTTCAATATATAATTTTCGGATTACAAGTGTGAGTGAGCATGAAAGACTAGCCCTAAAATGAAGGGGAGTTCACCCCTATTTATAGAAAATAGTAGATGGGCCCTTGTACAACCCTAAAGGCCCTTTAAGAAAACCCTAAAATACATAAAACGGCGCCCCGTATGGACGTTAGAGATTCCGTACGGATGTCGACATAAATTGCAGAGCAATTTGGCTACGTGTGACCTAGCTCATAACGAATACTCCGAACCTGTGTCTAGTGTCTTCCCCTCAGGATGGGAGTCTCCGTGCCTATTAACATACCCTCTATTTTTAACATTTAGTTGGAAAAACTCACAACTCCTTGGCCCTCGACCCCTTCGATCTTACCCGAGGCTAATGATCTCGTTCTACTTTGACCTCGTATCGGATAGCCGCGACATTTAATTCATTTTTCATCGTATGCGGATTACCTCGATTTTCACCATATACAGATAGTCCCCACACTTCACATATCGAAGTTTACCGAAGTAAAGGGAAGTGGAACGATAACCTAGGTGACTTCCTTAGAAAGCTCCCTTTGGAAACAGGCAGGAAATGGGATGTCTTTTCATGTCATGTCTCTCTGATTTCGGACACGCGTCTTCTCTTGGTTGCACGCCCCTTCAGTAACGGCCTTAAAATTTATCATCTTCTTCCCTATAAAAGGCTGATCCCTCTCATTTTTTACTTTTTTACTTTTCACCACTCGATTGTTTTACTCATCTTGCTCTGTTCTTGCTTCTCATTAGATTTTCTTTCAAAATTCTGAATCTTCGATATTTTTCGAGAAACTTCACCCGAGGTTCCAAAATCTTCTTAGTTTCCTGGAAAATTTCCTTCAAACCTTCATAACTTCAACCTTTTGATCTTCAAATCTTGATATCTTCATATTTTGATCTTCAAAGCTTCATATTTATCTTCAAATCTTCATATTGATCTTCAAATCTTCAAAAATGGCAACGAACACCTATTCAACTTCCAAAGATGCTCCTACGATTTCTTCCCCTCACCCGAATATCAAGGTCGTCGCCAGCCCCGAGGTCGAAGCTCAAGCTAGCTCCTTCGAACCCCAGGCTAAGGATATAATACCTTCAAAATATAACTTTGACAATGAGTTCATCGTTTAGACGATTGTAAAAAAAGGCCGACACGGGCTACGACGTCAGGCACTATCCTTCATCGATCAAAGCGACACACCTCCCTGAAGTCTGAACTGACTGCGGCTGGGATGGCCGCCCTATAGAGATCATTTCCCCCGGTGATAACGATGAAATCACCGACTTCAGGGAGGGGTAATCGAATATCTACACCTATCTTTTTATTTTTAACCTCGAACCTCAGATAGACCCGATCATCCTCGAAATTTGCTGGACATATAATATGCGCCTTGCGCAAATTGGTCTGAATGTTTAGAGGATCGTGACCTGCCTCTGTTTTCTGGCCAATAATGTGAATGCCGATTTTACCCTACACTATTTGATCCGGCTATACTCTTCAATGATATTTCATGGCGGAGTAATAAAGCTTGCCAAACGAAGGACAAACCCCATTCTTTCCAGTGTCGATGAGAACAGAGATCGAGGCTGGTATGAACATTTTTCTTGAGTTAGAACCACGGATATCATACCAGCGGAGTTCATGCCCTTCCTTGAAAAGTGGAACAACAAACGTAAGTTTTATAGAAGCTTATTCCCCTTTTATATGCTTTTGACCATTCTTCTTAACCATTCCTCTAACTATTTTCGGTGTTTCAGCCGTCGGATGGGTTCCGGAAGCGATACCTAGCTTTTCTAAGTGGATCGAGAATATCATAAGCCAACATCTGCATCAAGAGCAGACATGGAAAGATCTGTCCCATGAGAGGTGGACGGCACAAAATCACGGTATTCTTCTTTTTCCTTTGCTTCGCGTTGTTTCCTTTCGTTCAACTCCTTTTTGAACTAACCTCTTCGACACTTAGGTTTTCCTAGAGGTTGTTTGACTTCTCGGCCTACACCGGTAGATGAACCCTCCATGCCGAGTTCAGAGTTTGATGCTTCAGAATCAACACGGCTTATCGTCGAGGCTGAAAAGAAGAAAAAGAAATTGTGTCTTCCAATCCCCTAAAACCATCCTCAGGGGGCCATAAAAGGAGGAAAAGTTTGAAGGATGCAGCAGGTGTACCCGAAGTTCGGGGTTTAAGGGATCACCCTGTTAACGATGTATGGGTCGCGAGGATTAGTTCGGACCCCTCTATCGCTGCTGCTACCGAGGCAGAGACTACTCCGATGGAAGTGCCAAAGGGGAGCACCACAGTCAATCTTACCGGTTCTGCTACAGGTGGGGAGGCTAAGACCTTTTTAGTCCCGTCAACAGAATTTCTTCAAGCTCCGCTCCTTTTAAGGGCCGTTGAGATGATCGAGTCGCGGACAATACCTCCCCTGAAGTGCAGCCTATGGCCTAAAGGGCTAGATGGGCCGAAATAACTTCTCCTCCTCTTCCTGCTCGAACCTCGGAGTAGGAGAGATTTGATCATATGTTCTCCTAGGAAGGGGCTGCCAATAGCCCCGCTGCAACTGCGGACACCTCCGGGTTCAGACACCTCCCTATTCCGCAAGTATCGAGGAGGGCTACCCAGACTACAAAGTCTGGCTTAAGGTCTCGACATGTTGATATCTTCCCGGCGCCAAGTGTAGAGCTGAGGAGGACTAGGTCGGTTACTATCACCATCCCTGAAGACTACAGCTTTCTATCTCGCCCCGTAGGGGTGGCCAGTTATCATCGTCCTCTTTTGTCAGATTCTGATAAAGAGAAGATGACCGGACTCTCGTGGCAATTCCTTCTTAACGAAAGTATGCATGCCGGTAACCGGGTAAACCCTTTTCCCTTCCAACAGACTTGATTTATTTAGAGTAATTAATCTTTAATATTTGTTAATTTCTAACATTGTTTCCTTCTTCGCAGTCTGTCGTGCTCGAGAATAAAGCTTTTCTCCGAGCTCAGCAAAAGGTGGATGATCTACGGGCCCAGTTAGATGCCCAAAGCCAAAAACTAAGAAGTTCAAACTTCTTTTCAGCAAAAATAAGATCAACTGAGTCAAATCGTTGATCCTTCGACCCTCCAAGCCGAATATCAAGCAGTCAAGACGGAGAACCTTCTGTTGAAAAATGACCTCGAAGATTCGGTCCAAAAGAATAAAGTCCTGGAGGAGGACAATAAGCAGCTCAGTCGGGGGAACTCCGAAAACATCACAAAGCTCGGGGAGCTAGAGGCCACCACAGCCCAACTGAGGTAGGAACTAGACTCTATTAATGGCGAGGCCGTGAACTTGAAAGAGCAGTTCACTCAGCTCGAATCCGAAAGGTCTGTCGAAAAGGAAGCCTTGAGGGTTCCCCAAGGAAAAGTCGAAAGTCGGGCCCAGGCTAATGAGAAAGTCCAGAGTGAGCTTGATACTGAGGCTCGATCCATCCGTTTAGTAGAGCATGAGAAGTGGAAGTCTCGGAGGTCTACTCTAGAAGCGGCTCAGCGTGGAATTAAGGATATTTCTACCAGGATTGTTGAGGCGAGGGAACTCGAGGATCAAGCTAAAAGAGCACTCGATGATGGTTCCGAGGAGACTCCCGAAGAATCCGACTCTGGAGGCTCGGACTCTTCTTCGGCAGATTACATAGGCTTAGGGAGCCTTTATATTTTGTTTCAATTTTTTGTAATCTTTTCAAGGTCAGGTCTTTGGCCTTTTATGATATAAAATTTGTTTCAAATTTCTTCGACCAGTATTTCTTTTGATCATCTTTAATACTTAGTTATACGAGACTCAAGCTAAACGAACAGATCCTTGAGTCGGATAGTGTTTATGATATTGTTTCATTCGAAAATGACTTAGGCTCAACCTTGAGTCCTCAACAAATTTTATCTTATCAGACGAGTAATTAATAACTTCATTTTTAATGAAAAATCGAGCCAACTTAACTTAGGAGTTTTAGACTCTACTTAGACCGGTTCATTTTTATTCGATATCTTAATGAAGACTCGTTTACTGGGGCCTTTTTACGTTTGTGAATTCGGACGTCTCTGAATCACTTCGGGCATATAAGTCGAGGTTTTAATTAATCAACTCTTTTTCGACTGATTGAAGTCTTTGCAAATTGGGCTTGGTTTATTATTACCTTGGTGCCTTCGTCTATTTTGTTTATGACGGCAGTCCTCGGTCGAGGGTAGCCCATAGGCTTTAACAATTAGTTGCTCCCGAGTACTTTTGCAAGAGAGCATATTTGATGCGGATTTTGACCAAAGCATTTTTCTTTATATTTCAAATAATTGTCTCATACAAGAAGCTAAGGACTTCATCTGACTCATTCTGCCTTTTGCCGTACCAAACTATCTGACCACGATTCATTTGATCGTTTGGCCCATACAACGAATCCTAATGCAGAAGGTTCGATAAATACAAAAACAAAACAAAAATGTTTCGACTTCGACTTCACTTCTTACTTCGTTACTTTAAGTTTTCTCGATCTTTCCATTCTTGGTGAGAGTATCTGTCACACCCTAATTTCCGATAGGGCATGATGGGCACCCGACCCTTACCTAAGGCCGAGCGAACCCGCTGACTCTCACCATACTCATAAACATACTGGGCCCGCAAAACATGACATAAGTACATAATGAAAATTTTTCGGAAAACAAACATGCTTTTCATCTTTTTCAAATCAAATAAAGTCTGCAATCGTATGAAATCTGTAATATAATGCACAACAATACATCGGCTTATATAGCCGCTTTCAAAACAAATCTGACATATCATACACTCGACACTGTCTGCAAAGTCTCTAACATAACTCCAGATATCACAACATAAGCACTCTGACTCGGCAACACTCCGGGGGGAAATGGAGCTCGCCAATCCAGCTGGAACCTCTTCTACTCATCTGTATATACCTGCGGGGCATGAAACACAGCCCCCGAGGAAAGGGGGTCAGTACGGAATATGTATTGATCATGTAAAGCATAGCATACAGAAAACGAGATCATAACCGAAGTAAGGGGTACAGAAAGTGAGCATAATAACCAGAATACCAAAGGTCTTGCATCTGAAACACAAATCGTACACCAGAGGTACAGAAGACAAATATAATAATCAGAATGCCCAAAATGCTTACTCCTGAAATACGAATCATGCATATCAATGTCATGTACCATATCCGGCCCATAATAGGACTGAGTGACATAAGCGAATAATCATCATACTCATACCGTAACACATCATAACATCATAACCTGTCATATAAGATGTCACTAACCGATGTGGGATTTGCCTAAACCAATGTGGGATTCGCCTAAATCAATGTGGGATTTGCCTAAACCAATGTGGAATTTTGCCTCATCATTGGGTTTGCCCCACCACTGGGTTTGCCCCACCACCGGCTCCGATGCCAACTGATCATATTCGTAAGAATACATACATATAACATATAACGTGTCCCGCCTCCAGGGAGGGACTCGGTAAACAGAATCATCATATCATCATATATCACATCATATCATCGTATATCATATCATATCATCATATATCATATCATATCATATGCGGTCCATAATGGGACCCGGCGGACAGAACGTGGTCGCCACTCCATCTGGGCGCCACAACACATCATACTTCAGAATATTGTATACCTCCGAACACATCATACTCCGTATCACATCATATATCATATCACATCATACTTCGGAATATAGCATAGTGCGCACGATAACATACCGGCCCGGGACTCGGTGAAAGATGTAATAACGAACGATTTGAGAGTAATCGTAAGTAACCATATGCATACAAATCACTTACAAAGACCCAATAGGATAATCAAAACAACTGTTAGTTCAAACCGAAACAATAGTCAAATCAAAGTTTTCTTCCGAATATCACTCGGGAACATATCAAACCGAACTTCGTACACCATAGTCACGTATCAAAATCACATGCATAAAAATCCTCATTTGGACTCAAAGATAAATAAGTAATCATACTGGGTGGAAAGATAGTCATATTAAATTCTTTCAAAAAATAGGTCGTTAGAACCAAACATAGAAAGGTCGCGGGACCCACGGACGAGCGTCAACCCAATCCGGGCCCGCCTATGAAAATTAAAGTCATTACTCGTCATAAAATCATTTGCGAAGATATCAAAGCGATCCGATCCCTTTCTTGAAAGTTACGGGCGTTCGTAGTTTCAGAATCGTTTAGGAACAAAACTCTTTTGAAACAAAACTTTTATGCAACTTTTGAAATTTAGTCATACAAAAGACATAAGGACCATAATTCGACTACATTAAGAATACGAACATCAAGAAACAATTAAGAATCGTTTACGAGCTTATCAAAGCAATCCGGTTCTGTCTAGGAAGTTACGGATATTTGTAGGCATAAGATCCTTTCGGAACAAACCGTATACATAGCATTTCAAATCCAATCATATCAAAGACATACGGATCATAGCTTGACCATATTAAGGATGCCAACATCACAAAGCAAATATGAATCATAAACATGCTCGGATTTTAAGAATAGAATTACCCCAAGCGCGTAACATATCTGACTTACTTGCGTCTAGGACATGCCAAAAGGAAAGAAGGGTAAGCTTCACATACCTCATTTGCTTATAAGCTAATCAAACTCAAGTCTCGGTCGCTCAAAATCTACAATAAGGTCATTAAGTACCAAACATTAGCCATAAGCACTTAAGAATCCAATCCCAAGCCATCACTTTATTCACAGAAATTTGGTCAGCATTTCCCCTATAAACTCAACATCCCCGAGAATTCAACTCGGCCAAATCTTCAACAACAATACTAACAACCATTCCAACAACATCAATAATGAATTCAAAACGCATTCTAACATTAGTAACTCTTTTCTATATAATTCGACGATATTTTATTTTCATTCAAATCAACCGCACACGATCAAACCAACATCAATATTCATACGTTCAAGTACTAATCCAAACCATTCAAACAAGGTTCAAGAACACTTCGGACAATCCACAAAATGTTCAAATCAGCCCATCCAATACACAAGGCAACCCGAAACCTTTCCAAATTCAATAAGACAACAACAATACATTTCTTTCTTCCAAACTCATGAACTACACCAACAATCTACACATTAGCAACATCATCTTCATAAATACAAGAAATTACATTTAATTCATTAGCTTTCAAAACAGCCCACACACAATTGTAACCTCAATTTGAACCATTAAACTTTCCTTTTGCATCATTGAATCCACAACACAACAATCCAAAACACTAAATAAAGTTAAGTCTTCACTTCTACACTACACTACACATACACGGCCAAGCTCCTAACAATTACAATTTCAACTTGAACCATTCAATACCTTCATTCTCATCACATAATCCATGACAACAACAACCAAAATACTAAGTAAAATCAATTCGCCATAACCTACTCAAAACAGCCCCTATACGGCCAATCATCAACATGCATAATTTCATGATTCTCATTCTTTTCCACATATCACAACATGTACAAATCACTCACAACACATGAAAGAAGATTAAATCTTACCCTTCTCCACTTCACTTCTTCATTCGGCTAGAGGTGTACATAGCAACAACGAATGATTTATTTGCTCCAACAACTACTCCACGTTGTAGAGGACCTTCCAATTGGTAGAGAAACTAGAAGAAAATATTTTTTGAAGGCTATTCTTGGACTTCATTTTTTTCCTCCATGGCCGAATAGCTCCTTGGTTTCTCTCCAAGGTTCTATACGTTTCTAAGGGATGAAATAAAAGATGAAGATGACTTAATTGTCATCTTTTACTACATATATAATTTAGCCATGTGGCCCATGGCCCACACCCCACACATGGCCACATATGACCATTTTTCATGAAATATTAGTTTCCATAATATCACTTCTAGCCCTTAATTTTCATGAAATGCTCAACTCCCCATAATTCACTTTTAACCCCAAATTTTCCTTATTCCAAATTTACCCTTAACACTCCATACCAATAAAAGATGAATATGCAACTTATGCATTCTAACAAAGTCGAAAAAAAAATAGCCTTGTCCATAACTTGTCGCAACCAACTTAAAATATTCCAACGTACAAAATACGGGATATAACAGTATCATAGTCTCCTAGTGTTTGTATATGAAGCATGATCAGAGGAACACTATAGAAAATGATGTTGTTGACTCCCCAGTCCCCGGCACTTAGTTGGTCGTCGAGTCCCCGGCACTTAGCCCAGTTTTTAAATGAGAAAAGTAACGCGTTGCACGTCATTTTTTCATTAAAAACCTTGCCGGAAAACTCACTTCGGGATAAAACCGAGCTAAGAAAAAAAAATTGCAACACGTGTTTTCAGACCTAATTCTACTTTCTTCGAATTTTGCTCCAGTTCGAACCTGTGAGGAAAAAGTGAGAACTTTTGAAATTCACAAAGGTTTAGACGCTCGTACCTTAGCAATAATATTTTTTTAAAGTGTTCCACGTTCCAATTGTTGTGCATCTGCTAGCCATCTGTAGTTTTCAATTGATAGGACCCTTTGTCGGTTATTCTGGTAATCTTATATGGTCCTTCCTAATTCGGGCCCAATTTTCCATCATCGGAATTCTTAGTGAAGGGTAATTTTTCGAAGCACTAAGTTCCCAACTTGGAAATGTCGAAGATTCGTTCTTTGATTGTAATATCTTCCCATTCGTTATTTTTGAGCTGCTAAACGGACCAACACATTCTCGCGAAGTTCGTCCGCCAAGTCAAGCTTTACGGCCATAGCCTCTTCATTTGACTCGTTCGTCGCATACCAGAATCTTAGGCTCGGTTCTCCAACTTCCACAGGAATTAAGGCTTCCGCACCATAAACCAGAGAAAACGGTGTTTCTCCAGTACTTGACTTTGATGTCGTTCTGTATGCCCATAGTACCTCCGGCAAAACTTCCTTCCACTTATGCTTCGACTCCTCTAGTTGCTTTCTTAGATTTTGAATTATGATTTTATTTGTAGACTCTGTTTGTCCATTTTC
This sequence comes from Lycium ferocissimum, assembly GCF_029784015.1. Taxonomy (NCBI): domain Eukaryota; kingdom Viridiplantae; phylum Streptophyta; class Magnoliopsida; order Solanales; family Solanaceae; genus Lycium; species Lycium ferocissimum. The sequence continues at coordinate 18,606,620 of NC_081352.1, forward strand.
ACTTGGGTGATATGGAGTCGATAGAATCTTCTTCATCTTCAATCCTTCGAGGAAGTCATTGACCTTATTACTAATGAACTGTCGACCGTTTCCAGAAGTTATCTCAGAAGGAATACCGAATCGACAAATGATGTGGTCCCAAATGAAATTAATGACTTCCTTCTCCCTGACTTTCTCGAAGGCATGTGCTTCAACCCATTTAGAAAAATAGTCATTCATAAACAAAATGAACCGAACCTTACCAGGACCCTAGGGCAAAGGCCCGACAATGTCCATCCCCCATTTTATGAATGACCAAGGAGATAGAATCGGATGCCGCAATTCCCCCGGTTGATGGATCATCGGTGCGTGCCTTTGTCACTCGTCACATTTTTAGACAAAATTATTCGCGTCTTCCTCCATCTTGTTCCAAGACTATCCTGCTCTGATTATCTTTCGAACCAAAGCTTCGCTCCCGAATGCTTGCCGCAAGTCCCTTCTTGGATTTCCCGCATCACATAATCTGTTTCTCTAAGCCCCAAACATTTAGCCAATCTGTTTCTCCGATACCCAAACATTTAGCCAAAGGTCCCTAAAAAGATCGGGGATACATCTAGCCATTGACCAAGCAGAATCTCGCTGCCTTGGTTCGAAGAGACCTTGAAACCTTAGAGTCCACTAGGAGTTTCCCATCTCGTAAGTAGTATATGTACTTATTGAGCCAGTTCCATGTCAAGCTCATTGGATTTATCTCGGCGTGACCATTTTCCACTGCTGAATTCATCAACTGAATGACCGTGCCAAAATTGAATTCCTCCGTTCCGACTGACAAACCTAAGTTGGCCAATGCAACTGCTTCATTGTTTTGTTCCCTCGGTACATATTGCATAGTCCATTCTTTGAATCAGTGTAAAATTACTTAAACTTTTTCCAGGTATCTCTGCATTCGTTCATCTTTGACTACGAAAACACCGTTAACCTGATTCACAACAAGAAGAGAGTCTCACTTTACTTCGATGACTTCAGCCCCTAAGCTTCGAGCCAATTCCAAACCTGCAAGCATAGCCTCATATCCAGCTTCATTGTTAGTCAATTTTAAAGTCCTGATTGATTGTCGAATAATATCACCTGCGGGGGTTTTAAGAACAATTCCCAGTCCAGACCATTTCACGTTCGATGCTTCATCCGTGTACAAGGTCCAGATCCCTGAGGTTAACAAAAGTTCTTTTTCTACCTCGGGAACCATTATGAGTGTAAAGTCCGCTGTGAAGTCGGCTAAAATTTAGGATTTAATAGTCATTCTAGATTGATATTCGATGTCATAACCGCCTATTTCTACGGCCCACTTTGTCAATCTTCCTGGCAGCTCCGGTTTATGCGTGATATTTTTTAATGGGTACGTGGTTACTACACATATGGGGTGGCATTGGAAATAAGGTTTCAGTTTCCTAGAAGCACTTACCAAAGTTAAAGCCAATTTTTCTAGGTGAGGATAGCGTGTCTCTGCATCACCTAATATTCTACTCACATAATAGATAGGGAATTGCGTACCTTCTTCTTCTCGAACCAACACGCCATTTAACGCGACCTCGGATACTGCCAAATATAAGAACAGTTGTTCATCTGCCTTCGGTGTGGGCAACAAAAGCGAACTCGACAAGTATCGTTGTAAGCCTTCCAAAGCTTTTTGGCATTCCAGTGTCCATATGAATTCATTCTTCTTCCTCAGCAGTGAAAAGAACCGGTTACTTTTATCCAAAGACATCGAGATGAATCTGCTCAGGTTGCGATCCTTCCGGTTAACCTTTGCACTGCCTTCACATTATAGACCACTTCGGTGTCTTCAATGGCCTTAATTTTGTTCAGGTTGATTTCAATTTCTCAGTTTGACACCATGAAACCCAAGAACTTACCCAATCTAACTCCAAAGGCACACTTCTTCGAGTTCAACTTCATATTGTCTTTGCAAAGTATGTAGAAAGTTTCCTGTAAATGCTTCAAATGGTCCTCTATTTTCAGGGACTTAACTAGCATGTCATCAATATATAAACCTTCATCGTTTTATCTATCTACCCTTTGAACATTTTGTTAACTAGGTGTTGGATAATTATGCCGGTGTTTTTCAATCCGAATGGCATTACATTATAGCAATAAGTCCCATATCTATTTATAAAAGAAGTTTTCTCTTTATCCTCCGGGTCCATCTAAATCTTGTTGTACCTAGAGTAGGCATTGAGAAAACTTAACAGCTCATGCCCGGTCATCGCATCGATCATTCAATCAATGTGAGGCATAGGGAATGAATCCTTCGGGCATGCTTTGTTCAAATCCTTATAATCAACGTACATTCTGAATTTATTACCTTTCTTTGGCATGGCCACAACATTAACTAACCAGTCCGGGTATTTGACCTCCCAGATGGAACCTATTTTTAAGAGCTTTGTTACTTCTTCTTTGACGAAAGTATGCTTGACTTCGGCCATCGGTCCTCCTTTTCTGTTTCACCCGAAAAAAAATTTGATCGAGGCCTAACTTGTTCATCATTACCTCCGATGGGAAATCTGTCATGTCTAAATGGAATCATGCAAAATAATCGGCGTTAGCTTGTAGAAATTCAATTAATTTATGTCTGAGCTCTGGAGTTAATCCCGTGTCCAGGTATACCTTTCTGTCCGACAGATGCACAAACAAGATAATCTGTTCCAGTTCTTCTAAGGTTGACTTGATTGCATCCGACTCATCAGGTAGCACGAACGACCTGGGTATACCGAAATCGTCCTCTTCGAAGTTTAGGATCATCTCTTCCTTTTCTTCCCTCGAGTTAACCGAGCCTCCATCCTGCAATTGCTATTTGGCATTTTGGCCTTTGGTTGGTTCAGCAGCCTTTAGGAGCGGTTCCTTTGAGTAGAGGGTGCTTCTTCAACTGCAAACATCTCCCTTGCCGCGGGTTGCTTGCCACATACCGTCTTTATCCCTTCCGAGGTTGGAAACCTCAACATTTAATGTAAGGTCGAGGGTACAGCCCTCATACTATGAATCCATGGTCTGCTGAGTAACGCGTTATATTTCATCTCACCTTCGATGACATAGAACACCATTTGTTGAAAAGTTCCGGTGATGTTTACTGGAAAAGAGATTTCTCCCTTAGTAGTTTCACTTGCCATGTTCAATCCACTGACAACCCGAGCCACTGGCATAATTTGGTCCAACAGCCCAAGTTGTTCAACCACTCTTCATCGGATAATATTGGCCGAACTACCTGGATTAATCAAAATACGTTTAACTTGAGATTTAAAAATGAGGACAGAAATTACCAAAGCATCATTGTGAGGCTGAATGATGCCTTCTGCATCCTCATTGTTGAAGGAAATAGATCCTTCGACTACATAATCCCTGGTTCGTTTCTCACGAACAACCAAAACTTTTGTCCTATTCATTATCGGACCTCGTGGAATTTCAACCGATTATCATATTGATCACGTGCTGAGGCTCTATGGGCTCAACCTGTTTATTATTTTCCCTGCCTTTGTAATGTCCTTTGGCTCGATCACTTAAGAATTCACGAAGGTGACCATTTTTCAATAATCGAGCCACCTCTTCTCTCAGTTGACGACAATCCCTGTCCTATGACCATGAGTACCGTGATATTCACACATTATACTTGGATCTCCTTGAGCTGGATTGAATCTTAGTGGCCTCGGCCACCTTGCATCCTATAATGATCAATGGCCAAGAAAAGATCTGTGGCGTTAATATTAAAGTTGTACTCGGATAACCTCGGGCTGTCCCTATTGTTAGCCGACCTGCAGGTATCACTTCTAAACTGCAAACCGTGACTGCTCGAACCACGATCAATTCGCCTGCCACTCCTGCTCAAATGATGACTAGAACCGTTTCTTCCTCTATCCAACCTAAAGCTGGATTTCTCCGGTTGAACATAAGGTCGGTATCTATCCTTTGACGGCCTTGACTCCGCTTTGAACATCCTCCTTGACCTTTCAGAATTCTTACTTCCACCCATTGGACCTGGGGGAAGTTCAAGTTGATCATCCTCTATCTGAATTTTGTTCAAGTTGATCATCCTCTATCCGAATTTTGGATTCATACTTGTTATGGACATCGGCCCAAGTCACTGCCTCGTACTCCAACAAATTTTCCTTTCAACTTAAATGGGCAGTAGAGCTTCGAGGGTTGAGACCCTTGGTATGGGCTTGGGCGGCCCATTCTTCCGGGATCGGGGGGAGTTCCATTCGTTCCTTTTGGAACCTATTCACGAATTCTTGGAATAATTCGTTATCTCTTTGGGCGATTCTGAAGATGTCCGCTTTCCTTGCCTGTACCTTTTTGGCTCCGGCATGGGCTTTAATAAACGCATCTGCGAGCATCTCAAAAGAAGTGATGGAATGCTCAGGCAGATGGTCGTACCAGATTAATGCCCCTTTAGACAGTGTTTCACCAAACTTTTTTAGTAGCACTAATTCGACTTCATCTTCTTCAACATCGTTGCCCTTTATGGCACAAGTATACGAAGTCACATGTTCCTGAGAGTCCGTTATTTTATCATACTTTGGAATATCGGGCATTTTAGACCTCTTCGGGATCAGTTTCAGGGCCGCACTCAGAGGAAAAGGCCTTTGAATATATCTTTTTGAGTCCGGTGCTTTCAAGATCAGAGGGGACCCCGGGATCTGGTCCACTCGAGAGTTGTAAGTTTCTACTTTTTTCTCATTAGATTGAATCTGTTTAGCCAGTGCTTCGAGCATTTTCAGGACCTCGGGAGATGCACCGAACCCCGATCCATTACCACTATCAGCGACCCGATCTTTCTCTCGATTTGGCTCAATAGCCCGAGTTAGCTCCGAATCTTTCGATTCCTCGTCTTCCTTTTGGTGAGCTATAGCCACCTGTTGTTCCTGCAGCATATCAAATATCAAACGTAAGTTAATTTCCTCTACGGCGTCGCTCGGTGTTTTTCGGGTTGGTGTCCGAGGCAAAGCTGCTGAATTATTGCTATTTGAAGGATCTGTGGCCTGAATGCTGCCAGTGTTCTGGTTGAAAGCCTCGGTCGAGTTGACATCATTTGGATCGACTGGATCAACGGGGGGAGACTTGTGGCTTGGCAACCGGCTGTTGTTGTTTTCATCATAATGACTCATCAGTTCGTTGTTGTTCATGTGCACCGATTGGCCGCTGCTTGCCATCTCGAACTTACCTGGAATCACAAGCTTTCAAAGAACAAGTGAAAAATAGAGTTGTAAATTAATCATCACTATTAAGTATTATCATAGGCCCTACGGTGGGCGACAAACTGTTTTTCCTTAAATGGTAACAATTAAATTTATACGTCGTTTATAGGATATGTGGTTTGATTAGTAATTTACGTGTAACAATACGCAATAAGAAGCAATATATTAGTGAATAAGAAAGAAAATAGCTTAAATCAAGATATTCGTCTCTGTGAATTTGGTCCAGTTTGGCAAGTAACGCCTCTATCCCGAGCCAATCAGTAAGAAAGTTTCAATATATAATTTTCAGATTACAAATATGAGTGTGTATGAATGACTAGCCCTAAAATGTAGGGGGTTCACCCCTATTTATAGCAAATAGTAGATGGGCCTTTGTACAACCCTAAAAAGGCCCTTTAAGAAAACCCTAAAATACATAAAACGGCGCCCGGTACCGATGTCAGAGATTCCGTACGGATGTCAGCGCAAATCACGGAGCGGTTTGGCGACGTGTGACCTAGCTCGTAACGGATACTCGGAACCTGTGTCGAGTGTCTTCCCCTTGGGCTCGGAGTCCCCGTACCTATTAACATACCCTCGGTTTCTGACATTATGGAAAAACTTACGACTCCTTGGCCCTCGACCCCTTCGATCTTACCCGAGGCTAATGATCTCGTTCTACTTTGACCTCGTACCGGATAGCCGCGACATTTACTTCGTTTTTCACCATATGCGGATTACCTTGGTTTTCGCTGTATACAATTGTCTATAAGGAATACATTCAAAAATTGTATTATCAAATTTCAAGGTTGTACATTATCAGATTTTTCTTATTCTTATAATAATTATGTGAAACAAAAAAGTTCAAAATTATGATAGTATGTAACAGTAAAAGTCGTTAAAGAATCTATAAATTATGGCTTAGCCAGAGGAGCAACTTGAAACATAGGAAAATATAGAAGTAAAAGTAAAAGAAAAGGAAGCGAGAGATGAGGAGTTTTGCTACTTGAAATGACGTTCCATCTTGAATATCCAATGAATCCAGCAAATGGAGAGAGCAAATTCAACCCCATTGTGGGTGCATTTCAATTTGCAGACTAAAAAGAATCTTTACATCACTTTAAATATTTTAGGTATTTAAAAAAGAATAATTCATAAATCCAATAAAAAAATTGCAACCTCGCAAAACGTGGTGAAATTCGCTAGTTTAAATACTCGCTTACAAAATATAAATAGTTTAGAAGGTTTTAGGTGTTAACTCCAAGAAAGGTTCTGAACTATTCCGCCCTTAAGATTTTGTTGCATTTTCACTGCTACGTGGATTAACGTAAGGCAGAATATACAAAATAAAATAAAGTACCTTGGATATGTCGATTATTTCCAAGTGTAAAGTTTGGAAGGCAATGGATGTTGATATGTCGATTATTTCCAAGTGTAAAGTTTGGAAGGCAATGGATGTTGACAAATCGAGGTGCTAGAATGGTAAGAGACAAACATATCTGTTTAGGGACAGAATCGATGGTTAGATTGTACCCCTCGCCAGGGCTTCATATCTTTTCCTGTCGTTTCATCCATTTAAACATGTTTTCCATTGAGTTTGCCTTATAGTCCCTTAAATGTTGATAATTTTTTTTTTAATCCTTACAATATTTATATAAGCACATTCAAGTGTATTGTTTATTTCTGATAAGCACATTCAAGTATATTTTTTTATTTCTGATTCTTTTACTTGTGAATCTTTACAAATGTAATGAACTATTCCTTCAAATCCACTTTATGTGGCAAGGTTTGAAGTACAAGAATCAAAATGTTTAATTTTTGGTATGTATTCGAATATAACTTCTTCAAATTTTAGAAATAAAATTTATGTATTTAAAATTACATAACAAATATTTAAGGCATAATAGCTAATAATTAAAAATATCTAAAAAAGACTTAAAAAAGTGTGATCAAATAAGAACTTATTTGACTCCAATTAGTAATATTGCCACATAATTTGAAACAAAGGGGCTATTAATTATTAAACCCTATAATTACTTATATGTTATGTAACATTTAGAAATAATAATAAAATGTACATTTTTCTTACGTAAAGGGACCAAAAAACATGCGTCAATTCAAGGTTAAATCTGCGTATCAGAGTATCACAAGGACTAAAATCAACAACAACAACATACCCAGTATAATCTCACCAATTGGTGTCTGGGGAGGTTAAAGTGTACGCAAACCTTACCTCTATCCCGTGACGATAGAGAGGCTATTTTCGATATATCCTTGACTCAAGGAGGGATGAAAAGACAACAATAATAACAAGCAGTGACACAAGGACCAAAGTCAAAATTTAAGAATAATTAAGGACAAAGCACAACCAGCCCTTTTAAAATAATGTATAGCTAAGTAATCATTTTGACCCTCTACTTTCACTATAAATACCTCGCAATAATTAAAGAGCGTCATTTATACAAGTCTTCAAGAAATTAAAGTGGGAAAATGGAAAAGGATAAAAATCACTTTGTGTTAGTTCATGGAGCTTGTCATGGTGCATGGTGTTGGTACAAAGTGGTGACAATTCTTAGAGATGAAGGTCACAAAGTTAGTGTTCTTGACATGGCTGCCTCTGGAATTCATCCAAAATCTACTGAAGAGCTTAATTCCATGGCTGAATACAATGAGCCATTGATGGAATTTATGAATTCTTTGCCACAAGAAGAAAGGGTTATTTTGGTGGGACATAGCATGGGTGGCATCAACATATCTCTTGCTATGGAAGTTTTCACTCAGAAGATTGCTGTTGCTGTGTTTGTCACTGCTTTCATGCCTGGTCCTGACCTCAATCTTGTAGCCATTAGCCAACAGGTTTGCTCAAATGAATTTAATTTCTATACATGCATTTAAGGGTTGTTTTGTTGCTTGTTAGAGTTATGTAGGTATAATGTAGAGTAGTTATGTATGGTATGTATTACTTATGTCATCTTCTACCTTGCATAAAATAATAAATAGATTGATTCATAACTTATGTTTTAGTTATGCAGGATTGTTTTTCTTGGTGTGTTGAATTTTATACATTGCAATTAACATGCTGTCAAATATGGTTCTATTTATGCTGATTTTAGTACCTATTATTTACTTCCTAATCCGCAACCAAATGAGCCATAACGACAACAACATACACAATGTAGTACCACAAGTAGAGTCTGGGGAGGGTGTGATGTACGCAGACCTTACCCCAACCTTTGTAGGGTGGAGATGTTGTTTCCGATGGTAGAGATGATGTTTCCGATAGACCCTTTGTTCAAAAGAAAAGAAAAAGAATTTGAAGCATGATATCAAGAAAAATCCGACAACAAAATATTAAGATTAAAAGCAAATGGTGCAACAAATAATAATACACATTGAAGAAATTAAACTAAGCTTACTACTAACACTACTAGTAAGGAGAACACACGGCTACCTACTAACCTTTTACCCTAATTCTTGACCTCCACACTTCCTATCTAGGGTCATGTCCTCAGTAAGTTGCAACTATGTCATTTCATGTTTGACCACCTCCCCCAGTTCTTCTTCGGCCTACCTCTACCTCACCTAACTCTGATATAGCCAACTTCACATGCCTCCATACTGGCGCGTCCACACACTCTTCTTCACATGCCTGAATCATCTCAATCTCACTTCCCTCTACCTCTCAAACGAGCCCTAACGGTGTAAAAAAACTTTATCGATGCATTTATTTTGTTGTAATAGATAACTTGTTTTATTTTTCAGGTTATCTATTAATCTACTTTTTATAAACAGTTATCTATGTATATCACCTAATAGTTATTTGTACACTATTAGGGATGGTTTGGTATGATGGATAAGCAAAAATAGTGATGGGATCAAAATTTAGTATCGCCTTATCCTTTGTTTGGTTACTAATCGTGGGATAAGTTATTCCAGGATTAAAAATAGTGCTAGGATAACTTATACCCATCATAGGGTGGAATAGTTATCCTGGGATAACTTATCCCGGGATAAAACAATGAAATTCACTAAAATAGCCATGAGGTTCTCAAAACCCTTTTTCTACTACATAAGGCGGAGGATATTTTTGTAAACAAACAACTTTTTCTTAAAAGTTATGCAATGCATGTTACTTTTAATACAACAAACCAAACAATCAATAAGAAATAATATCAGGATACCCAATCTCAACATAAATAATCCCAGTATAACTTATTCTAATATAATTAATCCCATCATAACTTGTGTTCAAACCAAACGACCCCTTAGTGTGTAGCAGATAACCTTTATCATTTTGTAGGTTACAAGTAATTCATTTTTTTAATAGACAATTATATTTAGTAAAGTTTCACCTGATTTGACAGTGCACAGGAATATATTGCACTATCAATTACTTCATACTATCAGGTCACATGAAAAATAGTTAATCACCGATAATTGTGCATAAAGAGTGGATTAACAACCTAGAGAATGACGTAAATTATCTATTACATACCGGAATCGTTGATATTAGTGCAAATTCCTTTTGGTACTATTAATGTGTATAAGTTTAACTCTTACTCAATTGGTTGGACGCACACCCCTAGTTTTGGTGCATAACATACAGGTACTACTATTATATAAGGTGATTTACGAGAATGCCTTATAGGTGGATGGTCTTGATTAAGTCTTAAACTATTGACTCTGCTAAGTCTTACGGATAAAACTTCAGTTTTAGCAAGTTTTGACTTTTAATTTTGAAGATTAGCCCATGGAACAAGTGGGGATCGATATACCACCTATTTCAAGATAATTAGGTGTATATGTATTACTATTATATTGCTAACATACTAAAGAGTAAGCACTGTTTGTTTGGAAATTGGCAGTATAATCAACAAGTGGAATCACATATGGGTACTGAATATGTGTACAACAACGGACAGGAGAAAGGCCCAACTTCCCTCTTGTTAGGCCCTAAAGTTTTAGCAACCAACTTTTATCAACTCTCCCCTCCTGAGGTATGTATCAACTACGAACTGATTTTCCCCAACTATCATGTCTTTATATTTGTGTGTGTTAATTTCACCCATACTTACTGAACTTTTTACCCGCCATACAATATAGGTAAAACATTATTACGTTAGAAAAACTAAATTTCAGTAACTATATTAACGTAAAGTCACCAAATATTTTGTCACATTATAAATTAACTGAACTATAAGTGAATTATTCAAAAAATACAAATAATTGAAATGTTCAATTTCTGCGGTGTGTTAATCGTTTTTCTTCTTCTTTTGGTGTCAGTTAAATGCTTATGAGTAGTTCAAATGTTTCCATGGAGTCTTTTTTCTTCATAGGGTGTGTTCAGTATGAAGAAAATGTTCTAATTTCTCATGTTCGTTTGGTCAAAATTTTTGCAAAAACATTTTTTTCAGGAAAATGGCTTCCTTAATCAAAGTAGAGAAAACAAGTCCACAAATGACATTTCACCAACCACCCAATCCACCCCCAACCACCAAACCCCAACAACTCCCACAACCCAACACACCTCCCCCACAATTTTTTTTTTTTTTGGGGGTTTTCTACACCACCCATCCCCCCCCCCCCCACCTCCTCCAAAAAATATTTTTTTTTTTCTTAAAAAAAGTTTTAAAATGTTTTATTGTTTGGTTTTTTACACCACCACCCCCTCCAAAAAAATTGAATTTTTTTTTTCTAATTTTGGTTTTCTAAGACACCCCACCACACAACCCCTCCCAACGCCCTCCAAAAAAAAATCACTCCCTCCGTCCCAATTTATTTGATACTTTTTGCTTTTCGAGAGTCAAACGAGTTATTCTTTGACTGTAATTTTTTCATAGGTCATTTAAATCTTTTAAATTACTAATTATGGTGACTTATAGTACTCTTTACGTAGTTTTCAAATATGTAAATTTTATATCAAAAAAATTAAAGATTCTATGTTCAAACACACGGTCAAAATTATGAAGTTTGACTCTAGAAAAGCGAAAAGTGTCAAACAAATTGGGACAGAAGGAGTAATTTTTTTTTAAAAAAAAAAATGGTGTTGAATTTTTTTTTTTTTTTAATTTTGGCTTTCTACAATACCCCACCACCCCCACCCCCGATATTTTCTACTTCATATTTAATTTTACCTTTATAAAAATGGAAAGCTTGCGTCGCTAAATTTGGTGCGGAGTGGGTGGTGGGTTGTAGTTGGAGGTGGGTGGGAGGGTTGGATAGAGCGGTGTTGTGGGGTGGGGGTTGGGGTGGGTGGTGTGTGGGGTAGGGGTGGGTGAAGATGAAGTGCGTTGGAAGGTGGTGGTTGGTGGGGGTGGGATTTGGTTGGGGGTGGGTGGTGGAGAGTGGTCGCTGGGGTGGGTGGTTAGGGTGGGGTGGGTGTAGGGGTTGGTGTGGGATGGGGTGGTGGGGTTGGGGTGGGGTTGGTGGGGCATGGGTGGTATTTTCTGAAAAATGTTTTCTACCAACCAACTGAACATGAGAAAATAAGTAAGAAATTCACTTATTTTTCATTACCTAGCCGAACATGAGAAAATAAGTAAAAATTCACTTATTTTGCAAGAACACATTTTGCAGGAAAAAAATTTTCTTAGAAAAATTTTTCCCCCATACCTAACACACCCATAATCTGTAGTAGTTCATAAGTCGAAAGTTTGACTTTTTGGTCATTTATATTAATTTCGGCAAATATTTGACATTTTTTGTCATTTATATTTGTAGCGGATAATCCACTACTAAAACAACAAGAATTAGCAACAGACAAATTTTGTAGCTAAATAGCAAAATCCGTAGTTAAACCTATAGCAACATATTAGCGATATATTATCAAAATAGTTCTATTACCTATGACTGATTTAGCGACATTGTAGTGACGAAGTTTTTTTTTTTTTTTTTTTTTGGTAACGGACCGTGTGTATTAATGACCAAGTAAAGTCATTACAAAGCCATAGCAAAACAGACACTGCTTGCTATCTAGCTCTATCAGTAAACAAAAGAAAGGAATACCTACACAGTAACTATTCAGCAGAAGCTTAAAAAGTATAGCTATGCATCAGTTGCTGCATCCCAGTTGGAGCCTTAAACTTGAAACGTAGGCCATCTCCCTTACAATGATGTCACAATGCCGAAATCTTTTCTCAAAAGTTCTCAAGTTCCTTTCTGTCCAAACTGAGTACACAACTTCAGCAAAAACCAGTCTGAGCACACCAGCTTTCTATGTTCTTCCTTCAGGCCAAGAAACAACCCAGTGTTGATATTGATCCTAATTGGCCCAGCTGATAGTATCCCGTTGAATCCAACCTAGGACTTTCTTCCACACATGTTTTGTATAACAACAACCAACAAACAGATGAACTTTATTTTCATGAGACTGTTGGTGCAAAGAACAAATTGGATCCACCTTGATATCCTATTTGATTAGTCTTCAAAAGTTAGGAGATTAAAGGCGGATTAAGCCAAAAAAATTTTCAAACAGTCTCAACATTCTCGTTGAGAGTCGCTCTGCGAGATGTCTAGTAGTGTCTGACTTGGTTTTCGACTGTATGTCTCAGCCCTTTCTCGGCTTGCCTCGCTCTCAGGTTGGCCTTTATAAAGGTGCAGCCACATAGTAAAGATTGCCTTTAGTAGTGCATAGTTCTTAACCATTAAACTCTTCCAACTTATAGTAGAGTTATCTCCTAACAGCTGCAGGTAGATTTTTCTGATGATGTTCTTCTCAGGCTTGATATGGTTCATTAAATAAGTTAGAGTGTCTCTGCCAGCAAAGATCATTCTCACCATCCAACGGGCTTGCTTAGGAGTTCAAATATCTTGAATCATAGCTCCCTTTGTGTAGTAAGGATAGATCCATCTTATCCAGTGTTTGTCCTGTTTGTAGGACAAGTTCAAACATGTTTCAGTAATTGTAGCTTTATTCTACAAATGTAGGTTTACCAAATTCAGACCACCAGTAGATTTGGGCATACAATCCCTTGCCCAAGCTACCAAAGATTTCTTAGTAATCTCATTTTCCCCTGACTAAACATAGCTTCTACAATACCCATCAATCAACTTAAGTATCTTTGTTGGGATGATGGATAGTTGTGCCCAGTAAGCTTGAATTCCAAATATGACAGTCTGGGCTAGCTGTACTCTACTAGCATAGGATAGCTTTTTGGCTGTCCATGATGAAATCCTTGCATTGATCTTGTTAATGAGAGGCTTCCATTGCATAATTAACACCTTCTTAGTGGACAATGGGATCCCAAGGTAGTTGAAAGGAAGTTCCCCGTTACCAGAGCCTAAGTGTTGCAAAATATCATTTTGTACTGATTGGGGAACCCCTCCAATACACATTGAACTCTTCCCAAGATTTGCTTGTAACCCAGAAGACTTGGAGAAATCAGTAAAACAAGAGTATAGGGCCATAACTGATGCCAGGTCTCCTCTGGTGAAGAGCAAGAGGTCATCAGCAAAGCTAATGTGGGTGATTGCCACCTTAGCACATTTGGAATAGAAATGAAACTCTTTGTTCTCTATCAGTCTAGCTAGGCATCTGCTCAGATATTTCATAGATATTGCAAAGAGGAAAGGGGAGAGTGGGTCCCCTTATCTTAAGCCTTTAGCAGCATCAAAAGAACAGTAGTCTCACCGTTAATAAGAATGGTGTAGTTTACTCTCTTGACACATTCCATGATCCAATGAAATGAACTGATCTGGGAGCCCAATTTCCTCCAAAACATGTTGTAAGAAGATCCATTCCACTGAATCATAGGCATTATGAAGGTTTATTTTAATCATGCATCTAGGGGGAAGGTGTTTTCTGGAGTAAGACTGCACTAGTTCGTGAGCTAGAATAATATTATCACCAATCTTCTTCCCAAGAATGAATCCTGCCTGTACCTCACAAATAATTGCACTCATAACCTTCAATAATATGTTTACCAGTAGCTTTTATATCATTTTGTACATTGTGGTACAACAAGCAATGGGCCTGAAGTCCTTGACTGTAGCAGGTTTATCAACCTTAGGGATAAGTGTGATGGTGGAGCAGTTGATAGATTTGTAAAGTTCTCCTCAGATAAAGAAATCTTTGACGGCTGCTAGTACATCATCTTGCATAATGGGCCAGGCTCTTTTGAAAAAGACAACATTGTAGCCATCCACGAGCTTATCATCTCCAACAGCACTAATCCATAAGCTTTATCATCTCCAATAGTACTAAGGCTATCAAGAATATCCTGATCAAGGATAGGAGCACGTAAGTCCAATTTTTGCCGATGTGTCAAAGTTGGGCCATGTGACATTTTCCTTTTATCAATAGCAGGCAACACCTTTGCTGAAGACCTCATAATTAAGGGATTTGTAGAAAGCAATGATTTCCAAGTTAATTTCCTTAGGATCAGTTAGTATATTTCCATTCAAAGTTGTGAGCTTAGAGATTTGTTTTCTCAAAGCACTCTCCTTCATAATAGCTGAGAAGTATTTATTATTTGAGTCACCAAGCCTGATCCATTTGCAGTGACGAATATGATAGCTAATTCTATATGTTATTTTGTAGTAATTCAATTACTTAAATATAACATAAAGTAATTTTGTAATACTCCCTCGTTTTCAATTTTATGTGGTTTGACTCAAAGTAAGAGGGTCAAACTAACTAATGTTCGACGTAAATTTGGACATAGAATCTTCAATTTTTTTTTGAATTAAAATTAACATATCTAGAAGCTAATAAAAAGTACCATAGGTCATAACAGTTAACAATTCAAAACATTTAGTAAGTATTTGAAAATATTATGCTCAAAGATAATATTGTTTGACTGTCCAAATAGTAAATAAGACAAATAAATTGAAACTGATGGAGTATTACTATTACAATGAGCAAAATTCAATTATTGCAATATCATACAAAATTATTGTACCATTTTATGTTTTTGTTGTCTATGGGACTCTACAGGACTCAACTCTTGCAACGTATTTGGTTCGACCTGTACCATTATTCGATGAGTCAGCCCTATTGAAGAACACTACACTTTCCAAAGAGAAATATGGTTCTGTACATCGTGTTTACATTGTATGCGACAAAGACAATGTGTTGAAGGAAGAACAATTTCAAAGGTGGTTAATTAAGAATAATCCACCGGATGAGGTCGTGCTGATTAACGATGCAGATCACATGGTCATGTTCTCCAAACCTCGGGAGTTATGTTTTTGTCTTGTTATGATTTCACATAAATATCACTGATTCTTTCACCTTGTTACTACACTAGCGAGAAGAAGCCCGTGCCGTGCACAGGCTCAATATGTAATCACAACTTTTTTGTGCGGATTGCCCTTCAAAGGCACTGGTCTTTAATTTTTACCCCTCAAATTGGTGGTCTTTAATTTTTGTCCTTCGCCTAATACCCCGAGATTCTGGATTCGAAATCCAGCTCAGTAAAAGAAAAGAAGGAATTTCGGAAGGCAGAGTTTTGCATGCAAAACTCTACCTTAAGCTAGAGATTTGAAATTCTGCCTTGCGAATTCAGATTCTACCTTGCGATTGTTTTTTAAAATTTTTTACTGAGCGGAGATTTGAACTCGAAACCAAAGAATTTTCAGCAAAACACAAAAATTAAAGACCACCAATTTGAGGGGCAGAAGTTAAAGACCAGTGCCTTTGAAGGGCAATCGTGCAAATGACCCAATTTAATTTTTTTAACTGATATGGATTAAATCATCTTTAAATTTAGGGGCTAAAATAAATTAGTATATATTTGTATGATGGTGAATCATCTCATTAAAGGTAAAATGAATAGCTGATAAATATTATTAACATTAGCAAAAATATTATTAAGAACAACAATAATAATCATAATCAATGCAGATTTATGTTGTGCATATATAGAAATTCATGTATCAGCTGCTTCTGAATAATGTGCTGGTCTATAAATCAAAGGAAAAAGTCATAGATAGCCCCCTAAACTTTGCCACATTTTCTTCTGGGGTACCTAAACCGAGGGGTTGTATCGTGGTCTAAACCACTCCAAATTTGATCCCATCGTGGCATCTTTTTCACAATAATCAAGCAAAATTAGAGAGTGTATTACACTCTCCACGTACGTAGCGACTTTGTCAAATGAAAACATGACACGTGGCGGTGGGGTGGGGGGGGGGGGGTCCATAATAATAATTAAAAAATAAATTATACAACCCCCCCTCCAAACTTCATCTCCTCCCCCCCCCCCCAACTGGCCGCCGCACCACCACTGGCCGTCTCACCCCCCACCCCCACCCCCAACCGCCGTCCCCCCCACCCCACCAATAATTATTCCCTTTTCTTCTCTTATTTAGGTCTATCAATGTCTTTAAATAAGCTAACCAATGAAAGGTGAGATTAAAAATAAAAAAATAAAAAAATAAAAAAAAAGGTCATAGTAATGGTGAATCTCCATTTTTTCCGGTGAATAAAATGGTAATGTTACTTTTCATATCTGAAAAAGACAAAGAAAATGGTGGTAAGAAATAACATCCAGGTCACAAATTAATTTTATATAAATAATTAAAAGAAATGAAGTGTTATAATGAAGAAGAAGAAGAGAAAAAAAAAAAAAAAAAGGAAGAAGAAGAATAAGAAAAGAGGAGAACGTACAGTGGAGTGGCGAAAGGGAAGGGGTGTACTGTGGAGTGGGCGAAAGGGAAGGGGTAGCGTGGGATCAGGGGACAGATTGGGGGGGCGGGGGCAGGTGGGTTATTTTTTATTTATTTATTTATTAAATTTTATTTAAAAGAGGTAAAAATTTAATTAAGAAAAAAAAAATTAAGGAAAAAAAGGACTGTCCACGCGCCCAACAAAAAGTGGACCTAATTGCTGCGCCACGTTGGCGCCACATAGGCAAAAGGTACCCAATAGGATCGATTTGGATTTGGTTTACCCACGATACAACCCTCGATTTAGGTACCTCAGAGGAAAATGTGATAAAATTTAAGGGGTTATCTATGACTTTTGCCATAAATCAAATGACTGATTTAAAATTTTCTTTTGATTTGATATAATTTTCTTATTTTTTTGAAAAATTTAAATTGAAAGCAATTTCTCTCTATCTTAAATATTGTGTATTGAAGCAAAAGCGTAAAAAACTTTTTTCGTTATTCTATTATTTTTCCTCCATAGGTCTTTATTCAAATTTAAGAATAAATTGTTTAAGTATTTTTGTTTGAAAAGTAAGATATATACATAATATAAAAACAGAATGTGCAGTAGTGACATCCGCTAATTGTGGAGTGAAACAAAAAGGGCCCCTCAAATTTTTCAACTTTCAACGTGTCACAATAAGAATCAGCAAGGACAAGCCTTTTCAACCCTGTTAAATGACCAACTACCCTTACTGTAAGCTGGCATGTCAACGAAGTGGTGGCTGCTTCGGCAGCTCACTCCCACTTCTTATATAAGAGAAAGAGAGAGAAAAAGAAGGACATAAAAAAGTATAAAATATATTGCTCCTTCTTGTCTCCATTTATGTGATACTTTTCGCTTTTTCAGAGTTAATTTAATTAAACTTTAAAGCTAAATTCGATTAGATTAACTTAATATTTTAAGATTAAAATTTATATATTTGAAAATTACATGAAAAGTACTATAAGTTGCAACTTTTCTCATATCAATTTGGTGAATAAATACATTCAAAAATATTGGTCAAAGTACATGCAGTTTGAATCTCGAAAAGCGAAAAAATATCACATTAATTGGGACAGATGGAGTATGTCTTTTCTTTATGATCTGTTTTTGTATGCTTTATATTTGTTTCATCCAAAAGTGTTGGTCAAAGTACAAAATAGGGCGAAAAAGTCATATTTATATAGGTTCCGGAAAACTCTAACCTCAGAGTATCTTAGGTGTCCTCCAAGCTATTTTTCAAGTAAATACCCTAACCCTAACCTTGTTTCGTCCATGTAGCCGCCTGCGGTCAGGCGCACGACTTAACATCAAGTGTTAGGAGTTGAACAAGCCAAAATAACTTCATGTATAAAAAGGAAAAACTCCTACAAAAAAGAGACTAATACCCAACCTTTAAGGTAAGATCATAAAGGTTCATAATGAGGAGTAGAGGCTGAATCAGAATTTTAATTTGATATATATGTTTAAATTTTAAATTTTTAGTTCTAAATTTATTGTACTTTTAAAATTATAAATTGAGGTATAATACTTGTTGAAAACTTTGTGAGTTTTTACATAAAAATATTCATTCTACATTCAAAACTCGGTTACGAAGCAACGGATTCTCCCTTGCCTAGCAGAGTCTCCTCAGTTAACTAGATATGCTCTTATATTGATTTGCCAATTTACTTCAACGACAGATCAAGTCTCTTCAACTTTTCAATATTCATAAATTAAATCTAAGGACGCCAACAGATCTATTATATTGAAGCATGAAAACAAATGCAACCAGCGATGGGCCAACTGTTTGTTTCATTTACGTGAGGAATGAATAAGGACAAATTAGAGTTAGCACTCCAAGACACAGAAATGATGTTCTCTTCTTAAACTATAGGGTATTTTCTATATCCACTGATAAGCCGACTCAGAATTTTAACTAAATGATTCCACGTTTAAAGTTCTTAACATCAAGCTCATTCATTTGTACAATTATAAGTTTAAAATGTACGTGAGTTTTCACATAAAGATTTGAATCACATAAAAAATACAGGGTTCAAATGAACCTGATATTTAATTAAGTACAAGATCAGCCCCAGCTCACCATTAGCTTATCATTTTTTTTTTTAGGGAAAATGGTCAAATTTACCTCTCTACTTTAATATATCGCTCACATCTATCCTCCGTTATACTATGCGGTCAAAATTACCCCTATTGTTAAGAAGTTTTCAAATATACACTCAGATTAACAAATTTTTCTTTCAATTATCCGATTTCATTTGATTACTCATTAATCAAGTGAACTTGGTAATTGAAAGGGGAATTGAAAAAAGGCGTCAATCTGAGGGTATATTTGAAACCATTCTTAACGATATGAGTAACTTTGGCCACATAGTTATAATATAGGATAGATGTGAATAATATATTAATGTAGAGGAATAAATTGGGGACCCTTTCCCCTTCTTTTTATTACCCAAACTTCCAGAACCTAGAAGAAATAATGCAGTTATAGAGTATTAAATAATGTTTGGTCGTACCTATTTCTTTTAAGTATGATGATGTTGTTAAGGAGAAAAACAGAAACAAACCATGGATTACATAGCCATTTTTGGAGGATTAGTCCTTGCCTGGACTTTGGTCAAAATCCTCTGTCTGGTACAAGAAATTAGAAGCAGAGGATATAACAACAGGAAACTTCCACCAGGTCCAATCCATTTACCCTTCATAGGTAAGTTCGATTGAACACTTTTTTTTTTTTTAAAGTTAATCATCCAACTCTATTGAGAGTGGATGTTCTTTTATAGATAATCAAAAAGTACAGAAACAAGGGAGGAGAACCTCCTTATACCTACTAAGGCTCCAGCCTCCAAACCATACATATAGCAGGATTTCATTGTCAGCTCACAAAAATATTGGTTGAGATGCATTCATCTCTCTATACAAAAGTTGATCCCTCAAGGAACATCGAAAGAGTAAAATCTATACATGCTAGACTTATCAAAACAGGATTTCTTGCAACATTTTATCCTAAAAGAGGGAAACTTCATTATGTCTATGTTGAGGGCCCCCCTAATTTCCTTAGGCAGAGTGTGGATGGTTTATCCATGTAGTATCTGAACATTGCAGTCCCCAATTTGCTAAGCCATCAGCAACTTTATTACCTTCCCTATAACAATGCTCTATTTTCCAGTTTGTCAAGATCAGTCTTGATGTTCTCTAGGGTATTCCACATGTCCCATGGAAGGTCTTTGTTGTTCATAATCCAATCGACAAGTAATTTGGAATCAACTTCCACTTCAAGGTTACTAATGCCATTCCGCACACATCAGTTGATGCCAATGGCGGATCCAGAATTTTCACTCAGGGTGTTCGGAAAAATAACTAGACCTAAATACACTGTAATAGATGTTCAGGGTGTTCAAAAGTCAATATATGTACATGAACACAGAAAATTTATCCTAAATATACACTGTAATTTTTTGTTCAGGGTGTTCGGGTGGCCTCTTACTGCATCCGCCCCTGGTTGATGCCAATCTCCAGAGCCAAGGTTTCTGCCATGTTGTTGGTCTGGTTTCCAAAGAACTTCCCAAAAGCATCGATTAATTTTCCATGCTCATCTCTGATAATGCCTCCTCCACTACTAGGACCCGGATTTCCTTTTGCACACCCATCAGTATTCAGTTTCAAGAAGTCAATCTCAGGTCTAGACCAGCTAAAAGGGATTGAAATGATCTGATTGAGCTCCGTAATATTAGTTTAAATTTTGTATTTGTCTTAAAGTAATTTAAAAAAATTATAGAATTCAGAACTCGTAAACTTCAAATCTTGGCTCTACTTCTGCAGGTAATCTTCATAACTTACTAGGTGAACAACCACACAAGTCCCTAGCAAGGCTTGGCAAGAAATATGGTCCAATATTCAGCCTGAAATTGGGGAACACAACCACAATGGTGATATCTTCATCAGCTGGTGCTAAAGAAGTCCTTCAAAAGCAAGAATTAGCATTTTCAAGAACAGTCCCAGATGCAATGCATGCCCACAACCATCACCAATTTTCTGTAATATGGCTGTCTATGGATAATCGATGGAGACAACTCCGGAAAATCTTGAATACTTATATCTTCTCAGGTATTTTTCATTGGCTGATTACTCAAACTCAATCCACCCCAAGTTTGCTTGCGTTAAAATAGGTTGGTCAAACAACATGTAATAATCCAACCCGCCTAACATGACCCAACTTCCCATCCTTTTTATTTTACTTCTCGAGGAAAAAGTGAAAACCAATATATTTTTCTTAGGGCCCGTTTGGTCATAAATACCAAAAAAAAAATCACTTTTTTTAGAATTTTTGAAGTTGGAGTTGGAGTTGTGTTTGACCATAATTTTTGAAATTGTAGTTTTTGGTGAAATGTAGTGTAAAAAAGTGAAAAAAGTTGAAAAACTTTGAAAAACAAGTTTTTCTTGTTTTTAGTATTCCGGAATACAACTCCGAAAAAAAGTGAATAATTTTTATGGCCAAACGCTAAAAGTAAAAAAAGTGAAAAAAATTTCCGGAAAAAGGTGAATAATTTTTATGGCCAAACGCCCACTTAAATTGTTAGCTTAAGTACTTTTAAATTTATATAATTTGCAGTCTCCAAATTTGACTTGTACGTTTGGGTTCCATTTTAACCCGCTGGATTTTACTATTTGAAACTCCCTCCGTCCGAAATTAATAATCACTTTAGATCAAGATAATAATCGCAAAATAATTGTCGCTTTAGAAATTCAAGACTAAAGTTGACAATTGTTTTCAATTATTATACCCTTAATGACGCAATATTTAAGAAAAAGAAATCATCAAATCATCTACTTTTATTAAATAAGGTTAACTTAGTAACCATGTCTTATACTTATTGTTTTTCTTAATGACTGTGAAAAAGATAACGCGATCGTTAAATTGAAACGGGGAGCGTATATTGTAACCCAATAATTTGATGGATAATATTGCATTCAACCCGCTGTATCAACCCAATAAAAGTGTCATAATCAAACCAGTGAACCACTAACTTGAGGTTACTGTAAACTAAGTTGATTTTGCCACTATTTTTCCCAGGGAACAGGCTTGATGCAAACCAGTATCTGAGGTCTAGGAAGATCAAAGAACTTATTGCTTATTGCCAGAAGCATAGCCAAACAGGGGAGGCAGTTGATATTGGCCAAGCTACTTTCTATACCTCATTAAGTTTACTTTCCAATACCATTTTCTCCAGGGATTTTGCCGACCCCTATGTAAATTCAGGTGAGTCTTTTAGTCCCATCAATATTTATATGTCTGTTGAAAATATGGAGAATTCTTAGCACTATTTATTTTGTATAAATAACTGAATGAGGCGACATAGTCAGTGATGATTCATGTATATTTGACCCTAACTTGCTTGGAATTGAAACATCGTTATTGTTGTATGTGAATTCAGGTAAAGAATTTAGAGAATTAGTTTGCAAATTTATGAAGGAGTTTGGTAAGCCCAACATTGTGGATTTCTTCCCTATTCTAAAAAGGATGGATCCTCAAGGGATTAGGCGACGTATTAGCATTCATGGGGGGATGTTGCTTAAGCTTTTTGAGGGGTTAATCGATGAACGCATGGAGCACAGGAAGTTGCAAACTCGTACTAGTAGCAACGACGTTCTTGATGTACTGCTCAATGTTAGCCAAGAAGATCCCAAGGCAATTGAAAAAAAGGACATAGAACATATGTTCCTGGTATGTCTGATACTGATTCTTCTTATTCATTCATTCAGTAGATAATTTACCAAATGCTACGATGTTTGGCTTCATTAGGTTTCTTTTGATCTTCTTCCTTTGGCATATATATGTTTTCGTCTTTTTTGACCTTTTATGTTTTAGTTGCATTTCTAGGATTGTCCAATACATTTTATTGAAATGCAAGATATAGTTAAATATCATAGCTACTAATGAGCAGCGGATTCAACAATGGGTCCATGGGTTCCACAGAACCTAATATTTTGGAATCGAATCTGATATATATGTGTGGAAAAAGAGAGTATAAACGGAGTTAGATATACATTCAGAACACACAGCGTTTAAGTAGATATACATATACTTACGAATATACGACTAGGGAAGACAATAGGTATATCCCAAATTGGACTGTTTACAGATTATTGTACATTTGTTGCTTTCTAATTAGAATAGACTAATTTGTATCTTTAAAAGGAAATAACACCATCCATATTCTCTATGATGATGTATAGCATATATGGTACTCCCCCGTCCCAAATTAGTTGTTTGTTTTAGAAATAATTTAACTTTAATGCGTTTATTTGGATTAGATTATCTTAATATTTACAATCAAAATTAAGATATTCAAAAATTATTCGAAAAGTACAACAAAACTGCAACTTTTCTCATGTCAATTTGATGAAAAAATACGTTTTAAAATATTAGTCAAAGTTTACAAAGTTTGACTCTCAAAAAGTGAAACATGATAAGTAATTTGGGAAGAAGGGAGTAATAAGTTCTCCTAGTTTCTCAACTGTGGGATTAGTATTGCAGGACCTTTTTGTTGCTGGAACTGAAACAACTTCAAATACAGTGGAATGGGCAATGGCAGAGGTCATGAAAAACGCAAATGTAATGAGAAAAGCCCAAACCGAGCTCGAAGAAGTTATTGGCAAAGGCAAAGTAATAGAAGAAAAAGATATTTCCGTCCTCCCTTATTTGCAATGCATCGTGAAAGAAACCATGCGATTACACCCACCGGGCCCCTTTTTCTTGCGCAATGCCAAACAAGACGTCGAGGTGTGTGGTTACTTTGTCCCTAAGGGCTCTCTAGTTGTAGTTAATGTTTGGTTAATGGGCCGCGACCCAAATATTTGGGAGGACCCTTTGGTATTTAAGCCCGAGAGATTTTGGGGTTCGGAGTTTGAGGTTCGAGGCCAAGATTTCGAGTTAATTCCATTTGGTGGGGGTCGGAGAATATGCCCTGGCTTACCTTTGGCAATGAGGATTGTTCCGGTTATATTGGGTTCATTGTTGAATTCATTTGATTGGAAGGTTGAAGGGGAAATAGCACCAAAAGACTTGGACATGGAAGAAAAGTTTGGTCTTACATTAGCAAAATCGTGTCGTCTACGCGTCGTACCTATTCCACTTTGAAGGTTTGTCACACATTGGCCTTGTACCATGATCTAACGGATCTATAAACTATTTTTGAAAGTAGATGGGCAAATCTAAAGCTTTTATCTTTAATTTTCTCGTGATCATGATTTTGATTTTAATTTTTTCAATTCCGTCAGTCGAAAAGGATATATTAGAGCCGTTTGTGTTACGGAAAGGGCATAAATATGCCACCTTTTTAATGGATGATATAATTGCTCGGAGTATATTCAAACCTTTTCCCTTTTTATTTCTTAATGGTTCCATCAGTGATACAGAGAAAAAGTATGTATTTTGCAAACCACAAAGGCAAATGTGTTGGTGAATATGCTAGATGGGCCAGACCACGTGCATGTAAGGCTTGCCTACTCGAACCTTGAGAACAAGGTTCTTATTGGAACCAGAGGTATTTTGTGAATGACCTGGACCAGTATCGATAAAGCAGCCCAACACCAAATTAAGTGGCTATGTTTGCGATCTGAGTTGATAAAATGGCGATTAATTAAGGGATCAAAGTAGGCTTTTTTAAAAAAAACATTTTACACAACTCAATTGAGTGGGATTTTCCATTTCTCATAATAAGCAAACTTTACAAAAGAAAGGGTTACTTAAAACCTTCACCTGCATTATTGGAACAGGCTCCAAATAATATATATACTAGGATTTTCAAATAAACTGACCAAAAATTATGCAGTGGGGGACAAACTTCAGCCTTAATATCAAATCCATAAATTCTTTCCATATCCCTGTCCTGAGCAAAGTGTTGTGCATAATTCTCCTTTCGAAAGAGGGAATATTTGTTGTATCCCTGTTGAGTTCACCTCTGGTTTCTATGGGCAATTGAACTGTGAATCCCAACCATTCAGTGGTTGAACAAGAAACACCATAATTGGCTAGTCTATCTGCTTATTGTTATGAATGGTGCTGGACCAGTATTACAAACCAACCCAACATTAGATTAAGTGGCTATGCTTGGGATCCAGGATAGCGACTTAAGGGGAGCAAATTAGGCTTATGCCCATTGTTGAGTAAGCTGTCTGATTCCTCTCATCTCCATTCTTAGTCTGAGCTTCTCATTCCCCTTCTATCTATCCTTGTATTTTCCGTTCAATCATTCAATTCCAGTGTTAGTTTTCGCAGTCGTTTACATATATTCAGTTGAGTTGAGGAATTTTTCATTGTTGAAGTAATTAATAGAAGAAGTCGTTTACTTCGCGAAGTGTTTGTAAACTGATTCATTATAAAATGTGTGCCAGTGTTGTAACGACGAGGGCATGGTTAACCCCAACTTTATATGGAGGGCAAGTACAGATCATTTCCGAAACCACAAAGATATATAATTTTGAATATTTTCCTTTTATTAATTGTTGTATTCCACCGAGCTAAATAAGTTCTTATGAAATACCTATAAGTGAATGGTTCCAGTTACTGATGGCTAGTGACAAGACAAGAACATCACAATAAAATCCCCTAGACACGAAACTTTTGGTCCAACACTATAGAAAATGCCATAGATTCTTTTCCACGACCTTGCATTATTTTTTGAAATCGATTCCACAATTTCTTTCATTTCTTTGCAGAGTGTTCATGTTGCTTTCATATGAGCTAGTGGACCCTTGATTTTCTTTTTAAAAAAAAGATAAACGAAGGAGATTGAGAGTTGAGACTAAACTTATTGTTTTTAAATTCTTATTTTTGTTCTAATATGAACAACCGGCCGCCGTTAAATTCAACAATACTATAATAACTATATCTAAATCGTAAGAAAATTGAGATCAATTATATGGTCATGTAATTCTATAAAAGCTCATATCAATTTATTAAGATTGATACATCAACAACCCCTCAAACTTGTGAATAAATTTTATTTAGATACTCGAACTACTACTTGTTTCAATTGAGCACCTAAACACATGATTTAATGTTTCCTAACTAGACACATTAAAAGTTTGAATTTTTTTTTTTCGCGTGTTCTTAGATGCCTATTGTGTAGATATACATTAACCACTTAAAATATGTTACGTCCTTTATTATATGGATTAATCTCAATTAGTCGTAAAACCTCAGGCATGTTCCAATTGATGATGATGTATATAATTAAAGGGATGACCTATTTTATATAGTTAACTTATCTACGTAATGGACACTTGGATCATGCGCAAAAGTTTTTTTAAAATATGTTAGTATCTACTAGGAATGCCTATCATGTTTTCATGTGCTCAATTAGAACAATTTGTATTCGAGTGTTCAAATGAAATTTACTTTCAAGTTTAAGAGGTTGTACATGTGAATGTATTAAGCCATTTATTAATCTATTCAATGATCATTATTGCTAGCAATTTCCTGCAGACAGAGGGAAAGCTTCTGAGCTTGGGATATCATGACCATATGGCCAGATTTGGCAATCAATTTGACTTGATCAGGAGGGCTCTTCTGTATATTATATATTTGGAATTCTTCTTCCATGACTAGATCATCTTGGCACACCACATAAACTCTTCTTACCGACCCATACTTTTCTTGTGTCAACAGCCCTTCCTTTGACATGTCTTCTGTGAAAAACTTGCCTGGTCTTATCAATATCTTTGCCAATTCCAAGTCCTAACAAAATTATATGTCCCATGAAACTTTTAGATTCTTACACAGTAAAAATGATTAAAATATTTATAGCTCCTACATAATTAAGTAGTTGCGCAAGAATCACAAATAGGAGTTAGATATAATTGAGAATAACAATGTACAAATAAGAACTAATCCCAAGAAAAAGGCAGAATAAATTGGGTTGAATTGAGAATATATGAATCTATTATTTATTGTTCAAGAATTCTTGTTTAGGAAGCTCATACCAACCATACATAGTGTTTTGACCTATGATTTCAATTTTTCAATTTCAGCAAAAACCCTAAAATTTCAGAAATTACAATAATAGCCAGTTTATTTAATTTTTTGAGCAAATAAACAGTTAATAGGATAACTATCCATGATTCTGAATCGCTTTTGAAATTAAAGCTAGAGATCAACCCGCATGTTTGTTTATATATCATTTATTACTGATGTTCTCATTTACCAAAAAAAATTCTTTCTTTACTATCATTTAGATCCCTCTAGACATAAAACACTTCTATTTTTGTGAGCAATTGTTTTGTGTGTGATAAGCTTTTATCCTAAGAGTGTTTTCTATCAAAAAGTAAACTAACAAACAAATAAAACAAGTAATAAAACCAACGCATTCACAAAAAATTAATTATGTGAAGAAGGCTATCTTTCTCCAAATTCCTTACAAAATTATATGTGAAATATAACTTCTTTTAAAAGAGAAAACAAAATTCATCCACCAAGTAAAAATAAAATTAATTATGAATCATATGAAAATGGATAAATTAGTGATATATATGTAAATCACCTCCACTTTTAATTTAAGGATGATAGTGTATAAGTGTTAGAATGTAATTTATGTGAAAAGATTATGGAGATTTATTCTTAAGTTTAATGGATCTTATAATTATAGTAATTGATAAAGTTCTTAATTTATGTTAAAAAAATATTAAAAAAAGAGATAAAAATTGCAAAGTAATAGCTGCTCATTTCGCTGGAATATTTTCAGGACCTTTGGGACACAAGTGAATTGGTGAACTTGTCAATATCTTCCTAATTTCAACAGAATATTGGTACATATTATCATGAACTCCTTATGCGCCACTTCCATTATTGTGATTAAACATTAGCGCCTTACAAAAGGACTACTCTTTAAAAAAAAAAAAGAAATCAAAGGACACTAGGCTTTTCATCACGTAGGGCCATTTTATTAATAATCAATCAAAAGACAAAACAAATATAGTCTGTACAATTCACAAAGAACTACTCAATAAATGCCACCGTTGAGTTAAAATTATTTGGAATCTGGTTTATCCATTTTTAGCGGTTTAAATATGCGTTATTGAATACTCCATCCGCTCAATTTATGTAAACTCATTTATTTGGACACAGACTTTAATAAAATAGAAAAGACTTTTAAACTTGTGTGTTAAATGAGTCACATATATTTTATATGAATATAATTCATTGCATAAAGGTAAATTGTTTTCAAATATAAAAATGGTCATTCTTATACAACTCATTTAAAT
This sequence comes from Lycium ferocissimum, assembly GCF_029784015.1. NCBI lineage: Eukaryota > Viridiplantae > Streptophyta > Magnoliopsida > Solanales > Solanaceae > Lycium > Lycium ferocissimum. Next base: position 18,634,721 of record NC_081352.1, read on the forward strand.
ATAGACATATTTGAACGGGTTAATATAAAATGAGTTACATATGCATCATCCAATATTGAATACTCTATTATGTTTTAGAAGACACGCATCCAATCCTTGTAAAGCAAATTTATATTCGTTGTAAAAATTTAAAGTAATAACCTCAGCTTGGCAATGCGTGTAAAGATTAGCTTGCATGAAATGTGAGCCAAAAATAGATGATGTTGGTTTATTTTCCATTCCTTTATCGAATGTAAATTGACAATCCATGAGCGACTCCATTGAAGTTCTCCTGAAGTACTGCAATGCAACCACAAAATTTGAAGGGACAAAAGAACTTTGGTATTCATCAATTACATAGATAGGAAAGAATCTGCATGAAAATCCTCTCCTATTAAGAGACAACAGCCATGTAAAATGGATTTAATCACTTATTTTTTTGGCCTTTGACAATGGTAAACAATATTTAATCACTTATATATACCATGAGTATAAAAAAAAAAATATTATACACAAATTTACAGCACGTTTAAAAATTTTATACACCAATTTACAGCATGTTTGGCAAGCTTTTGGGAAGTTAAACGTGCTTATCTTAAATATATGTTAAGGTATTTATTTATCCAAGCTTTTTAGAGATAGAATTAGTGTTTTTTAACAGTAGCACAAGCTGCTTTTGATCAAAAGCTAAAAAAGTAACTTTTCCCAATAAATACTTTTGGAACAATGGTTAGACACATAGTACTACTCTAATATTGACAAAAGCACTTTGAAATTGATTAATCAAACACAAATTTCTATTCTCCAAAAATACTAGTCGAAAAAGCAAGCAGATTTTGAAAACTTGATCAAACTATATTTTAGTCAATTGTTGTAAGTTATCTGCACTACTTTTCAAATTTAACTTATAAATTCTAGTAGTGTAAAGACTTTTTGTGAGTGTATTTTAATTTGTTATTGAAGCTACAACTTATTTTTCATTACTTTCTCTTATCATACATGACTGCATTTACATATTTAAGTATCTTTAAGGTGATGTGATAGTGTAAAAGTTCTTCCACAACATTAATATATTGAGCCCAAATATTTTTCCCTTCAGTTTGATGTTTATCCCACTTATTATGTATGGTACTGATAGTTATCTATTACTATTTCTCTTTTGGGTCTCAATTTATGTAACACTCTTTCCTTTTCAATCTGTCCAAAAAAAAAATGATATCTTTCGTATTTAGTATTAATAACATTTAACTTCAAATTTATAGACATGGAAATTTTGAAGATTTAATTCAGATCACAATTTGCCTTTTCTTAACCTACATGCCCTATCAAACACCTTCACATAAATTAAAATGAGACTATTTTTAATGATCTCATCATGTAAAAATTAAAATCCAAATGAATGCAAAATACCTCTTGAATAAGAAATGCAGGAGGATCTATATGATTGGGCATATAAGCAGAGATGAAAATTGCTGCTGAAATTTTCTGAGGAAAGGCTTCCATGGCAAGAGAAATGCAAAGGCCACCATAGCTATGACCTACCAAAATAACCTTTTCATCATTTGGCAAAGAGACCATAAAATCCATCAATGGTTGAACATAATCAGATATTGAACCAATTTCCTTGAGTTGTTTCATATTGATCCCACAAGCACTAAGGTCTAAAGCAGTAACTTTGTGACCTGATTTTTCAAGAAGTGTGATAAGTTTGTACCAACACCAAGCACCAAGGCAAAATCCATGAACTAGAATAAAATGCTTCTTTAAAACTTTCTCCATATCACAACTCTTTCTCAAGTAATATTTACTAGTTTTAAGGGGGACAGAGAATTAAGGCGGACAGAGAAGGTTATTTAAAAGCCACCATGGTCCCCATATGGTTTGGTCTTCAAAGTTAATATCTTTAGTCTCCATCTAGTAATTACCATACAATGTTTGTTCGATTTAACGGAAGCTATTAAAAAAGTGGGCAAATTAGCCGGAGAGGTACAATTATTGTAATTTTTGTTATTTTTTTTTGCTTATTTCTATAATCTAATGCAGATATTTTATGTACAATTTCTGTTATTTTATATCGTCTTGCTATATGGTGCTATTTTTTTATTTTTTTTTTATTTTGTGTCGCATTAGTTAAGATTTGATGGAAGTTGGTGCTAAAGTTTTTTTTTTTTTTTACTTACACTGTTTGTGTCAAGTTCACAATAACAACAACAACAGCATACTCAATGCAATGCTAGCTATAGGTTTGGGGGCGGGGTGAAGGGGGAGGGGTGCGGTTTCTAAGGATGATAGAGTGTACGCAGACCTAATCATTACCTCATGCAAATAGAGATGTTGTTTCCGGTCGACCCTCGACTCAAGTAAAGTATTTCAAAGCAGTTTGAATGAAAAAAATATGAAAATGAAGGAGACATGACAACTAAGACGGAAAGCAGTACATAACATTAAAAAAAGAAAAGAAAAGAAGAAAACACCGAAATAATGTGATAAACGAACCACAAAAAATACAGGTTATAACAGAGATTAAAAGTATGAACTTTCGACAAGCTTATTGAAACTGCTCAGTCCATATTTAAGGGACTATTTTAAACCAATCCTTTAGTATAAGAGGCAATTTTTATCACGTTTCCTCAAAGTTGGCCATATTTTCTTCTCTTCCTTTTGTGTTGTTCGGTCAAAACTTTTGCCGAATTGTTTGTATGAAACATTTTAGGCAGGAAATACTCCTTTTTGGTGTAGTGCACAAAAATAGTATGCCCACGTGAATCATTTTTGTCGGTAAAACGTAATACGGTAGCAAATCTCAGCTAAAGTACACTATAAACCATGATACACATGCCGTACGCGTAATTATTCCAGACCTAGTCAAATGGTTAACAAAAATAAGCAATCATCCAAATTCGGCCATTAAATATACATTGAATAACTAACTATGTAAAACTGAATGAAATATGGAGATTATTCACATTATTCACTAAATAAATATATTCAGATGTATAATATGGATATCTATATTAACAATAGTCATATGTTTGCTTGTTGTTTCTTGAGTTCTTGCTTTTCGAGAATCTAAACTCATTTTAACTTTTAGTTTATGTTCGAACCTGCCTATTTCTGAAATCATGAATAATATGAATATTCATATATTCGTTGGTTAACTCATTTTCTAGACAAGAGGGGGTTGTTCAAATAATAAACACCCTCCACCTCCAGCTCGAAAATTGTGAATTCGAGTCACCAAGGGAGTAAAAGAGAGCGCCCGGGGGATGGGTAAAAAAAACTCATATCCAATCTGATTCGTCCGTTTATTATCACCATCTTATTAATTTATTATCACGAGCAAAAATGTCATTTGAAATTACAATTTATGTGTTTGAAATTTAATTCTCCTAATTTATTAAGTTCTAAATTAATACTTTATACATATCTCATAACCAAAATTATTCGATTGATCAATCTGCAATTAAAATTCTATTTCCATCTCTGATCACTAATCACGAGTCCATCAAAACTCCTAGTATCTAGAAAGCCGAAGAGACCCACGTTTCTCCCGTCCTCCATAAAAGTAGCTGGGTCCCCCCAAGTAGGAACATAGATATTTCCAAGCGATCAATTCACTTTCTGATTATTCTATGTTCATACAAGGCTTAATTCCCATTGCCTTTGTAGTTGTCATGATTAATTGATTATATAAAAAATTGATCAAGATATTTTTATTTCAAAAAATAAGGACAAAAGCTTTTATCGTTATTGTGTACGGTGAAAACCGGACATAACGTAAACCGATGAAATGAGGACCGAGGCAAGGAAGATTAGAACGTGCCTGATGAAATCCGAGCTAAACCGGAGGAGCGCTTGGACCGGAGCTGAGTGAGGACACCATTTGGTCCGTACAGCCATTGATCCGTGTGACCATTGGGTCCGTATAGCCGTTGGTCCGTTTGGCCGGTGGTCCGTTTGGCCGTTGGTCCGGTACAGCCGTTGCAAGTGAGCCACGCGTCAGTAGCGCCCTGACATGGTCAGCCACCAACCGTGCGTGTGTTAGACGGTGCCGTCAGTCTAATCCCACCAAATCCGCTCAGAGCTGTCCTTGTTATTATTATTTTATTTTATTTTAGTTCACGTTGTACGAAGCCCATGGAGGCAGCACTATAAATATGGGACACCCCCCTCCTTTGGAGGGGTTGGCTCCCTTTATCTTTGAAGAGCATTTACAATTGAAGCATCTCATATTTTCATTCCCCTCTCATGCATTCGGCCTAGGCCGTTTCTTTGTAGAATTATTGCTAATCATATAATACATTGTTCACAAACGTTTACATCTTCGGCTGCTTCATTAGTGAGCCTTCCAATTCCTATTTCCTTTATCTAACATACATCAAGAACAAAGCACATATCCTATACCCACTTACAAATTCAATTGATTATCCGATTTCGGGGTAAACAGTTTGGCGCCCACCGTGGGGCTAGGATAATAGTTCTTAGTCTTGATCCTTATGAAACTCATTTTAACCGTAACCCCTCGTTCGTCTCGTCAAAAACAAATCTATGGCTGACATCGGGCAATCCGGTCACGTTAACAACACCGAAATTGTAGCAGAAAATGAGGGCAGTGAACAACGGGGGTGCGCAGAACCTGTGAGCCGAACCCCGTTGACTCGAGGGAGGGGCTCGATCGGCAAAACACCGTGGATCAAGAGAATGCGCCTAGGCCACGCGATCCCCTAAGAACTCATAACTCCGTTACATTGTCTCGGACCCAAGGCCGGAAGGAACCGGAGGCACCGAATGACGGCATTAATTTGCGTCTGATTTTCGAGATGTTGCAGGAACAGAGAACAGCAATTGCCGAGCAAGGAAAGGCGATGCCGGTTACAAGGCGGACAAGGGGAAGTTGGGCGGAAAAGGCCAAGGGTACGGTGGAAAGCGGAAGAAACGAACGGCGGGTGGTCGAGCAACGATTCGGGGGCGGTTCTTCCACCGAGGTCTAAAAATGCTTGAGATTTTGGCAAAACGGGTAGATTCGACCGAGAAGAAGGTCGAGACATATAACTCTCGGGTGGACCGGATACGGGGGCCCCGCCTTTCTTTGAAGGGCCGAATTCGAAAAGGTACATCCAAGGCCTTTTCCACCAAGTGCGGCCCCGAACCGATCCGAAGAGGTTCAAATGCCCGACATCCAGAAATACGACGGCACCACGGACCCGCACGAGCACGTGACCTCATATACCTGCGCCATAAAGGGCAATGATATGGAAGAAGACGAAATTGAGTCGGTACTACTGAAAAAGTTTGGCGAAACGCTGTCGAAGGGAGCGCTGACGTGGTATGACCATCTACCCGAGCACTCGATCACTTCGTTCGAAATGCTGGCTGACGCCTTCGTAAAGGCGCATGCCGGTGCCATCAAGGTACAGGCCCGCAAGGCCGACATCTTCCGGATTACACAAAGGGACGATGAGTTACTGAGAGAGTTTGTCACCCGGTTCCAGAGGGAACAGATGGAATTACCCCGTGCGGAAGAATGGGCCGCACAAGCTTTCACAAAGGGGCTCGATATGCTAAGCTCGGTTGCCTCGGCCAAGTTGAAGGAAAACTTGCTGGAATACGAGGCCGTGACATGGGCGATGTCCACAATCGGTATGAGTCGAAGATTCGGGTGGAGGATGACCAGCTCGAGCTCTCTCCGTGGGTCAAGGATGAACGAAGCTTCGAAACCGAGGAAGGGTTACGAGCGAAGTCCGAATCGACTAAAGAAAGGTTTCGGCCATACTCGCACCCGGAGCGATCAAATTTTAAGACGGAAAAATCAAGGGAAGGCCCGAGCCGCCTCTCCGGTCGAGGTAGCAGAATGGACACGCGCCCGCTAAACAGTCGGGGGCCCTCGTTCAGAAGCGACACCGGGAGTTCAGCCAGCAATAAAGGTCCTCCAAGGATTTCGGAATACAACTTCAACGTCAGTACCTCGGATCTTGTCTCGGCCATCGGTCGTGTTTCGGACGTTCGGTGGCCGAAGCCACTAAGGACAGATCCCGGGACGCGGGATCCGAGCATGGTTTGTGAATACCACGGAACTCACGGTCACTGAGGATTGCAGCCAGTTGAGAGAAGAGGTAGCCCGGTTGTTGAAAAACGGCCATCTACGAGAACTATTGAGTGAACGAGCCAAAAGCCATTATAAGGAGAGAGAAGTCCATCGAAGGATCGAACCAGTCGAACACCAGCATGTGATCAATATGATAGTCGGGGGGATTGACGTCCCTAGGTGTCCGATAATGAAGCGGACAAAGATCTCCATTGTTCGGGAAAAACGTACCCGAGATCATTTATCCGGAGCTTCCATCTCCTTCGACGACGCGGACGCAGAGGGCGTCGTTCTACCGCACAATGACGCTTTGGTAATTTCTGTACTTATCTTTAAAACTATGGTTAAACGTATCTTGATTGATCCAGGTAGCTCAGCCAACATAATTCGATGGAGAGTGGTCGAACAGTTAGGACTGCTCGATCGGATCGTACCGGCGACCCGGGTACTCAGCGGGTTCAACATGGCGGCGAAACCACAAAAGGGGAGATCTCTTTGCCGTAAACATTGAGGCCACCATTCAACAGACCTTGTTCTACGTAATCGAAGGGGACATGAAGTACAATGCGTTGTTGGGAAGACCTTGGATACATAGCATGAGGGCGGTGCCTTCAACATTGCATCAAATGCTGTGAAGTTCCCCACCTTAGGGGGAAAACCGTCGCGGTGAGCAACCCGCGGCAAAGGAGATGTTCGCTATAGAAGAATCGGCGCCCGGCACGAGGAACCGGCTCGGGGAAAAAGGGTGTAACCGGGGGGAGGAAGCCCCCCAATAGCAATCAAAGAATATCGGAGCGGATCCGGAGTACGGAGAGGATGACTTCGGGACGCCCCGATCTTTTGTCACGCCTGACGACTCGAACGCAACCAAGTCGACCGCAGGGGGAGGCTGGAGCGGATCATTACGGTCGAGTTCTACCAGACGAAGGTATGCGGGCACGGGGCTTACCCGGAGCTCGAGCACAAATTAATTGATTTTTTCGAGCTAACGCCGATTGTTTTGCATGGTCGCATATAGATATGACAGGTATATCACCAGAAGTAGCTTCACACAAACTCAGCTTGGACGGTAAGTTCTCCCCGGTGAAGCAAAAAAGGAGGCCCATGTCGGAGTCAAAGCATGCCTTCATCAAAGACGAGGTAACAAAGCTTTTAAATATGGGTTCCATCCGGGAGGTGAAATATCCGGATTGGCTCGCTAATGTGGTGGTGGTGCCCAAGAAAGGTAATAAATTTCGGATGTGTGTCGATTATAAAGATTTAAACAAGGCATGCCCGAAGGATTCATTCCCGTTGCCGCACATCGATAGAATGATCGATGCTACGGCCGGACATGAAATGCTAAGTTTTCTCGACGCTTACTCCGGGTATAACCAAATCCGGATGCACCCGGAGGATCAAGAGAAAACATCCTTCATAACCCGATATGGGACTTACTGTTATAACGTCATGCCTTTCGGATTAAAAAATGTCGGTGCAACTTACCAACGCCTAGTTAACGAAATGTTCGAAGAACATATAGGAAAAACGATGGAAGTTTACATTGACGATATGGTTGTTAAGTCCACGGAAACGAGAGGACCATGTAAAGCATTTGCGGAAACCTTCGATGTGCTCGCGGATACAACATGAAGCTTAACCGGAGAAGTGTACCTTCGGGGTGAGGTCGGCAAATTTTGGGCTTCGTGGTCTCGAACCGGGGGGATCGAAATCAACCGGACAAAATCAAAGCCATCGAGGATATCGAGGTCGTGAACAGCATAAAAGGGGTACAAAGGCTCACCGGGAGAATAGCGGCACTGAGTCGCTTCATATCGAGGTCCTCCGACAAATGCCACCGTTTCTTCTCCTTGCTCAGAAAAAAGAACGACTTCGTTTGGACACCGGAGTGTCAAGAGGCTCTACGAGAACTGAAAAGGTATTTGACCAGCCCCCCGTTCTTTGCACACACCGAAGGCCGACGAGCCGCTTTTTCCTCTACCTAGCTGTCTCGGAGTAGCGGTGAGTGGCGTTTTGGTCGAGAGGAATCGGGTACGTAATTCGTCTATTATGTGAATAGAACTTTGGGGGATGCGAACCCGGTATCCTCACTTAGAAAAACTGGCGTTAGCATTGGTAAGCGCCTCCAGAAAACTCAAACCTTATTTTCAATGCCACCCTATACGTGTTGTGACCACTTACCCTTTGAAAAATATCATGCATAAACCGGAGCTATCCGGTAGGCTAACAAAATGGTACGTAGAAATTAGCGGGTACGACATCGAATATAAACCCCGAACGGCCATTAAATCCCCAAGTCTTGGCCGACTTCGTCGTAGCCGACTTTGCCCCAGCTATGGTCCCCGAGGTCGAGAAGGAACTCCTGCTGACCTCAGGAAGAACCACGGGCATTTGGACTCTACATACGGACGGGGCCTCGAACCTTAAAGGTTCGGGGCTGGGAATCGTCCTCAAAAGTCCGGGCGGGGATATCATTCGACAGTCAATTAGAACTGCTAAATTGACTAACAACGAAGCCGAGTATGAGGCTGTGATTGCAGGTTTGGAGCTGGCTCGGAGCATGGGAGCCGAATGCATCGAAGCTCGATGCGACTCGCTCTTGGTCGCAAACCAGGTGAACGGTGTTTTCGAGGTCAAGGATGAACGGATGCAGAGATACCTCGAGAAAGTCCAAGTGATACTTCACCGATTTAGAGAGTGGACCGTGCGGCACATGCAGGGAACAGGAACAACGAGGCGACGCACGGCAAACTTAGGGTCCTCGGTCGATGGGGAGGAGATCAACTCGGCACCACGGTGCACTGTCAAACACGGCCATAGAAAACGGATATGCGAGATAAACACAATGGGACTAACGTGGGATTGGCGCGGTACATCGACTACTTGCGTGACGGCGAGCTCCGAACGACCCGAAAGGAATCGCGGTCGTTAAGAACGAAGCGACTCGATTTTGCTTGGTGGATGGTCTGTTGTATCGACGATCTTTTCTCGGCCCTTTGGCTAAATGTTTGGGCCGGGCGAAACGGAGTATGTATTGAGAGAGGTCCGCGAAGGGAACTGTGGCAACCACTCGGTGCGAAGCTGCGAGTCGCAAAATCATCGGGGCGGTTATTATTGGAATAGGATGGATGAAGACTCTAAGAATTTCGTCGAAAGTGCGACGGATGCCGAAACACGCCCGATGATTCGCCGGCTCGGGGAGTTCTGCGCCTTCTCGGTGGTCTCACCCTGGCCTTTCATGAAGTGGGGAATGGACATCGTGGGCCCGCTACCCCAAGCGCCAGGTAAGGCCCGTTTCATTCTTTTTATGACTGACTATTTTTCTAAATGGGTTGAAGCACAGGCCTTCGAAAAGATAGAGAGAAAGAAGTGATCGACTTCGTATGGGATCACGTAAATCGCCGTTTCGGCATCCTCGCCGAGATAACTTGTGATAACGGCCCTCGGTTCGTGGGCGACAAGGTCGACGGTTTCCTCGAAGGATTGAAGATCAAGAAAATCGTATCAACCCGTATCACCGTGCGCGAACGGACGGGCGGAATCCACGAACAAAACAATAATCCAAAGTCTAAGAAGAGGCTTGAAGCGTCGAAGCCGATTGGAAAGACGCCGGAGGTCTTTGTGGGCTTACGGGACCACGTCAAAGTCGAGCACGGAGAAACTCCATTCTCGGGTTTACGGGGCGAAGCTCTTATCCCGTAGAAGTCGGTGAACCGACCTCCGTTTCGGTACTCCGTCGGGGGGAGTCAACGAGGAAGCCATGGGCGTGAAACTTGACCTCGCGGATGAACTACGCGAATGCGCATCTATTCGCATAGCGGCCCAAAAACAAAGAATGGAAAGATACTACAACGGAGATCCGGCTTTCGGCATTTCCAAGTGGGGGACTTAGTGCTTCGAAAAGGTCACCTTGCACACCAAAAACCCCGACGAGGGAAGGCTTGGGTCCGTTGGGAAGGCCGTACAAGGTGACCGGTATAACGGGCAAAGGATCGTACCAGTTAGAATCAATGGACGGGCAACGACTACGCAACAACTGGAACGTGGCTCACCTAAAGAGATACTACTGCTAAGGTATGGGCCATATTCTCTCATTAACCTTTCTTTTTTCAGGAAGTCGAGAACGGCTGGAAAATAGAATCTAGGCCTGAAAACACGTGTTGCACTCTTTTCCTTAGTACGGTTTTGTCCCAAAAAGGGTTTTCCGACGAGGTTTTTAATGAGGCAACAAGTACAACGTGTTCTTTGAACAAGTATGAAGGGCAAAACGAGCACTCACCCGGAGGAAAATAACAGCACTCACCCGGCCTCAAGGCTCGGATCAGTGCTGGGGGACAACCGTGCCCACACCGACGACGACACCGATTAAAGTGGACAGGAAGATTCAACATTTGCTACGGCAAAATAAGGCTCGGCCACCGGCCACAGCCTCCAATGTAAGGACCAAACGATCATAATGAATCGTGTCCCATCCAAAAATTGCTACGGCAAAATAAGGCTCGGCCACCGGCCACAGCCTCCAAATGAGACCAAACGATCATAATGAATCGTGTCCCATCTTTACACTTGCTACGGCAAGGGAAGAAAGAGTCAAAACTCCCATATGTACAAACGTTTTACAAAAGCAAAGTTGTCAAAAGCTGTCAAAGTTAGCAACTTCCTGTTAAATTGTACTCTACAAAATAGCAAGGGCAACCGACCAAAAGCTCGATAAGACCCCTAAACGGGGGCTGAAAAGACACCGGCCCTAAAACAAAGCCGAAGTAAAATGCCGACTCTAGTAAAACGGCCCTCGAAATTCGGAGACGACCGAACTCTCGAAGAGTCGGATAAAAAACCGAACAAGCATGGTGAATCGGTGACCACGAGTCACCTTACCGTAAAAACGGACCAGCAATCGCAGTAAAAACAATGACAAACATTCAAACGGAGAAGCTGGAAAGATGCACTTTTCATTTATATACAACTGATGTTCTTTACATTGAGAAAAAGAAAAATGAAAGTTCTATAAAAAGATAGATGCCAAAGTAATGGCTCTACACTATTCGGCATGGCTAGAGGAGGATGAGTGTTCGGACTCGGTCCGCTCGGAGTCATCTGACTCGGACCCGAGAGCGCGGTTGGCCTTCTCCTCCATTCCTTTGGCTTCTAGTATCAGGGCCGGAAGGTCCTCGAGGCCGTGCTCAACTTGCTCGAGGGTGAGGCGCCGAGATTTTCACTTCTCATACTCGGCAACAATAGCGGTATGAGCCTCGGCCGCCTCCACACTTCTCCATGCTTCCTCCAAATCGGCTTCAGCCTTGGCCAGTTTGGCTTCTATATGAGCCCGGTTTCTTTCAAGGTCATCTTTGACATGGTTGGCCGCATCCAACTTGGCCCAAGAGTCACATCCCGCTCTATTCGCCCCCTCGAGTTCGGTTCTAATACCCTCACATATCCGGGCCCGCTCCTCGGCTCTTTCCTCCAAAATTCTGCTGCGCTCGTTGAACAAGGCAGCCTCAGACTCGAGCTGCCGGTTCCTCTCGGACAAACCCGTAGCATCGTCGGCCTTCACAGTCCCGGTTCTCCCGAAGTTGGGAAACCGTGGCCTCAAGTTCGTCCAACCGCATAGAGAATTGGGTCTTATCCCGGATAAGGGCGATCTTGTCGGCCTCGAGACTCCGGTTATAATCGGTCATGGCGGCCAGGTCGCTCGCCAAACGACGGTTCTCCTCCTTAACCGCATCAAGCTCGGGGCGAAGATTGGCTAGTACGGCCACCCGGCTCAGCTCTCCCTCCTTCTGCTGAAGTAGGTGTTGATATTTCTCCGTCTCCCGGCCCTGGGCATCGAGTTGGCCCCGGAGGTCGTCTATCTCGTGTTGGGCACGGATGAAGGCCTCGTTAACCAGCACCACACTCTGCAGATAAGACAAACCAAAGGACTTAGGCGAAGAAGGGATGGCATTCTGAGAATAAAATGTACAAGGGTGGTTAAGAATCTTACCCGGTTGCCCGCGTGCATACCCTCGTTCATAAGGCACGCGCAAGTGACCCGGTCATTTTGCGTTTGTCCGAATCCGAGACAAGGGGGACGCAAATAGCTCGCAACGCCCACTGGGCGTGATAAAAGCTAAAGTCTTCGGGGACAGTGACTTGATAGCACGATCGGGTCTCAGGGTTCCACGCTCGGGGCTGGGAAAACATTCACCAAACTGTCCCTAGCGCCGGATTCGGATGCTCGGTTGGCCGGCCTAGTGACCCGAGGAATAGGAAGGTGACCGAATCCCGCTGCTTCGCAAGAAGCGGGGGGAGTCCCCGAGAACATGTCATCGAAATCATCCACACGATGAGCTGGAGTGGAGGAACTTGGAGCGGCCTCAATGTTTTCGGCAAAGGCCAGGGGCTCCGCAGTCACGGCAGGCTCGTACCCGGAAGATGGACGGACACCTGTGGGGGCCTCGATCTCCGGTTCTCCCGCTGCCCTTTCACCGGCCTCGGCAGCTACCGCTTCCCCGGGTCTTTTCCTTTGCAGGGGAGTATCCTCCGAAGAAGTTTCACCTGAAATGTCGACAAAGTCAATCGACCGAAGAGGGACCGGTGAAAGTATTTCTTCCGCACCTGAGTGTGGGGCAGGAACCAACGGGCCTTCGCCGGTAGGAGAGATGGGCTGAACGGAGGCCACCTCCTCCGGAATTGGGGCCACAGAATGGACCGGGCCGACCCTCCGAATGACGATGTCGGGTTCGGCCTCCTCCCTCGATGACCGGGCGACACTCCGTGCCTTCTTCCTTTTTGGTGTCGGCGCCTTCTCGGAGGTCCTCTTTCTTTTGGCGGCATCGTCAAGGACACGGGAAGAACCCGCCGTGTCGAACCCGGATGACGGTGCAGGACGAGTGGTTCCCGATTCGGGCCTCGAGGCCACCGAGCCCTTGGGCAAACCTGAAAGGCAAAGGCAGTAGCGAGGGTTGTGGATTCAAAAGGCCACGAGCAGTGGAAAACACAACAAAACATGAAAGAAAATATTACCATGGTTTTGCGCCACCCACCGGCCACGAGACAGGTGAGCCCATGTTCGATTCTCATAGGGGTACTGGCAGAGGAGCGCAGTGACCCATTCGCTCAGATCGCGAATAACGGGAGGAACGTATCCGTTGGCTGAACAAAAGCAAAGAGGAAGCAGTGAGGCAACGAAATCGAAGAAGAACAAAAGAATGGCTAAATGCATAAAAACGATTGCCCAAAGACTCGGACTTACGCTTATCGTTCCATTTCTCCGGAAAGGGCATGTAGCCGGCGGGGATGATGTCCTCGGTTTTCACTCGGACATATCGCTCTAACCAGCCCCTGTCCCGGTCTTCGTCCATCTTCGAGAAGAACGGGTTCCGGCTGCGCTTGACAAGTTTTATTACGCCGCCCCGGAAGACCCTCGGGGAGTACAGGCGTATCAAATGGCCCAGCGTAAATTCCTTCTCGGCGTTGTTGGCTAAAAACCGGAGACACGCAACGACCCTCCAAACGATCGGACCGATCTGCGCTAAAGTCACACCGTAGGTCCGGCACATATCGAGGATGACCGGATCAATTGGAGGATCGATTTTGAGGGTAAAAGGGTAAGTATATACGAACAAGAACCCTTCTCGGTGATCGGTGACAGATTCATCTGGGCCCGGTGCAAAAACCCTTACTGGGCGGGTATCCCATCCGCAGTCGGCCCGGACTACGTCGAGTTTTTCCTCGGTAATCGACGAAGGGTATCGCCTCACATCGTATCCCCTGTCCGAGACAGAGGACGGCTTGTCGACCTCGAGGTCTTTGTTAAAATTGAATTTGGCCGGAATAATATCCGAAACTGCGAGCTCGATTTTAGCCGGGGATGCAGGACCGGATCCCGGGGGTGACATCGGTGGAACTTCGTGGGAAGTGGATTCAGACATCTCGAAAGTACGAAAGGAGAAGAATTCGAAAGTGAAAAGGGAAGTGAAGGAACTGGTAATTCAGGGATGACGAGACAGCAGCACCCAAACCAAAGCGATTGGTGAAGTCAACTCTTTTGCACTAATTTCGAGTTAGTAAGTTAAACAGCAAGTCGAATGCAGCAGATGACGAATTATGGGAACGTGAAGGAATGTAGAGAAGAGAGGAGGCTGAAGAGAAACAGGATGTGAAAATGATAAATGAATAAGTAATGGGCCTTATATAGGCATGGAAGGGGAACGGTTACCGAGGGAGCCCAATCGAAAAGCGCCGCGTGTCCCCATCATTAATGAGAGGCAACGTGACACGACGTGCAAAAGGCGGTTGGTAGAGCCGTTACGTAGTCGTTCCCGCCAAAATGTGAAGATAAGAACGAGCTGGCCGAGTCACCGGTTTCTAAGGTTATTCACTCCCCGCTATCCCGATGGATCGGCATAACGGGGAGTGAGGGGCTATCTGTGTACGGTGAAAACCGGACATAACGTAAACCGATGAAATGAGGACCGAGGCAAGGAAGATTGGAACGTGCGGTGAAATCCGAGAGCTAAACCGGAGGAGCGCGCGGACCGGAGGGCGAGTGAGGACACCATTTGGTCCGTACAGCCATTGATCCGTGTGACCATTGGGTCCGTATAGCCGTTGATCCGTTTGGCCGGTGGTCCGTTTGGCCGTTGGTCCGGTACAGCCGTTGCAAGTGAGCCACGCGTCAGTAGCGCCCTGACATGGTCAGCCACCAACCGTGCGTGTGTCAGACGGCGCCGTCAGTCTAATCCCACCAAATCCGCTGGGTCCTTGTTATTATTATTTTATTTTATTTTAGTTCACGTTGTACGAAGCCCATGGAGGCAGCACTATAAATATGGGACACCCCCCTCCTTTGGAGGGGTTGGCTCCCTTTATCTTTGAAGAACATTTACAATTGAACATCTCTATTTTCATTCCCCTCTCATGCATTCGGCCTAGGCCGTTTCTTTGTAGAATTATTGCTAATCATATAATACATTGTTCACAAACGTTTACATCTTCGGCTGCTTCATTAGTAAGCCTTCCAATTCCTATTTCCTTTATCTAACATACATCAAGAACAAAGCACATATCCTATACCCACTTACAAATTCAATTGATTATCCGATTTCGGGGTAAACAGTTATACTTTAGTAAATGTGAAGAAAATTAAATGTGATGAAAGAAAGATTAGCATGTATTAAATTGAGATCTAATAATAATAATTTAATTTATTCAAATTATCTTTTAATTAATACTATTTCTTTAAAAGATCTGAAAAATATGATACTTTTTCCGTCCCAATTTAAGTGACATTATTTGACCGGGCATGGAGTTTAAGCAGGAAAAAAAAGGACTTTTAAAATTTATAGTCCAAAATAAGCTTTAGATATTTGTATGATTATAAATCATCGCATAAAGTTAAATTGTTTATATATATAAAAAGGTGACATAATTTTTGGGATAGGCTAAAAACAAAAAATGTGCCACACAAATTGAGATAAAAGGAGTAATAAACAAATAAATCGAAGGAAGTATTGAGTAATTTTCGATTGACGAGGTTCTGTAATAATGATGGGACAAATGCAATTTCTTCCTCTATCTCTGCTTTTTCTTAATTGACAAAGTCTGCCTTAATTCGATGGCCACAAATATTAGCATCTACAAAAATTCTTGTGCTGACAATCCGAAACGATAATCCAATCTACTTCTATCACACAATTTACTTTCTTTTGTAACGAAACGACAATCCAACCTATTTCGGTCACACAATTTAATTCATTTGTATCAAAACTCCCGTCCGCGGTAGAGTCAGGATTTCATCAACGGAAAGCAAAATACAAAAGAAAATAATAATAATAATAATAACACAAAAAAATTAAGAGAATTCAACATTTATTAGATATATATATAAAAAAATAACTTTAATCTTATATATAGTTTTGTGCGAAGGGGTTTGTGTGAATCTCGCCTCTTAAATCCTCCCATGCTCCATCTTATTTTACTAATTGAAATAGTAATGTTCATTAGCATCATCTACACTACTAAAAAAGTAGAAATTAGCGACGAACAAATTTTATTGGTTATTAGTATCAGATTATCAAAAAAAATTATTAATTGAAATAGTAGTGGTCATTAGCATTTGATTATCAAAAAAATTGTTAGCTACGAACAACAACAACAGCTAATTATTATTGGCTACGAAGCAATTTAGCAATAAATTAGTAATGAAGTCCGTTATTTTATATTATATATATATATATATATATATATATATATATATATATATATATATATATATATATATATATATATATAAGGGAGGATCAAATTTTTTGTTGTCTCACAAAGAATTTGATCCACTTATGCTGCGACATGTGGCTTCTCTTTTGACTTTAATTATCCTATTCTCATTTGTTCACTCAGGGCCCATATAATTAGTGTATAGTGATATTATAGTACTCTCCCGTTTCAAAATGTTTGTCCTACTTTTCATTTTAGTCCATCTAAAGAAAAGAATGTTTTTCTGCTTTTTCAGCAACTCTTTAATTTTAACTTTCTACATGCTATGTTTAAGACCATAAGATTAAAGGTCATTTTGATATATTCTACGTATCTTTAATTTACAAAAGATTCAAAAGTCTTCTCTAATTTCTTAAACTTCTTGCCAAGTCAAAACCAGACAAACATTTTAAAATAGAATGAGTAACTTCTGGCGAATCTTTTTCTGCCTCTTACTTCCTCGGGTCATATTATATAGTACTTTTAATTTTCATATTTAGTTTAATTTCTTGCCAAGTCAACCTAGACAAACATTTTGAAACGGAGTGAGTAACTTTTTGTGAATCTTTTTTGCCCCTTACTTCCTCTGGTTCATATTATATGGTACTTTAGTTATCATATTTAGTCCAACTTAACTTGCTAAGTCAAAACCAGACAAACATTTTGAATAGAGTGAGTAACTTTTTGTGAATCTGTTTTTGCTCCTTACTTCCGCTGGTTCATACTGTATGATACTTTTAGCTTTCATATTTTGTCCAAATAAATATTTTTTTATATAGTAATTAAGAAGGTATTCTTTGGGTTTATATATCAAATTTATTATTATTTAGATAAGTGAATTTTTACACAAATAAAAAACCGTATTAAATTGGCACTCTTTAATTCAGGGGATTTAGTGAAATGCTTCTTACTTTCTAAGGATAAGTGCTTTCTTAAGGGGTGTGCCCAAGCTAATATGGACCTACTCGACTATTAAAATACCCTTTACATTATTTGGCATTATATATTTTGGCAAATTTTAAGCAACTTTGGAGCTAAGTTTTCATTTCTAACAAGAGAATTTTATTAGATCTTGCTAATCACTCTTGGTCTTGATTCTAATTTGTGTGGCACTTTTAGTTTTCCTAGAGTCAATTTGACTAAACTTTGAAGCTAAATTGAATTAGATCAACTGAAAATGTTAAATTAACATTAGATTAAACTATATATGAAGAAATAAAATTGATTCTTGATGTTCCTTTAATAATTTTTTTTTTTTTTTTTTTGCTTAATTTTGTCTAAAATTAAGATTAAATCACCACATTTAACTAACATAAATCCTTGCTACATGAAATATTATAATAAGTGAAATTAAAACTAATAAGTACCAAAAATAAATATTTTTATCTATAAATACATAAATATATGCTCACAAATTCATAAAAATGACAATTTTTTTAAAATTTATGAAAATTTTACATTATTTGAATCATGTTACTTCACAGAATGTCGAGTCGCTCATGTTCCTGTGGTATTTTGATAATTCTTCTACCAAATTTTCTTTATCAACAGTAAATATTGAACGTGCCACTGGATTTTATTAATTATACGATAAAATATGATACAACTATACTTTTTTAATTAAAATTTCTTGCTTTTATATTTTGAGTTTGGGCCCGGACTTAGCACGGGACTAACGTAGCTAGTGTATATATGTATATAGACAGGGGAAATTTTCAAAAATATAAAGCCCAACATAAAATATTAGGCACGTAGCGCAATACACAATATTATACTTCGGGAAAGCATTATACATAATGTATCAACCTTGTATAAAAGTGTATAAAATGTGTTTATACTCAAATATGACCTAAACTAGGTAATAAACTCAAAATATGGACTACATGATATAATATTTTCTCACATTAGACATAGAACGTAATTTCTCATTTAAAATAAAATCAAAATTTTAAAACTAAACTATTTCTAAATATAAAAGAATATTGGTATTCTTTAAAAAAATTAAAGGAAAATATATCACATAATTGAGACTGAAAAAAATAATATATTCTTGAAGTTTTTATCACTTAATCATGATACATTAAAGTTACTCTCTTGAAGTTTTTAAGAGAGTTAGTTTTCCTCTTTTAAGAGAGTAACTTCTTAGGGGTCATTTGGTAGTTGGATAAGAGACAAGTTATCCATGTATTAATTTCTGCATTAACTTATATTATGTTTGGTAGCTAGTAAAGAGACATTTATTCATATATTAATTTCTGCATACTTATACAACGTTTGGTAATGGAAAAAACATTTGACTAAACTTTGGTTAGAAATCTAAAAGGACTGACCAGTAAAAATTCTCTCTCTATACAATTCCTACCGTTACATCATCAACGACTAACTCCACGAAGATTTCCGGCCACGCTCCTCCTTATGGAGTCGGCGGTCGGTCCTAATTTGGTACCTAAAGTGCGTCCCCCAGACCATCTCGGCGCTACGATGACTCCCCAAGATCCTAATTCATCCAAAAATTCCTATAGATGCGCGTTTATTTCAAACCCACGACCTCGGAAAACAGGCCATCGCCGAGAATCGATTACGGCGACAATCACATCACATAATGGAACACCTGCTGCCATCTTTGATACTGATGAATATTACGGAATGATGGCAGAGGAATGCAAATTCATAATTGTTGGAAAATTTATGAAGATTCGACCCCAAATTGAAGTTGTACGGACCACAATCAAGGAATTATTTACTCTAAAGGTACAGTGCAAGTTGGGGTATTCGACAATCGACATGTGTTTATCGAGGTTTTTAATGATGAGGACTTCAACACGGTTTATTTTAGACATGCAATTGAAGTTGAAGACCAAACGATGTGGCTTAGTAGATGGTCACCGGAATTCACTCCTGATGAAGACAGCCCCCTTACTCCGGTATGGGTTCTTCTTCCTAAACTTCCATTCCATCTATACACATGGCATTACCTCAAACAAATATTAAGCATTGTTGGTACACCTATGGCTATGGACCTTGCTACGATAGGAAGAACCAGACCTAGCATGGTTAAGGTTAGGGTTGAAATCGATCTTTCAAAACCTAGAATTAATCATATATGGATTGGATCAAAGAACTCTAATAACCCTATGGTGGGTTTTGAGCAGAAGATCGAATACGAAGGAGTTCCTAAGTATTGCAATCATTGTAGACTACAGGGACACTCCATTAGCTAGTGCAGAAGACTTGAAAGAGAAATGGCAGATAAGAAAAGGCAAGAGGAGATCAATCAAAATAGCAACAAAGGTGACCACGGGAAAAAGAAAGATAAGGTTGTACCTTCTAACAGTGATAAACAAATCCCAAATGAGAAAGAGACAGTGGAAAATGGGGGAAATTCTCAAATGGCTACAAAGGAAAAACAACAACCCCACAAAAGAGATTTTGGAAAGAGTCAAACAACCCAAGTGCAGAATGAGCAAGAGATAAGGGGAAGGACTTTGTCTATTGAAAAGAACAATAGTAACACAGCTAAAAGAGGTAGGAGTGAACCACCCAAAAAAGTCTACTTGCCAACAGGAGCTATATTTGGAGTGGATAAGCCTCCTCCAACTAATGAGGTGGTGATCAATAAAAATAAGAGCCTATAAGATAAGGATCCGGAATTGAGGAAAGATGAGGTGGGTCTTTCTTGAAGTGGACAAGCCCCTTCCCGATAATGAACTCGCCAAGAAAAGTAGTGTGGAAAAACAGAATGTGCCTATTATTGAGAAAATGAACTTGGCTATTACATGTGTTCCTATTCCTGAAAGCTCAATTTCTAGTGAGAAGGTTCCCGAGACATCAAAACAGGATCAATCCCAACATATTATTCTGAGTACTGCTCAAAGGGAGACTATTATTATTGATGATCCAAAGGCCCTTCAGGTAGTATTATTTGAAGATGAGAATGAAAAATAAAAACATGAGCAATAATGGATGATTGAAAATCCCAAAAAGTCAGATCTCCCAAGAAACTGAATAGCACTTCTCACGCACCACCAATTCAGAACAGATTTGCAGAATTGCTTGAAAACAAAGAAATAGAAAAATTTGAAAATGTCAATAAAGTAAGTGCTAAAAAAAAGACTCAAAGCGGAAATGTTGATCCTGATGAATGGGCAGAAAGTTCCTCTACTGAAGAAGAAGATTCTACAGGAGACTCATCGGATGAGGGAGCAGAAATTTTAATCCAATCTGTGGTTGGAAAAGAATCAGAGGTGCAAACTGATAAGATGTCCGAAGGTGATGAAGGTAATGTTTCTCAGAAGAAGGGTAATATGATCACCCGGAACCAAAAGAAAATTTTACACAAAAACTCCAATACCTCCAATAATGTTTAAGATCTTAAATTGGAATATTAGGGGGATGAAGTCTCAAGTCAAGTGAGAGGCTTACTTTTATGACAAATCATCATCAGATTTCCTTTGTTGCACTGCAAGAACCATTTATGAAGGAAGACAATATTGATACTTACAATAGAATGCTTGGTATGGATACTTGTCTTGCTAACATTAGCAATAAGATTTGGGTGTTCTGGAAAGCTGGTATTAAATGCAACATCTATTCCAACGATTCTCAAATGCTTACTTGTAAAATAGAACAAGATGATCCCAATTCTGAATTCTATATCTCCATTGTTTATGCTAAATCCAGAAGTGCTGCTAGAGAAGAGCTTTGGGATCATATGAGAGCCTTTGCGTCTACCATATCCCTCCCTTGGGAAGTTTTTGGGGACTTTAACAGTATCCTAAATTGTGATGAGAAGCTGGGAGGAAATGCTCATAGGTTGAACAAAAGTTTACCTTTTCTATAATGCCTCAGTGACTGTAATCTCTCTGATATGGGTTACTTTGGTCATGCTTTTACTTGGTGCAATGAAAGAAAGAATCAAGATATCATTTGGAAAAGGCTTGACAGGTTGACTGCAAATGAAGAATGGGGTAATTGTTTTACAAAGACTACAGTTCATCACCTTACCAGGGTGAGTTCTGACCATTGCCCCCTTCTAATTTGCTGTGAAAATGATGATAGACAATATATCAAATATTTCAAATTTTTAAACTTTTGGGCTGATGAAAAGGGATTCTATGACGTGGTGAAGCTGAATTGGGAAGTTAAGATTTCTGGTAATATCTTTTGGGTTGTTCGATGAGAAATTAAAAAAGGTTAGCAAGGCTCTTAGTGAATGGTCCAGAAATAGCATTGGAGAAATTTTCAGTAAAGTCCATCAATTGGATAGCCATGTTAATAGATGTGAAGAAATTTATATGAGATCCTTGAATCAAGACCACAGAATGGATTTAAATAAGGCTAAAGCTGAATTAGTTCTACATCATAAAATTATTGATAGTTTTTGGAGGCAAAAAGCCAATCTCAAATGGCATCTTGAAGGTGATGACAACTCTCATTACTTCCATACCATTGTTAAAGGCAGAAGAAGAAGAAGATTAAACATTCACTCTATCAAAGTGGATGATCAATGGATGGAAGGTGATGAGAATATTGCTATTGCTGCTGTCCAATTTTATGAAAAATTATTTGGCAAGGATGATAGGGACATTGACATGAACATGATCAACTTACTCCCTAGACTTATTAGGGAGGAAGACAATGATATGTTAT
The DNA here is from genome assembly GCF_029784015.1 of Lycium ferocissimum. Lineage (NCBI taxonomy): Eukaryota > Viridiplantae > Streptophyta > Magnoliopsida > Solanales > Solanaceae > Lycium > Lycium ferocissimum. The sequence goes on from NC_081352.1 coordinate 18,656,673, forward strand.
TGGCGAGTACCTACTAATGAAGAAATTAGGAAGGTACGTTTTTGATATTGATCCCAATAAATCGCTAGCCCCTCGATGGATCCAATGGTTTTTCTTCCAGAAGACTTGGAATATTATTGAAACAGATATGGTAAGGCTGGTCAGTCTTTGTTTTTGATGGTGAATCTCTTACCAAGTTTTATACTAGCACTTGCCTTGTCCTTCTACCAAAAATTGAACATCCTCAATCTTTTTCAGATTTCAGACCATTAGCTTGAGCAATGTAACTCAAAAAATTATCTCCAAAGTTTTAAATGAAAGTTTATCCTCCCTCATTCCTAGGATTGTCTCTCAAAACCAAAGTGGATTTGTAAAAAGGAGAGCTATAGGGGAGAATGTTTTACTAGCTCAAGAAATCATCCATGGCATAAAGATCCCTAATAAAGGGGGTAATGTGGTTATTAAACTTGATATGAATAAAGCATACGATAGGCTTTCTTGGCATTTCTTGTGTCTTTGTTTTAAGAAGACTTGGGTTTCTTGAACGGTGGGTTCATATGATCCGGAATCTCCGTCCAATGTCCGGTATTACGTGATTCTTAATGGGAAAAGGCATGGCTTTTTCAAATCTGAGAGAGGTGTCAAACAAGGGGATCCCATATCCCCTTCTTTATTTATCATTGCTGCGGAAGTTCTGTCCATGCTCCTCAATAACTTGTTTGACAAACCTGAATTTAATGGCTTCAGTATGCAGCCTAATGGTCCAAAGATAAATCATATCTCCTATGCAGATGATATTATTATATTTTGTTCTGGTAAGACTGCTACTCTGAAGCTTATTATGGCTACTTTAACTCAATATGAGCTCAATTCTGGTCAGCTGATCAACAAAGAGAAGAGTTGCTTCCTGGTGGCTGATGATATCTCTACTAAAAGAAAGAACATCATTCTCAGAAATTTGAACTTCCAGGAGAAACAATTCCCAATTACTTATCTAGGATGCCCTTTATTTTTTGGAAGGAAGAAGATTCAATATTTTACAGAGGCTGCTACCAAAATTATTCAGAAAGTTGATTCTTGGCAAGGCAAAATGCTATCTATAGGTGGTAAGATTGTTCTTATCAAACATGTCCTCAGTGCTATGCCTATTCATCTGCTATCTATATGCCAGCCCCCTAAGAATATTCTTCAACAAATTGAGAAAGTTTTTGCCAACTTCTTTTGGGGTACTCATGAAGGTAAACATAAATATCATTGGGCTTCATGGGAAAAAATGTGTCTTCCTACCAGTGAGGGTGGAATAGGTGTGAGGAGCATGATTGATATTACTGATACCTTTTCTGCTAAGATGTGGTGGCAATTTAGGACAAAAAAATCCCTTTGGACTGATTATCTAAAGGCTAAATATTGCAAAAGGGTCCGTCCTTTGCCTTGGAAAATTCAATTATGCCCGTTCTCGTGCTTGAGAAGAATGATGAAAATTAGGCACAGAGTGGATCATTTTATTCTCTGGCAGGTTAATTCAGGTAACACAAATTTTTGGTGGGACAATTGGTCAGGTCTGGGCAGTCTTGCTCAGTTTGGAATTCCCTCAAAATCTATCAAAACTATGGTCTCAAGCTACATTGACAACAACAGATGGAATACTTCTAAACTTTCTCTTGTACTTCCCATAGAAGTGGTTCATCATATTCAAGAAGTTAAAATTAACCCTTCCTCTGCCTTTGATCAGCCCATTTGGACTGTTACTGCCAGTGGGAGATTTGATTGTAATTCTGCATGGAATAAGCTCAGAACCCTTCATATCTCTTCTATCATTAATATGATGATTTGGCATAAGAAGTGCCCTTTCAAAGTATCTTTCTTCCTATGGAGAATCCTCAAAAACAAGACATCGTTGATGTTAATCTTGGAAGATTGGGTATTAATTTACCGTCTATTTGTTCATGTTGCGTCAACCATGCTCGGGAAGATGAAGATCACTTGTTCCTCAAGGGCGTTAATTGCCAGAATGGTATGGGATTATTTTTGCAAAATGATGGGAATACCTATGGTTCAAGGTAATATGAGATGGATGCTCATCAGTTGGTGTATGGCTAAGAAACACAACAACCTGGAAAAGATGGTGATTCAAATTCTTCCATGTATTATTGTTTGGCAGATCTGGAAGGATAGGTGTAAGGCCAGGTTTGAAAAATTCTAAAATGTCTCATAATAGAATTATTCTCTTATCTACTCAAATGCTTAACTTGACTGTTCATAAACAGTTCCCTCAAATACCTCCTTATATGAAATGGTATCACTTTTTTGAATTAATTGAAAAGGCTAGAAATTCCTTCTCTATAATTCAAGTCAAATGGAATCCTCCTAACAATGGTTGGGTGAAGATTAATTCTGATGGCTGCTCTAAAGGTAACCCTGGCTTGAGTGGTGGTGGTGGTGTTATCAGAGACCACCTGGGCAATTTGGTGATGGCCTATGCTATGAATCTCAATATTCAAACCAATAACTATGCAGAGGCCATTGCCATGAAATCTGGGATTGATTAGTGTATCAACAATGGTAAAAGAAAGGTGATGATTGAAACTGACTCTATGATGCTAATCCACCGGATCGGGCATTGCTTCTACCCCTTGGCCACTTCAAACATCATTTTGGATATCAAGACTCAACTGAATTTTTTTGAAGACAAGACCATTAATCACTGTTTTAGGGAATGCAATAAGGTTGCGGATCGTTTGGCAAATTTTGGTTTGAACTGCAATGGTATTATTTGGCTCTACAACTCCCAGATGCTACCAAAAGAGGTCAAAGGTGAGATCAACATGGATAAATTGCAACTTCCCTCCTTCAGAATGAAACACCTCAAGAATTCATTCTATCTGGACAAACAAATTCTCCGAATGTACAACTTTGATGTTCCTTAATGTTGTTTCTTTTGTTGAAGAGTGCTTTCTATTAAGGAGCCTCTATTTCATAGCTTTAGGCTATTTTTTTGGGAGCTTAACTTGATACCTACATCTTGTACAAAATGGAGCATGTTCCATTCTATGGTAGGCCTGATTTTCCAGTTCTTTCCACTTTTGTACATCTTTCTGTTAATAATATATCTTCCATGCCCTAAGGAGTAGGGATGGAAAATTGAAAAAAAAAAAATACAACGTTTGGTAGCTAGTTAGGAATAAGTTGTTCATGTATAAAATTAGTATGACGTTTGGTTTATAATTTAGAAACCCGCATAACTAATACATGAATAAGTTATGGGGGAATTTATGTATTATTTTATGCGGGGTAGAATATGGAATAACTAATACATGAATAAGAAGTTGAAATGACAATATTACCCTTATCATTCCCCACTTAAATACTTTTCTTTTCTAAACCATATTTTTATATAGTTTTTTAATATAATATTTTAATATTTTTCAAATAAATAATATTTTAATTTAATCGTAAACAAATTAATTTTGAGAAGTATATATGTAACGACCCGCTAGGTCGTTATGTGCGTTTTGACCATTTTACCCCTGCCGATTCATTCCGAGACTAGGAGTGAGCCTAGTGAAAACTTAAAGATTTAGAATTCTAAAACGAAGGCAATTGATTTTATTTTGTGCACTTGTTTGATGACTTGTTTTATTTCGTTTGGGGGTTGACTTAGTAAATTAGACTTCTGTTGGGAATTCCGAGGCCACGGGTGAGTCCGTAACGTGTGTTTACATATATGTGCATATCTGATTTGTGTATGTAAGGCCTCGGATTGATGTTGGTATTTGAAGAAAACTTGGTGAAAAACCAGAGGATTCTGATTTTGGTGCGACCGCCACAGCGGGCATGGGGCCGCTGCAGCACGGCGCTGGCCGCCCCCGCTGCTAATTGGGTCTTAGGGAGAGCCCGCCATACCGGGTGTTGTACCGCCATAACGGGATCTCTATGGCGCGGTCTTGACTGCTATGGCGAGTCGGAACGTTTAATGAGGTCCGCCGTAGCAGTGGGTCAGGCTGCTACAGTGAGATCCCTGCATCGCATAGTGACCGCTACAGCGGTCGACGGGAGGCAGAAACCCACTTTTATATTTCTGATTACGAGTCATTAGTCATATAACTCCAAAAATAGTTCCCAAGAAAGATGAGGTGATTATTCAATAGCTTGGTGGAATCATCCTTAAGGGTAAGTTCTAAACTACCATTTCATTCCTTTACCCTTCACCTTTAAGTTCCCATGGTTAGTTTTAAGGTTCATTAATGGTGGATGAAAGTTCTAGAACCCTAAATGCATGAAACCCTTATTGGAAATTGTGGAATATTTTTATAGCACTGTTTATATCATCTAGAAGTGTAGGTTATCACTTTCTAGGATGGAAATTGATTAACTATGGTGAGAATTATGTATTGAGACTCAAGGTTCCACCCAAAATGGGGTTTTTTGCCTAAAATCTTATTTGAAAGGGTTAAATTAATTAGAAACCTATTAATTGGAGGATTGTGATTGTTGGGACTAAGGGTAGGATAGATTCACCCTTAAATACTGGTTTCGCCCGTTCGAATAGTTATGGGTGGTTTGGGGTATTCTTTCCCAATGTTGATTTCTATGTTGATTAGATGGTCTATCGCTTACTTAGCATTACATTACTAGACTTTGAGCATTCCGAGGCGTTACGAAAGGGGAAAGCTCTAACGAAGTAGCTTACATTTGTTCAGTTTTGCATCCGAGGTAGGTTATGGTTTACTTGAGTTAGACTTTGATTAATTGATTATATATATAGTAGAATTGGCGGGAGAAAGCATGATTAGGTCTTTGGACGTGACATCTGGTTGGAGATTACTTAGGTTGGTATGATTGCTAATTCTGTGGGCTTATCGCCATTACTTTTTGTACCGAAACCTGAGGTGTATTTGTTATGATATGGGAAGGAAGGAGTTGATATATATATATATATATATATATATATATATATATATATATATATATTCTTCTTGTTGATTGAGATGACTTATGCATTTATGTTGCTGTTGAGTTGATTTATTTGAGTCTTGTTGTGACTTGTGACTTGTGACATGGTGCCTTGTATTCCTTGACATTGATATTATTGACTGATCATGTTTCCTATTGAGTGTTGAACTGGAAGTATGTTGATATTCGTCTTCTGATGAGATACAGAAATATATGTAAGACACATTTGATAGGGGGTGAGGATGTGGTCTAGTTTACGGTACATTTGACAGAGTGTGAGGATGTGGCCTAGTTATGGGCTCGTGATTCGAGGTCAGTTCCGGAGCGAGTGGTAGATGGACACTATGGGCCCCCTGCAAGTCATGACTATTGTGCAAAAATGCCTTTAGCATGTGTGTACAGTTGAGATACTATCATTGGTTGCATTTCATTGCATTGGATCTTATCTTATTCTTGTGATTGGTTGATGACTGTTGTTGATTTTATTTGGTTGTGTGTTGTTGTGCCTATCTGCCTATTTTGTTGATTTTACAAATGCATGCATGATACTAATCTTAATCGGCCTATGATATCTACCGGTACAAAGTGTTTGTACTGATACAATCTTGCTGCACCCTTTTTGAGTGCAGATTGCGTGCTAGAGACTTTGTCCAGACCTCACATTTAGCCTGAGGCCATTTCTCGTTCAGATCAGAGGGTGAGCTCCTATCCATGCCATGCCGCCTGAAGATCTTTCCTTATTGATGTCTATTTCATTTCTAGATACTTCATTTCTAGATACTTATGCTATTTCAGATTGTAATTTATTCTTTAGACAGCTTTATGTTTAGAGTTCTTGTACGATGACTTTCAGATCTTTTGGGGTTTGTAATAGTTTAGAATTCCGCACTTTATTTTATTATGGCATGACTAGACAGTTTTATGATTATCTCCATTGTTATTGATTTATAATTGGCTAAATGAATGAGAATGTTGTTAAAAGGTTGGTTGGTTAGCGTGGATGCCATCATGACGGGTTGGGTCGTGACAATATAATATTTAATAACTTTTAATATAACAAACCAACATCCATAGAAATAATTTATGCATAACTAAACCTTGCATAACTAAATTATGCATAACTAATACCTGCATTACTAATACTTGCATAACTAATACCTACATTAATAATACCTGCATTACTAATACCTGCAGAATCCTAACCAGCTACCAAACGACCCCTTAGGAGTTATGGACATCCACCATAATTCTAATATTTCATAAAAGAAGCAAACTAAAGCATAAAGCTTTATATAAAAGTTTAAAACTCAAAACCAGATGGTTTACATTAAGGCTTAAAGGCCTCTTCATAGGTTTACAATGTTAAGAAAAAATGTTTATCCATCAATGTGGAACTAATCCTACTAAAAGATAAAAACAACAGCTAGTATCTCAAATGTAGTGTACGGAAAGATATCTTTGCTAAAGCGGATGTTCGATGGTGATCCCATCACCAATAGTTGTGGCGTTTCAGTATTGGAAAGAATGTTTTGCTTTTATGCTACTTATGTAGTTCAGAGGAAGCACATCTTGTTTACTCACATTTACATACGTACATGAGGTAAGTGCCTATATATATATATATATATATATATATAAGGTAATAAGGATAAGGATGATTAGCTTGCATCACCATAATGTACGCATCTGCATCATCATGAGGTAAGTGCCTAAATCACCATGAGGTAAGTGTATGCATCAGTCAGAAAAGGAAAATAATTAATTTGACTAGAGTACAATTAGGTTTCTATTATCTTTAATATTCTTTCCCTAAATTTTAGCTATAAAAGTTACCCTGATTAACCCTAACAAGTATAATAAGAAATGATATGTTTTGATGACATGACAAACCTTAAGGAACTAGATATAATTAGGTTCACTTGTGTGAACTTGGTTAACCTTATGATATATCATATGCTGCTATTCTAACATGCTCCTTGAAGGATCAGATGCCTGTAGGATTTGCTCATCTATGAAAGACCAGATATGTTTATTCAGAAGGATTAGATGGGATTAGGTCTCCAGCCTACTCAGCCAACAACGTAGCTATAGAGCTACTGGCAGTGTAACCAACACTTACAACTTATTCAAAGGATATATGAGGGACCAGGTTCCTCCAGATAAAGGTCCTGGTCATTGAAGCGTTGAAAGTCCAAATCCACAGCTGTAAAGTGTGCTGCTGAAAAGTACAATGCAGCTGTACAACAGCACCTCAGCAAGGCCAATTGATTAACTGTCCAGATTTCATGAGCGGTCACCTCTACCCTCTCTCTCTCTCTCTCTCTCTCTCTCTCTCTCTCTCTCTCCTTGCATATAAAGACATCATCTTCCAAGAGAACTTACTCTTGTACAAAAATGTAGATCTCAAGTGCAAGTCTCCACTCTCCAAAAGGTGTACAAGAACAAGGTGTTAGCAGATCCAATGACCTATTCTCTACAACTGAAAATGTGTTGAGTTCTAGGATTGTTGAGTCGTTGTTCTTTTGTGCTTAAACTGTAAACCTACTCTTCCATAAAAAGAAGTTGATTGTAGGTGTTTTGAAGTCTCAAAGGTTTCTTGTTGGAAGTGTGTTTCCTCAAGCCGTTGAGTGGTACACTAGGCTAGAGTTGGCTTAGTTATATTAGTGTATGGGTGGCTAGTGTTAGTCACCGTGGTGAATTCTCAAAGGGTGCCTTTGAGTGGTACGCTAGGCTAGAGTTAGTCTAGGTGCATTAGTTGAATTCTCAAAGGTTGCTTATTGGAAGAGTGTCTTCACAAGAACTTTGAGTGGTACACTAGGTTAGAGTTAGTGTAGGTGTATTAGTATGCTTGGCTAGAGGTAGTCAAGTGTAAGGGTTGCATAAGCGTTATTGTAAGGGTGAGGGGTTATGTGAGTTAACTTCTAGTTTGCAATAGAGTTGTAACCTGAGTTTGCTCGGTTAGTAGAGTTGAAATCCTACTGGGGTAGGTCGTGATTTTTAATTCCTTGAGTAAGGAGTTTTCCACGTAAAAATCTTGTGTTGATTCTCGTACTGTACTGCAGAAGGGAGCTGGTACACAACCAGGTCCCTCATACATGATTTGGTGGACGCATAGCCTGCAACAATTTGTATCAGAGTGGGTACTTTCTAAAAGGCTAACACCTGGAAAGGATCTCCATCACGGCTATTTCATCAAATCTGGAGAAAAAAAAATCTATCACAAGACCACTAAGATCCAACAGAGAATATCATGGATGGTGGAAGGGGAGAAGGCATAATTTTTCATGGCTGAGGATCTAAGTTGTGGGACATCATTTGTGATTGACCTTATGTTCCTATGAAAAGTTGTGGGGCTGGATCTGGGACTGGTCAAAAAATTTAGAAGAAGCCAAGAGTTGACTGACCTAATTTCCAGAAAAGGAAGAAGGTGCTACCTGCATAGACAAAAAAAAAGCTTAAACTCACTCGTTCTATGATTGTATGAGACCCAAGATACCTTGGGTTCCAAGATCAAATGGGTGAATCTGGTTGCAGGCTTGAGTGGGAAGGGACAGTCAAAAAGTTACATGAAAGTAGACTGCTAGAAGTATATAACTGAGAGAATGGACGATTCCCCTCATTCAAGGACTTTCAAGTGGGAGTGTGAAATGACGCTGAACAGGAAGCACTTTGGAAGATATTAGATGGGTTTGATTGAGCTCAACTTGTTGCCTTTCCTCAAATTTCCTCATGCTTGGCTATGTTAGGAGCAAATGTACAATGTTAAATGGTGTTTTTTAGTGGCATCTAACTCACTCTTGTATCGTTACAGGTACACTCGGGTAGCAGGATCAGGAAAGCACAAGCATAAGTGACACTGCACATCTCAGAGCTCTTGTATCGTCTTCAAAATTGTCAAGGGACCTAGTCACTATGACCCAGGTTAGTAGTCTCTTTGGTGCTTAATATGTCTCGAACTGTCTAGAATGCCGCATCATTATGACTCTTTCGCTTCCTATTCCAAATTAAGCCCTTTAAATGCCTGTCCATCTTGAACCTCTTCGGATTTTAAAAGAAAACCGTTCTTTCTTCAGATCTTGCCAAAAAATATCACCATATCTTAAATATGAATCGTCCTTCCTTACTTGCCAGAATCTAAACCCCACCATATCACTACCAGATCCAAAAATAGTCTGAGTCTAGTAAGCCCCACTTCCATTGATCATTCTAGAATAGACAATGGACTCTATGAGCCCTGTGTAGACCTTCTCCTTGATGACTCTAAATGGGGGAGAGAGAAACATATCTAATATCATGGAAAGTGGAACTAAAATTGTTAAGGGGTTTGTGGAGGCCTTCAAGGCAAAAGAAAGGGGTGAAGGAATTCAGAAGCATCTGATGACAAACTGATGAAGGGGGAGGAACCCATTAGGGAAGAAATGGATGCAATCCGCAAGGCATGCAATTCATTGGAAGAAGGGTATCTGTCACGAGTAACCCTTGTGGTATTGCAGAAGAGACATCATACACATTTGCTCCCTGCAAATCACAATGATCCTAACATGACAGACAAGGATGGAAACATCTTGCCAGGTAATGTGATGGCTACCAAGATGTGCTACCTTATGGAGCCTGATGTTTACTGGTATAGCCACGCTAAAATCCGAGGTACTAGCCATCTAGATCATTACCATGTACTGATTGATGAGAATAGATCCGGTGCAGCTATAAACTGGCCCAAAGTCGCAGGTGTGCAAACACAGAACCAGCCAGAGAAATCCGTGTTTTTGAAACGCGTAATATCTCTTATAAGTTGAATTCTGTCAATCTTAATTTTGGAAGACACCTTAAAGCAGCTTCTTCCAGTAGGCTTATTCTTTCTTTATTCAACACTTGGTGGAGCTGTAAAGCTCAAAATTATATTTTTCAGACTATCTTGAGCATCACCCCATTATTATATGCTGGGAACTATGGAACGAAAGATGCGCTGCAAAGTATGGTGCTAAGAAATTTTATATTTCCAGAGTTCATTATTTTATTCTTAACCATCTCCCATCTCAGGTGGGTCATAATATCAATATCGATGAAATCTATATTTGGAATGGTAGTTGTGATGTTCTTACCTCCCTCGCCCTCGTATTGTTTGTATAACTGTGGTATGGAAATATTCTTTGTTTGGTTGGGCGAATATCAACACGGACAGAAGTAGGTTGGATGATGGAACAATTGGAACATGTGGAATAGTTCGGAATCACAGGGGAGAACTCATTATGGCATTTGCGCTAAGGACTGGGAAATGGCTCTAACAACTTGGCTGAGGCAAATGCGGCACTTTTTGGATTAAAATGGTGCTATGATAATGGTCCTCATAGGGTTGTGCTAGAAAGCGATTCCAAATTAGTGATTGATATGATCTACAATAAGAATAAACCTCCATGGCACCTAGAAGATATCATCAGGAAGATCAAAGAATTAAGTATCTTCAACAATGTTTATTTCAATATTGCTACCAAGAAGCAAACCAAATTACGGATGCCTTATACAAATGGAGTCACAATCCATGACAAGATTATGGACCAATCCAGTGAACTTCCAAGGACAGCGATAGGACCTTACCGAATGGATAGGCTGCAGGTACCTGCTTTAAGACGAAAAGTCACAAAAACATTATTCACCCGGAATACTTAGTATGTAAGACATGTGAACTAAATGTTAGTTTTCATGTCTCCAGTTTTTTGTTTTTCGTTTTCTTCGGAGGTTTTTGATTTTATGTCCCCCTCCTCTTGTCAATAATTATCTCTTTTATGATATATAACGAGGAGGTGAAAGCCTGGGTGGATGGGTTTAGATTAAGAAAAATAAAACCGACCTGCATCACCCTGAAAATAACATTCTCATGCAACCTCATAGCCATGATAGATCAATAACATGTTTCAAGGTACAAACTCCACTGTAGAGGGGCGTAATTTTATTGACAAAAAACAAATACGAAAGATGAAGGCTATCAAACCTTACCTTCCTACACAAGATATATATCAGAAGATAGTACATATGGTAAAAGCACTTTGATATTAAGAAGAACAGTTAATAAAAAGCAACATCCCCTAGATTTTATTTAGACTAAAAGGAAGTCCTTGATCCAAATGGCAGAACGCTTTGGGTATCTTTTGAGATTATCCGCCTAGTCTTTAAAGTTGATGCCAAATCTCTGGCTATACCCGTCACTCCATTGAAAATTATCTAGAAATGACCATGCGTAGAAAGCTTTAACATTTACTCCATGACTGAAAAAAAAGTAAAAAGAGAAAAAAGCCAAAAAAAAGGAAGAATATATTAATTGTATCCCAATGAATATCTTAAATAAATATTTCTCAAATTCAAATTAATGAAATAGTGAGTATCAATTTACAAGGTCCTACTGAAAAAACAAAGTAGAGGTTCTCCCTTGATTGCCTGATAGATCGCGAAAATATGAGATTTATAGAAATCAACCCTCTGAGAATCATTGACACCCTCTTCAATTTTGGTAACATTTAACTCAGTCATTCCTGATAACGTAATAGCAATCCAAAACATTATAAAAATAAAAATTTAGGTGAAATTGCCGATATATACTTTAACCTATTCAATAGGTAGTTAAAATTTCATTTGGATGTAAATCCGCAATAATTAATTGGCTTACCACATTCGGTGATGTAAACAATTGGATTCTTGTAACGATGCTTTATGAAAATAAGAAGCTTTTGAAGTCGCCATGGAACAACAGATAAGGTACTTGAACCAGTCTACAAATAATTGAATTTAAACTTGTTGGATTTTTATTGTGGGTTGGGTCATGGGTCGCTCATGACCTGACCCGGCCCTAATTGAAGATAACGCCAGTATAAGCTTCTTGAAGTTAACACCCAATATAACTCCTACACACTATTTAGTAAGTGTACGTGGTTTTCGGATGAAAACTTCAGAATCGCTTTTCTTTTTTATATAGAAAAGAACGTTTTTTTCTCCATGAATAAGTTCGCAAAAATATTCTCCTCTTCTAAAATTCTAAGCAAAGAACAGACATACAAAAGGATATCTAGTTCGTGAATAGAACTTTGTTTCCTAGTGAGACGAAGTCGACCTTGGGCAATTTCTTTGGTGGTAAAATCAACAACTTCCGCTGCAATTGAAAGGTACACAATTCGTTGTTCTTGCCCCAATCGTATCAGAGCCTAGGGCTTTATCTGATTCTAGTATGTGTTTCTTCGTTGTCGGAAGCATGGTTCAATAGTCACAGATTTTCGAGACCTAACTATTATAATATGATGCTAAAAGTTTCATGCGTTGTGGTAGTATGTGACTTTGTATATTTAAAGCCTAAAATTGGCCAAATTGAATAGTCTGACTTTTTTTGTTTGTTTGTTTCTGGTCATGTTTTTTAACCTAACACAGTTATTCTATAAAGATGGACTTGATAACTTGGTTGGAATCCATTGGGATTTGAGAATTGTTTTTTAGTTATCTATTACAACTAGAAGTTTTGTAATTTGACTTCGTGTCCATCAATCAAAACCGTGTTAAACATGAGAACATTTGTTACTGTTGAAATCATGTTGGATTTTTTTTTTTTTTTGTTCTCATTTAAACCAAAAAAAAAGACATACTGGAAATCTAATTACGTGTTTCAGACCTTCAAAATTTCAGCATGAATCTTATACATTCATAATCTACTTGTTTAAAGCTTTCCGTTGATATATTACTCATTAAAAAACGGATTTAAAACGAGTACGATATGATTTATTGAAGTTATGCTGAAAATTATGACAGTTTTTTTTTTTTGGAAAACAGCATTCTGTAATTTAATTTCTGGAAATTGCTTGTTATGAATTATAATTTTTGGTATATATTTTCAAAATCTACTCGTTACAGGCTTTCCGTTGATATATTACTCATTAAAAATGGATTTAAAACGAGTGAGTTATGATTTTTTGAAGATAAGCCGAAAATTGTGATAGTTTTTTTTTTTTTTGAAAAACTGCATTTTGTAATTTAATTTCTGGAAATTGCTTGTTAAGAATTACAATGTGCGATATAAATTCAGAATCTACTAGTTACAAGCTTTCCGTTGATATATTACCCACTAAAAACAGATTTAAAACGAGTGAGTTATGAAGTGTTGAAGTTATGTTTAGTAAAATAAAATAAAAGTTTTTTTTTTTTTTTTTTTTTTTTTTTTTTTTTAAATTTAAAAAAACCTCCTAATAGCCATGCCATTATATTGGTATATGATCCTTAAACGTATTTTTGTCTTCTACGAGTAATGTGGCTTGTGTTGTCATATTGAATGGTATGTCCACTCTTATTGTTTCATTGTTCCCATTTCGTACATGGTGGACAGGACAAGCTCTAAGTACTCAAGTGGGAGTTCCCAAAATCGAGCAAGGAGACAATGTAGAAGAGTACGTTGTCGTGGGACACATTTCCATGGACGTGAAGTCAAAAGGAATAATGTTCCGAGGGCGACGCAAAATCTACTAAGGGATCAAAGGGCTATACGAAGGGAAGGAGAGAAGAAATTCAAAGAGTTTAAAGCTTTTAAGATGTCTCCTAATACTTCAGTGCCTGAACATATTGAACTTTTTCGGTTGCAACGAGAAGAACTGGCTAATTTTATTGAAATCTCGGATTGGGAAGATTTAGCAATTTTAGTAGATTGCCTCCGAGAGCCTTAGAGTGGTATTTTAGTTAATATTTATCACGATTTCTTTCCAAGTCAACATTTTAAGGTGTATGTTCAAGAACTTGAAGTGGAGTGGGAGATTATGAACTTGTAATTTGAATTGTGAATTTCTTTTCAATATATGGTTATGTTGTTTAACTTTCTTTTAAATCCTGTTTATTTATTTATTTTAAATGGGTTGAGACTTAATTGAAAGTTATTAAATGAAATTCACGCTAAGATTTTTTTTCCATTTTTGATTAAACGTTTAGACTGTAGATGATGATCAGAAACTTTGTGACCTTTCGATTTTACACTAAATGTGAAGTCATTTATGGCAATTAATTTGCTTGAGTGTGAATATCACATGCATAAATTTGTTAAAGTAAATATTGATGAGTATAAACTTGCTTAATTGTCTCAATCAACATATATGACATCTAAGAGCATCATTACTGACTTAAACAAAGGAGAAAAACTGAATGGCGAGAATTATGACATCTGGAGTCGTAAAATGTGGTATGTACTAGAAGAGCAAGATGCTCTAGAAGGTATTAACCATGTTTTGGTTCACCCAGACGAGGGTAACACTGCCCAACACAGAAGAGATCTGGAAACTTACAATGCATGAAAAAAGAAAGATTCTACTGCATGTGGAATTATTGTAAATTCTGTCGTTGATGATCTCATTCACGAATGTGAAGAATACCCTACTGCTCATGCTATGTGGGTACACTTACGAGAGACTTATGGGGGTGCCACACTGACCCGCCTTAGACAACTGACTATCAAATTTGACACTTACAAGAAGCGTCATGATCACAATGTCAAGCAACACCTTAGGGTGATGTCTAACATGATTGCTCAACTCAAAAGTGCTGGTCATGTTCTCTCTGATGAGCAGCAGGTTCAGGCAGTGATCCGATCTCTTCCCAATAGTTGGGAACATTTAAAGGTGAACTTAACCCATAATGATAGCATCAAAACTTTTTCTGATGTTGCCTGTCATGTCGAGCTTGAAGGCGAGCGGCTTGGTGCTGCTAAAACTGTATCTAATGCCTATGTGGTAGAATCTAGTGGCAAAAAGTCTTCAGGATTCAAACGCAAGAAGAATCGAAAAAATGACGGAAAGGGTAAGGAGACTGGAGAAGGACCGTCCAAGAAAAGGAACAAGCCAAATGCCAAGAAAGGAAAACGTTTTTTCAAGAAGAAAGACAAGAGTAAGATGAAATGCTACAACTGCCATGTTCCAGGGCATTTTGCTCATGACTGTCCCGAGCCGAAAAAGGTAGCATTTCAAAACGCATCTCTAAGTGCTACATATGTTTCTAGCACTGTTTTACTAACTGAATCTTATCCTGTGTGGATTGTAGACTCAGGGGCCACTGACCATGTTAGTCGTGATAGAGAAGCATTTGTGGAGTTTCGTCGAGTCTCACCTGGATCAAGGTGGATATATGTAGGAAATAATACAAAGCTTGAAGTCAAAGGGATAGGCACTTGCAAAACGGACTTGCGTGGTGGGCGAACTTTGATGTTGCATGACGTCCTATATGCTCCAGAGATCCGACGTAACTTAGTATCTATGTCTGTTCTTCTAGATCTAGGTTTCGATTTAAAGTTTAGTCGTAATGGTGTTAGAATTACTCAAGACAATGTTTTTGGACTTCGTTATGATGGTATTATCGTTTTAGATTGTAATCCTTCAACTTATGACTATTATGTTGACTGTTGTGTAATGACATGTTATTCTAGTAACAGTGATGTTGATGTTATTACATGGCATGCAAGATTAAGTCACGTAGGGCAAGACCGGATGAATAGATTGGCAAAGGAAGGGCATTTAGGTCCTTTCTCCAAAATTGAAAAGCCAATTTGTGAAAATTGTCTTGCCGGAAAGATTACGCGTAAACCATTTGGGAAGGCTAAGAGAGCAGATTCCCCATTGCAATTAATCCATTCTGATAGTTGTGGTCCAATGAATGTGAGGGCAAGGTCAGGTGCTTTGTATTTCATTACATTTATTGATGATTTCACGCGCTTTGGTTATGTCTATTTGATTTCTCATAAATCTGAAGCACTTGAATGCATTAGAAAATATATGAATGAAGTTGAGAATCAATTAGATAAAAGTATAAAAGACTTTAAGAATCGATAGAGACCATGAATATTTATCAAAACAGTTTGAAGAATTATGTAATGAAAAAGGCATTATGAGACAGTTAACTACTCTTTACACACCTCAACAGAATGGTGTAGCAGAAAGGAGGAATAGAATATTATTGGACATGACAAGATCCATGATGGCGCAGGCAAATTTGTCTATCACCTTCTGGGTTGATGCGTTATTGACTGCAGCCTACATACTAAATAAAGTGCCTTCTAAATCGCTTCTTCCACTCCTATTTATGAGCTATGGACTGGTCATAAACCGAACTTGAATGATCTATGACCTTGGGGTTGTGCTGCATATGTAAAGGATCATTTTGGTAAGTTTGGAAAACTAAGTCCAAAAGGGAAGAAATGTATCTTCATAAGATACTTAGAACACTCCAAAGGGTACATGTTCATTGGTGAATTAGAATATGGAAGTATAACTGAAATTGAATCCCGAGATATCACATTTTTAGAAAATGATTCCTAAAAAAGGTGAAATAAAAGAAGGAGAGCCTCTTTACGAAATGTTAAATTCAGATGATCAGACAATGTCTTTGGACATGTTTGATAGTCAAATAGATCAAGGATCGGTTCCTGGTCCAAGTGGGAGTTTTGAATCCCAAAATCCTTTAGAGGAATTTGAATTTCAATAGCATAAGAGTACCAGAAAAAGTGTATCTAAACGATCTTATGGGATTGAAGATTATGTTTTCCTGGTGTCTCCCACAGAATTGGATGAGCCTAATTCTGTGACTGAGACTTTGGCAAGTCCTGGAAAAGAAGAATGGATGAAAGCAATGAAAGAAGAATTGGAGTCCATGAGAACCAACAAAGTCTAGGATCTGGTTGACCTTCCTTCTAGGCATAGAGCTATTAGGAACAAATGGGTTCTCAAGGTTAAACGTAAAGTGGACGGGTCAATAGAAAGATACAAGGCACGATTGGTCGCTAAAGGTTTTACCCAACAAGCTGGAATAGATTATGAGGAATCCTTTTCACCAGTTGTGAAGTTTACCTCAATTCGGTTACTTTTGGCTATTGTTGCACGTTTGGATCTAGAGTTACACCAAATGGACGTGAAGACAGCTTTTCTCAATGGAGAATTAAACGAGGAAATCTACATGGAACAACCTGTAGGTTTCATCGTTAAAGGCCAAGAAAAGAAAGTTTGCAAATTAAAAAGATCTATTTATGGCCTGAAGCAGTCTTCAAGGCAGTGGTATTTGAGATTTCACAAAGAGATGATTTCATATGATTTCACCATGATCAATGAAGACCATTGCATCTATGTGAAGAAGTCCAATGGAATGTTTGTAATTCTTTCCCTTTACGTGGATGATATTTTATTAGCGGAAATAATTTGGAGTATGTGAAAACTATCAAGTCATGGCTTTCAAAGTCATTCGACATGAAAGACATGGGTGAAGCAGACTATATATTGGGTGTTAAGATCCAAAGAGATCGTTCCAAGAAGGTTTTGAGTCTATCTCAAGAAACTTATATAAGGAAAATTTTGGAACGCTTCTGAATGAATAGTTGCAAACCCATGGATACTCTTATAGCAAGAGGTGAGACTTTAAGCCTTGAAATATATCCAGAGACTGAAAAAGAAAAAGAAGACATGTCTTGAGTTCTATATTCTAGTGCTGTCGGGAGCTTGATGTACGCTATAATGTGCACTCGTCCGGACATTTGTTATGCCGTAGGTCTGGTTAGCAGGTATCAGTCCAATCCTGGAAGAGATCATTGGAAAGCTGTGAAGAGGATCTTTCGGTACCTGAAAGGAACTGTTGATTATTCACTATGTTATAGTGGAAATGATTTACACTTGAGAGGATACACAGATGCTGATTGGGGTGGTGACCGGAATGATAGAAAATCGACATCCGATTATGCTTTCTTACTTAATGGTGGTGCTATTTCATGGAAAAGTAAGAAACAAACTTGCACGACTCTTTCAACTATGGAAGCTGAGTTTGTGGCTTGTAAAGTGCATCCGCGTACAAGAAGCTGTTTGGTTAAAAAGATTCTTTGAGCATTTGGGCGTAGCAAAGAATTCTCAAGGATCAATGATTTTACATTGTGATAGTCAAGTGGCTATTGCATGCACAAATGATCCTAAATATCATAGCAATACCAAACACATTGACATCAAGTATAACTTTGTAAGAGACACAGTAGCAAGTAGAGAAGTAACTTTGCAATACATACCTACGCGAGAAATGATAGCTGATCCTTTTACAAAGGCGATATCTAGAGACCTATTTGAGAAACATATTATGGCTCTAGGTTTGCTTAGGATATGATTATATTTTTGTAAAATGACTTGGTTGTTATAATATTTTCATCAATATTTGACTCTTGAATTTGTGTTCATATCTTCTATGCATGTGATGATGTAATTTTATTGATAAAGTGTGTCGAACAAGTCGCGAGATTAGCTTTCTCACACGAGCAATCACCTCTTACGTTGAGTAATGTGAAGAGATATGTTCCACCATCATGTTATGACTTGTTTTGAAAGCCAGATATGAGTTTCTCTAAGAAGATGGAGCTGAGGATCATCGAAGAGAGAAGCTCAGGTTAGACATCTGGAGGTGTCTAGATCAAGATCTGTACGGTGTTGAATAAGTGAATGAATAAGACACACACGCCATTAGAAGATGAGAACACCGTAACACGTGGTTCATACCACGTGTGCTAAGCGACTAATGGGTTAATGGAAGAATGAATCCCTGCTTCTTCATTGTGTGAGACCTCGAAAAGTTACATTAACTTTTCCATGGAATACCCTTTGACCTTTGACTGTTTCTTGAAGTCACAATCAGTGTTGCTACTTAAGCATGTTACTAATAGCCATGAGTGATTCGGCAATGCAGTGCATGTCTAGGAAAGCAGTTGATTTGGAACAGATAGATTCGAGTAGAAAGGGAAGACAATAAAATTATTAATTTAACTTGTATTCAAAGGCCGGCCATTACACTTACCATAAGGGTGTCAAGTGTAATTGTGGATATAAAGTTAAACATGTACTCAAGTTCACCTCTTTAGAGGACGAGGGATTAGATAACTAGCTACTAGTGTAGCGGATGATATCTGGGGTATTACGAGTAATATGATCCTTATAATTGATAGTGGATTCTTTCCGCATGTGATTGAATTGCTATATGGAGCTCTTGTAAAACCTTAATAGGTATTGGCTCTTGAAGCTCGTAGGTCGCACGAACTATTTGTCTGTATGAATTATGTGTGTTATTAGCATGGTACTGATTTGGGTCTAGTCCACGATGTGCGAAGTGGGAGATGTGGGATTTTTATTGTGGGTTGGGTCGTGGGTCGCCCATGTGGACCCGACCCGGCCCAATTAGAGAAGATAACCCTGCAGGAAGTTACTTAGAAGTTAACACCCAATATAACTCCTACACACTATTTGTAAGTGTACGTGGGTTTTCAGATGAAAACTTCTTGTAACTGCTTCTCTTTTATATAGAAAAAGAACGCTTTTTCTCCATGAACAGCAAGTCTACAAAAATATTCTCCTCTTCTAAAATTCTCCCTAAAGAACACACATACAAAAGGATATCTAGTTCGTGAATAGAACTTTGTTTCCTAGTGAGACGAAGTCGACCATGGGCAATTTCTTTGGTGGTAAGATCAACAACTTCCGCTGCAATTGAAAGGTACACAATTCGTTGTTCTTGCCCCATTATTGATTTATAACAAAACTCTTGATGAGAAAACATAAAATAGACACACGCGTGCGAACACATTGTATATATTTGTATTTTTATGTTTATTTTGTATTTTACCTATTTGTTATAGCTTTAATGACTTAAATCCTAATGAGATATTAGCATCATAATGGCAAGCAATACACGTTCTAGGCCATTAGATCAAATGGATAAAATGTTAAATCTATACATGTGAAAATGAGATGTACAGATGTCCCAATAAGGGGGTATGAGAGGTTGACTATGGTGAGCATTATAAGAGGTAGAGGTAGAACAAAGAAGTATTGGAGAGAGGTGGTTATACAAAACATGACATACCCTCAGCTTACCAAGGACATGGACCTAGATAGGAGCATATGAAGCTTGCTGATTAAGGTAGAAGGTTAGTAGGTAGTTGAACGTCATCTAGTTTCCCTTTTCAGTAACTTGTTATTATTAATCTCCTACTATCTTATTCATTGATTTTATTATTACATATTGTTTCCTTTGGTTCGATTACCGTGTTAATTGTAGTTGTTATTATTATCTTTTCCTTTATATTCAAAATGAATTATTTACTACTGTATTTTCTTTTCATATCCGATTTTAATATGCTTTACTCGAGCCGAAGGTCTATCGAAGACATACTCTCTACCTTCAATAGGTAGGGACAATGTTGCGCACACATCACTCTCGACAGACCCCACTTGTGAGATATTATTGCGTATGTTGTTTTAAATAAAATGTTAAATCTGACAAATCAAAGTTTTTTCAATAACGGATTTCAAAAGTGCTCATTTTTGGCACACTTGAAAGACCAAAAATTGTTCATAACTATATTTAAGGAATCATTTTAAACCTACCCTCAAACAGAGGAATCATTTTTATCATTTTCACTTTGAGTTTCATGGTCGTAATTATTTTCGTTAAATTATACGTCAATAAATTTAGAAAAGTGAAATTTTACTACATATTAAAGAATTAAATTATTAACTTTTACCGTAATGTATACTCTATATTATCCTAAAAGTAGGAAGTATAAATGTCAAAACTGAATTACCAGGACACCTATCAAAAGTTTAACGATTATTTTACTTCACTAAATTAAACGCTACTCCTGAAACCAAATTATCTTTTCAACATTTATGTACAAAAAATGTAAAACCATTATACAAATAATGATGCCTTATAAGTCTTTTCCATTATCTATCATTACTGATTACCAAACACTAGTAAAAATAGAAATTAACGACAGATAAATTCTGTAGCTAAACAACAAAACTCGTCGATAATCCTATTTAGCGACATATTATCAAAAAATTGTTAATAACAATTTAGCGACGAATTCCTAGCTAATTTCAAATTTTGTAGTGAAAATAGAAATATATGATTTCATTATTTGATCTGAACATGAACATGAGAGTAATTGAAGAGATCAATTAACTTGCATTTAGTAGTTGCAATTAGTGTTTTTCTTATGGATGTATGTAAATTTTTATGTTTTTTGAGTTAACTTTCTTATTTTCTAAAGTTTGACTCTTCAATATTCTAGATGATTTTATGTGAATTTTGGCTTATAAATAGTACGTCAGTTTTATTAAGAGACATATCTTCAGTATTTGAAAATATTCGATGAAGATATATATTGTTGTGGTGATACTTCTTTTATATTGCTAACCAAATTCATGGAGGTTGAGATAATGATTATTTACAAAGTTTTCATTTTTTTGGCTTGAAGAACAAGCTAATCAAGTATTGGTGAAGAATATTAAAGGAGCACTTCAGTATCTCTTATAAAAATATGTTTTCATCTGTAACCATGAACTGTAGTTAATGCTTTTTCTCCATTCCAATAGTAGTGATTTCTGTTGAAAGTGCCAACAAATTCTCTTCCCTAAGTATTTAATTTCTTCTCAATTTTCCATGGTTGTTCTCTACTCCCTTGCCCCTTCACCTAATAAACTCCATTCATCATGCTTAATTTTTTTTTTCCCTTCTTCTTCTTCCTTTCTTTCTTTCTTTATTTATTTTTTTTTTTTGATTGAAGGTTTCACCCATGAAGGGTGTGATGAGGTTTAGAAGGAAGAGCAAGTTGAGCCCGAGGTATATTGGGCAATTGGAGATTGTTCAGTGTATTCGGGAAGTGGTTTATGAGTTGGCTTTGCGACCTGGTTTATTGGATGTTCATCCTGTATTTCATATTTCAATGCTGAAGAAGTACCACCCGGATGGTTCTCATTTGATTCAGTGGGATTCTGTGTTACTTGATCAAAATCTAGTATTTGAGGAGGAGCCGGTGGCAATTCTGGACCAACAGGTTTGAAAGTTAAGATCAAATGAGATAGCTTCGGTGAATGTTCAATCAAGGAATCATCCGGTCGAGGAGGCTACGTGGGAGACCAAGTCAAACATCTGGAGTAAATACCCTCAGCTTTTCAACAGTTCAGTTGCTTCCTTTTCTTTATCGTTCGAGGGACGAACGTTTATTTAAGTGGTAGATGATGTAACGATTCGCTAGGTCATTTTGAGCTTTTGGACTCTTTTCACCCAAAATACCCTTCCTGTCACTTTAGAATGGTATTCATGACTTGCGGAGATGGATTACACAATTTCCGAGGCAATCGGGTGTGTATCAGAGAAGAAAAAAGTTAAATTGGAAGTTCTTAGGTTAAGAAAATGGAAAAGTTTGACCAAAGTCAACATTGGAGGTTAAACGAACTCGGATTGGAGTTCCACCAATTCCATTAGGTCCGGAACATAATTTATAACTTCATCGAGTAGTTGGTATGCATCCTAAAGGCTCGGAGGTGTTTTGCAATGTTGGTTGAGAAACTAGTCAAGTTTATAAGTTAGAGTTGACCACAGCTAACATCGAGTCAAGGCGACCCCGGGTCGGTATTTTGAGTGCACGAGCAGGTTCGTAGCGTGTTTTATGATTGAAATTCATCTTTAGTTTTTATTCGAGAGGTTGTGAATGAGTTTAGAGGGTTAAATCCTAAAATTAGAGTGAAACGCCCTGAACTTTCATATTAGAATTCGTCGTGAGTAAGTTAAGATGAACATGAAAGGTTGAAGGAATTAATATGGATAATGATAGTTTAAAATGAAATTTAAGTAAGTGTCGTAAGGTTTCGGGGCTAAACAAATCGAAAGAAACAAGTTCATCAAAAGTTGGCAGAAGTTGTCGCAAGTTACGTTCATAAGTTTACTGAAATTTGGGTCCAATGTCACTGAGCTTTTCTCCCAATATACTTGGATTTACGGGGTGATCTACTAACCTAATTGAAGATCTACGAGTCTAGTTTCCAACACATTAAACCGCTCATCGATACGACATCAGAGTAGAGAGATATTCGTGTTTCTGCGAGACTGTCCAGGCAGCCAGCTTGGGACCCAGTTGAGGCGGTGGCCAACTTTATCCTGTTATTTATGTACACCAACCCTTGTATCTTGTCATTTTTTCACTTCCACACAGTTCCTAAGAGTTCCCAAATGCTCTCTAAGAGATCCCCAATCATCCAAGAGTGAAATCTAAAGAAAACAACGCAAATCAAACATAGAGAATCCCGGGGTGCTTGTAGATTATTTCTTCTTCTCTTGTGGTTGAATTGGAGAATTCTTCAAGGTGAAGTAACGCCTGATTTCAATTTTTCCTTGTTGCTAAAGGTAAGAATATGTCTCTCATTCATGTATTTGAGCTTGTAGAAGTCATAGCTAGCTTGTACGGCTGAAAACCCGTGAAATAAAAGTCAGAAATCATTGTTGAGTTGTTGTAGTATATTGGACTGTTTTGGAAGCTGTTCCAAGTTAAAGCAAGCTATAATCTGGAAAAAAAATTGCTGTGTTGAAGGTAAGAAATCCTTTTCCCATGATATATATGAGTTGGTGCTAGTTATAGTTGTGTTATCTCCATGGAAAAATTTGTGGAATAGCAACTACAAGTTATAAATTAGTGTTGAATGTTGTTGTAGTGGGTTGTTGGGACTGTTCTTGTGTTGTTGAAGGGCTGAACGTGTGATTGTTTGTTTTTGATGATGTTTTTTGTGTTGTTGTGATGCTATGAACTTGGGATATGTAAAAGAAAAAGGGGAGATACTATGTGATTCGCCGTAAAGAGAGCTTGTTACTCAATGCGTCATGTCCTAGTTTTCTGTTTTAGTTGATGATAGTTCTATTGTCGTTGTTGTGACAAGTTATGGGTTGTTCATGTCATGTTTAGATTCTGGAAGTATGAGCATATGGTGTATGAGTTAGTTTGATGGTTTGATTATGCTTAGAAGGGGTAAATTGTAAGTTGAATAACTAGAAAATTTAGTTAAAGTTGTAAAATGTGTTGTAAAGCATGATGATGTTGTTCTTGTGGTTTAAGGGGACTGGAGATGTTGGTAAGTTAGTAGTCGTGTGTTGTTGATCATATTACAAGGGTTAGAAAGGAGTTAGAAAAAGATGTACGCCGTAGAACCACGTATAGAACGATTGCCAATAGTTGGCTAAGTTATTACACTTTCTTGTTAATAGTAGTGATGTTTTCTTATTGTAGCATGGCTATGGAGGAAGGATGGTTCTTCATCAGCATCCAACGATTGACATTAAGGTACGCAAGGCTACTCCTTGACCTGCCGCTATGGCACGACGTGTGTTGTTTGTTTCTTATATTAATCATGAGTGTCTAGAGCTGATGAATGTGTTGCTTTTATATTGTAAGTCCTGTGAGCCTCTTAAGAAATTGTATATGTCCAGATTAAGTGCACTCAAGCGTTTACTCATAGAGTCATGTTTCAAGTTGTTATGATGGAATTATAGTTTCACCTAAGTATGAAGATGTGAATGGTACATGAAGTATAATGAAAGAGGTAATAAAGCATTGTCAATTATGAAAAAGGCTTAAGATAAACGATAGTATGTGACCGAGGTCCAAGAGGTTGTCATGGGACATAGAGTGTAACATAAGGAGAACAGGTTAAGAGAACCCAAGCTGCCCAATTGAGTCATAGAGCATCCTCTAGTGTAAATTAGGTATCACAGAGAGGCACTTCTTTTTTCTTCTTTTGGCATGACTCCAACGACCGAACGTAAACGAACAAACGATACTAAAAAATGATACTATTCTTAGTAAACATAGAAAGCTTATGTTCATTGTCCTTTATAATGTAAATTCGGATTCATGGCATTGATTCTTGATTCTTATTGAATGTTGATGATGTTAGTTCATAAGGTAATCAGAGGCTGAACGACTATCGGTCACTCCAAAAGATGTTCTAATGATCTTGAAAGACTCTTCAGATAGTCTATCTATATTTGTAACAGTAATGACGTTGTATACGCTTATACAGTACATATAAAAGCATGGCTACGTATTCAAACTTTACCACCGAGCTACGGCCGATTGGGCAGTTACGTATTTACCACCGAGCTACGGTCGGTTGGGCAGTTACGCATTTACCACCAAGCTACGCCCGATTGGGCAGTTACGTGTTTACCACCGAGCTACGGCCCATTAGGCAGTTATGCATTTACCCTCAAGCTACGGCCAGTCGGGTAGTTACCATTGATCAGTTAGGCAGTTGGTGTTATAATGTTGATATTAGCTCTGAAGAGCAGCTCGATATAAATAATATAGCCCTTTAAAGTGGCAACATACATAAGTATAATCATTATGCATATCATGGCCCTCAGTGGCGATACAAAGGTTTCAAGTTAATTTGTTGTTCCTTTCATTGATAATGTCTTATTGTTATCTTTCATACCTGCCTTACGTACTCAGTACAATCTTTCTGTACTGACGTCCGTTGGTCGGGGGTGTTGCATTTGTTTATGTTTATATTGCAGGTTCAGGTATACCGAGTAGTAGGAATGCGTTCTAGATGGTACTGATGTTCAGCGAGATGGTGTAAGCTCCACTTCTTCCTGGAGTTGAGTCAGGTCTTGTACCTATACATATAGATATTATGGGTAGGTTGGGGCTATGTCCCGACTATGTTATGGCAGTCAGTGTAACGACCCGTTAGGTCGTTTTGGTTGTTTTGTTATTTTTAGCCTATTTTGCCCTTGTGGACCAGCCCTTTTACTTATTTTGGTTTGTTGTGTAGTGGGTGTGGGTGGCACAATTCCCGAGGTGGTTAAAATATCTTAAGTTGGAAATTTGCTAAGTTGAAGAATCTTTAAATGTTAGGTTGACTTTAGGCATCATCGAGGGTATTTGTGTCATTTTAGAAATTTCATCGATTTCATTAGCTCCAAAATATCAAATATAGGCTGGTTGTGTATTTGGATCGGTTCCCAAAGGACTTGGGTGCGTTTTGGTCATTTGGTTAGAAAGTTAGTTCTTGGCCGTTCAATGTTGACTCGGTCAACGAGACCTCTTTTTGGAACTCCGAGTGAGCGAGTGAGTTCATAGCGTGTTTTTACATATGTTTGCATATTCGGTTTGTATTGGGGAAGTTCCGGGAGAGTCTCGGGATTTTGGGGTGTGAGAGTCAAAACTAGTTTTTGCTGGTTCTGGCGTTTTCGCTTCGGTGAAGGTAGTTCCGCCCCTACGGGACTGCTCCTGCGAGAGGAGCCCACAGGATCAGGGTTGGGTGATTCAGTCTGTCTTGGCTTTTGCAAATATTATTCCGCAGAAGCGATGCCGCTGCTGCGAGGAATTTTTCGTCGCTACGGAACCAGAGTGTTTAATCAATTTACGCCTCGGCGAGGTTTCTTCCGCCGAAGCGAGTGCATAGGTGCGATAATAAGGACGCACGAGCGAGAAATTGCTGAACAGAAACCTATTTAGTATCCCTTTACACTTAGACCTATCATTCAAAACCCTTAAGTCTTGAAAGCGTTTTTGGAGGTGATTAAGGAGATTTCAAGGAGAAGCTATTGGGTAAATCTTCTAAACTTGATATTATGATTATTCCCATGATTTAGATTCATAATCCATGCTTAGAATACTTGAATTAAAGAGGAAAATTGAGGGGTTTTGGAACCTAACCTAAGAATTGGGGTTTTGGTATTTGCGCATGATTTAGTGATTATTAATTGATGATTCTTAGTTTATGAGTAGTATTAAGCATGAGGAACATGATTCTAGGTTCAATTTACTGTTTTTCCCTTTTGGGTTTGGAATCCTAATTTTAGGGCTTAATTTAGGGATTTGGATTTATGTAGCAATATTGGTGTTAATGGATTTGTTTTCGAAAGTATAATCCATATTTTTCTAGACTTTGATCATTCAGAGATTATTCGGAACATCAAGCGGGCTTTGTAATTCTGTAAAACTCTGTAAATTCGGGTTAAGTGTGAAAGCATCTTGGAGAATCAGACTCCACTGTTTTGTTAATGGAAAAATACGGCCAAAGAATACGGCCTGTATTTCGAAATACGGTCCGTATCTCTTGGGTGTATTTCACCTGTCTCCCTATGGAGTCCACTATTTTGTTAATGTAAAATACGGCCACAAAATACGGCCTGTATTTTGAAATTCGGCCCATATTTCAGGGCGTATTTTACCAGCCTCCAGCCGTGTGAATATATAGCAGGTTCAGTTAATTTTATCATTTATTCACAGTCTCATAAACCCTAAGGACGAATATCTTTCCTCCAAGTCTTCTAACATTATGGTGAGAACATCTTTAACATTATTAATCAATCCTAGCATTAAACCCATGATTCTTGAATGAAAAACCTAGGGTTGCAAGGTAATCTTTCTCAAAGTGACTCAAGATAGGGTTTTGGGTGTTCTTCATCGTAAATGTGAATTGTTGAATTACGTAAGGCTTAATTAAGGTATGTCTCTTTTGAAAACCTTATTTTGGATGTGTGTCTCCTTTTCAAAAGTTCTTTATTGAATAAAAAGGTGAACTTTTCATACCTTAAAACCCTAATTCATGCCTTGATTATGGTTGGTGTGCGTGAGGGGAAAAGCCCACATTATACCTTGATTGTATTATACACTATACATGTATACGTAATTTTAATCGTTTTCCTCTATAAGAGATGATCATCAATAATGACTAAGGAATTGGTAATGGTGTTTTATGATGAACTTAAATGCTAATTGATGATGTGACTACCTTGAGATGAATTGTGATTTGCTAATTGATGATCTATGCTATGAACTTTATTGTTGTGTTTGGCCTAGCTACACGAAGGGTAGTCACTATGGATCCTAGTGTGGTAATGCCTAGCCATTCGGGAGGAAGAGTAGCTACTGCGGGTTCGCTACCCAGGTGCGGTTTATGCCTAGCTATTCGGGAGGAAGGATAGCCACCGAGAGTCTAATATTTCGGTGTGGTGCGCAGTTATGTTTAGGGAACCTCAAAGGTCATCCCTTCGATGTGATTCATTCTTGGCCTGCATTGGCATGTGTGATATCCTTATCTCTTTGTGAAAGTATTATTGATGATAATCTAGCAAATTGAAAGGACATAACCGAAAGTTGTAAACTTGATAAAAAAGGGTTCTCATTCGTTTTGATAAGCATATTGAACTAAGTTGAACATTTGTTTAACAATGACCTCACATGGTTTCCAGAACTCATTTCTTTACTTATTATTGTATTTGATTTTTTTATATGTCATATTGTCCCCGAGGCACACAATGAGTACGAATTACTCAAGCATACCATTGTTATTTCTGATGGTATGTTAGGTAACGAAGAAGAGCAGGTTCGTGGAGACTAAAGCGCTAGGAGCACTTGCTGTTGCTGTTGATTTGGTGAGCCCACATGCTCATTCGTGGGTCATCCTCTATATATTCATTCCATTTATTTATATTAGTTTTTCGGGCTGCGTCCCGATGATTAGACGGTCATTCTTTATTCTTAGATGCTCCATAGTTTACATTCATTTTGTGAGTAGTTGAAGGATTACTGCTAAATTTTGGCTTTCTTTGTTTTGACTAAATTATACCTTTATCAAGACTTCCACTTATTTAATAATTGACATTTCTTTATTGTTAGTTTCTTAGCTATAAACTGCTGGTACTTGAGTAGTGAACCTTGCGGGTTCTAGTGTTGGATATTGAATGCTTAGGTTCTTCTGATGTTGTTCATGACGTCAGATGCCGGTACATCTAGAGTGGGTTTTAGGGCGTGACGAGCTTGGTATCAGAGCCTAGGTTTAGATACGTCCTAGGATTACTGTTGGCGTCTGTGGAGCTGTGTCTAGTGGAGTTTTCCTTATGCAGCCTGATCATCTGCACGACCGAGAAACTTCCAGGACATTCATAGGTGTTTCCTATTCTTCTTAATTCTAAATTGTGTTGTAGAGCTTGAAGTCCTTTTAGGATCATTCTAATTCGCTCGTTAATTCGTGCCTTGCAGAAATGGCCCTAACTCGATCCGAAACTGGTAACTCAGGACGCGCCACATGAACTCAAAATCTGGTGAGAGCAAACGCTAGCAACGGGAACAACGCTGGGAACCGGGTGCCACCTCAAAAACCTCTTGCTCTTGCTACGGGTGTGCCTGAGATTGGGTCAATGCAGACGGCGATCCAAATGCTAACTGCATTAGTTGCAGCTCAGCATCAGCGTGGAGGTATGGAATCTCATGGTGGAGGAATGCTTAAGCAGTTTCTTGATTTAATGTCACCAGAGTTTTTTGGGTCACGAGAGTCGGACGACCCCCAACACTTTATGGATGAGACTTTCAAGGCACTGAGGGCAATGAATGCCCAGGATTTTGAAGCTGCAAGGTTTGCATCATATCAGTTGAAAAATATTGCTCACACTTGGTTTGAGGTGTGGGAGTCTGAAAGCGATAATGATGTTGTACCTCCTAGTTGGGCTGAATTTGAGGAGGCATTCATAGAGAGGTTTTTGTCTGATGAAGAGAGATTTTCTATGGCTACCAAGTTCGAGAAACTTGAGCAAGGTACAAAATCTGTTCGTGAATACAGCTTAGAGTTCACCCGTCTGTCAAAATATACACTGTACATGATTCCGACTGAGAAGCATAAGTTGCCTCGTTTTGTACGTGGGTTGGTCCCACGAATTAAGTCTGCATGTGTTGCTGCTATAGCTCCTACTTGCACTTTCTCATCGTTAGTTAGGTTTGCTGAGCAACAAGAGAACTGGAAAAATGAGGAGAGGGTGGAGAGAGATCAAAACAAGAAGGCCCGATCTGCAGGTGGCTTTAGTGTTAATGTTAATGGAGGGAAAAGGAAAGGGTACTCAGCATCTACTTAGTCTAGCGCTTATTCTAACGCTAGTGTACCTTGTGGTAGACAAGGGCAACGAACTAATAATAATCAAAGCATATTTTCTCAGGGTAGTAATCGATCAGCTGTGTGGGAGGATCGTATTTGTCATCAATATGGGATTAAAGGCCACGTTAAGAGAGAGTATCAGAAATGGCTACGTGAGATGGCTAGTATGTCTAATCAAAAGAATGATTCGCCTGCTTTTACTTCTGTTAAGAATTTGCCTGCTGGCAATGCTGATAATAACCAGAATGCTCGCGGTAATTGTAAAGGGAAGGAAATTGCTAACACTTCTAATGGGGGAATAGCTCGACTTTATGGGTTGACTCGTAGGGAGGCAGCTGAAGCCATTGACGCTTTGGTTACAGGTATTCTTACTATTTGCTCCTTTGATGCGTACTCGTTGATCGATCAGGGTTCAAACTTATCTTATGTGACCCCATATTTTGCTCTCAATTTTGGTATGGAACTTGAACTTCTGTTGAAACCCTTTCTTTGTCGATACACCTTTCGGTATTCCTGTTATTGCTTCTAGGGTCTATAGAAATTGTGTTGTTATGATTAAGGGTCGTGAGACTATGGCTGATTTATATGAACTTGAGATGGTGGATTTTGATGTCATTATGGGGATGGATTGGTTGTCCGCCTGCTATGCTAATGTGGATTGTAGCCATAAGTTAGTTCGTTTTGTCTTTCCTGATGAGCCTATTATTGTTTGGGAGGGCAAAATTGCTAAGCCCGGGGTAGGTTTTTTTCCTATCTTAAGGCTCGTAAATTGATCACTAAGGGGTGCATCTACCATTTGGTTGCGGTTAATGATACAAAATCCATAGTAATTGAATTTGCATCTATTCCCATAGTTAGTGAGTATCCCAAAGGGTTTTCCGAAGATCTTCCCGGTATTCCTCCTGATAGAGTCATTGATTTTTGGAATGATGTTATTCCAGACACCCAACAAATTTCCATTCCTCCATATCGTATGGCTCCAGTGGAGCTAAGGGAATTAAAAGACCAATTAAAGGACTTGTTGGATAAAGGTTTCATCTGACTAAGTTCCTCACCTTGGGGTGCTCCAGTCTTGTTTGTTAGAAAGAAAGATGGTTCCCTTAGGATGTGTGTTGACTATCGCCAGCTTAATAAGGTGACCATTAAGAATAAATATCCTTTGCCTAGGATAGATGATCTATTTGACCAACTTCGGGGTGCTAAGTTCTTCTCGATGATTGACTTAAGGTCTGGGTATCACCAATTGAAAATAAAGAGCAGAATATTTTGAAAATAGTGTTTTGTACTCGTTATGGGCACTTCGAGTTTCTAGTAATGTCTTTTGGGTTGACTAATGCGCCTGCTGCATTTATGGACTTAATGAATCGTGTGTTTAAACCTTATCTGGATCATTTCACCATTGTTTTCATTGACGATATTTTGGTGTATTCAAAGAGTCGTGAGGATCATGCAAATCATCTGAGAATAACCCTGACAACACTTGAGGAGAACGAGCTTTATGCAAAGTTCTCTAAGTGTGAATTCTAGCTTAATTCTGTGGCTTTCTTAGTTCATGTGGTGTCTGGCGACTATATTAAGGTTGACCCTCATAAAATTTCAGCAGTGAAAGATTGGCCTAGACCCACGAGTGTGACTGATATTCGTAGTTTCTTGGGTTTGGCTAATTATTACAGAAAGTTTTTGGAAGGATTTTCATCAATAGCCTCGCCATTGACTAAGTTGACGCAAAAGGCTGCTAAGTTTTAGTGGTCTGAAGCTCGTGAAAAGAGTTTCCAGGAGCTTAAGGCAAGGTTGACTTTGACTCCTGTTCTGACTTTACCCTCTGGGTCCGATGGCTATGTAGTGTACTGTGATTCCTCTAAAATTGGGTTGGGTTGTGTGTTGATGCAGAATGGTAAGGTGATTGCTTATGCATCGCGACATTTGAAAAAGCATGAGAAGAATTACCCGGCTCATGACTTGGAGTTTCTTTGCCATGGTATTTGCTTTGAAGATTTGGCGTCACTACTTGTATGGTGAGCATTGTGATGTTTTCACTGTTCACAAGAATCTACAATATATTTTCAAGCAGCGAGAGTTGAATCTCAAACAAAGGAGATAGTTGGAGTTGTTGAAAGATTACGACTTAAATATCTTATATCATCCGGCTAAGGCAAATGTGGTTGCTGATGCTCTGAGTAGAAAGTCTATGGGCACATTGGCATATTTGCGCGCACCTGACATGCCTATAGGAAGGGAAATTCGAAGACTTTCTAATCTTGGTGTCAGACTTGATGAAACCGATGATGGTGAGTCAGTGGTACTCACGCCAGCTCGGTCTGACATTGTGAAAAGGATCAAATCCAAGCAGTATGACGATGAACTTTTGATGAAATTGCGGGATGGAGTGGAAAGGGGTGAGTACACTTCATTCACTGTTGGGACATGTGATGGTGTCCTACGGTTGCAAGGGCGGTTATTTGTTCCTGATGTTGACGGACTTCGACAAGAATTGATGGTGGAGGCGCATAGTTCTAAATACTTTGTGCATACGGGGTCCACCAAGATGTATAAGGATTTGAAACAACACTATTGGTGGAAGAGCATGAAGGTTGATATTTCTAACTTTTTGGCTAAGTGTTTGAACTATCAACAAGTTAAGGCTGAACATCAAAGGCCTGGAGGCCTAGCTCAGAATATCAAGATTCCGCTGTGGAAGTGGCAGGTGATCATTATGGATTATGTTGTGGGTTTACCCCGCATAAAGGACAAGTTTGATTCAATTTGGGTGATCGTGGATAGACTCACAAAGTTTGCCCATTTTCTCCCTGTGAAGACATCATATACTGCAGCGGAGTACGCCAAATTATATCTAAAAGAGATAGTTAGATTGCATGGGATTTCGGCATCCATCATATCTGACAGAGGTACGCAATTCACTACTCATTTTTGGAAATCCCTTTAGGAAGGTTTGGGAACTAGAGTGAAATTGAGCACTGCCTTTCATCCTCAAACTGACGGGCCAGCGGAGAGAACTATTCAGACTTTGGAAGATATGTTGCGAGCCTATGTTATAGATTTCGGACGAAATTGGGATGGACATTTACCTATTGTGGAATTCGCGTACAGCAACAGTTATCAAGCGAGTATTCAAATGGCTTCTTATGAGGCTCTTCATGGGAGGCGTTGTTGGTCTCCAATTGGTTGGTTTGAACCAACTGAAGTAGAATTGTTGGGTCTTGACTCAGTTCATGAAGCAATCGAGAAAGTTAATCTTATTGTACAACGACTCAAGACAGCTCAGAGTAGATAGAAGTCTTATACGGACATGAGGTGTCGTGAGCTAGAGTTTTCTGTTAGTGACAAGGTATTCTTGAAAGTGTCGCTGATGAAGGGAGTAATGCGGTTTGGTAAAAAGGGAAAGCTTAGTCCTCGTTTCATTGGATTTTATGAGATTGTTAGGAAAATTGGGACGGTGTCTTATGAGTTGAAGTTACCATCTGATATGGCCATGGTGCATCCTGTGTTTCACATTTCGATGTTGAGGTTGTACAAACCCGATCCTTCCCATGTGTTGAACCATGAAGATATTGAAATCAATGAAGGGTTATCTTATAAAGAGGAACTAGTTCAGATTCTAGATCATCAAGTTAAAAGGTTGAGGACAAAAGATATAGCTTGAGTTAAAGCCCTGTGGCGAAACCATGATACCGAAGAAGCAACTTGGGAAGCAGAGGAGGACATGAAGAAAAGATATCCTCACTTGTTCCCTATTGCAGGTATGAGTTAAACATTTTAGCTATTCTTGCGCGAATCATTTGAAATAATTTGTGACTTAGTGAATCCTTGGTAGGCTACGATTCTCATTCGAGGACGAATGATCTTGAGGGGGGGATAATGTAACACTCTGTAAATCCGGGTTAAGTGTGAAAGCATCTTGGAGATTCAGACTCCACTATTTTGTTAATGGAAAAATACGGCCAAAGAATACGGCCTATATTTTGAAATACGGTCCGTATCTCTCGGGAGTTTTTCACCCACCTCCCCATGGGGTCCACTGTTTTGTTAATGTAAAATATGGCCACATAATACGGCTCGTATTTCTGGGCGTATTTTACCCGCCTCCAGCCGTGTTTATATATACCGGGTTCAGTTAATTTTATCATTTATTCACATTCTCATAAACCCTAGCGACGAATATCTTTCCTCCAAGTCCTCTAACATTAAGGTGAGAACTTCTTTAGCTGTCACGACCGAAGCCATGACGAGCACCTGGAGCTAATCTACCGAGTACCTCTAAACATACACCTCATAATCATATTTAGGTGGGCTATAAGCTAGCTCATATGCATCATACATTGTAAGAACATGTATCACAAAATAATGGCACGTCTTCATGTAATCATCAAAAGCCAGGCCCATAAACATAAGCCAACAAGACTGTCTATATACTGTATATCAATACGTATTGTTAAGACTACGGAATATCTAGATACATGCACTGGTCTACGAGCCTCTAGATAGAATACATGAATCCATAAGGACGGGGCAGGATTCTGCTATGCCCAAGTGTATATACATACAAAAGAGTAGTACCAATAAGCTGCAGCTCCGGGACAATTGGAACCTTTCTGACACTCCGCTGATAAAGCTCCTAAAAATCAGGTCCGTCTACCTGTCTACCTACGGGCATGAACGCAGCATCCACAAGAAAAAGACGTCTATACAAACAATGTACTGAGTATGTAAGGCATGAATAACAACATAATAAGAAATATAGAACATAACAGGAGATAAAGATAATCTGTACATCTGATTGCCTCATAAGGCGAAAACCATGCATGCTTAGCTTTCAAAAGAAAACATTTCTCATATACATATATAACATAATCATTAGCCCGCGTCCGGGGTAACCATCTCACGCCGCCCACTAGTGATGTTGCCCGGCCATATAGGCACGGTGTTAATATCATTATCCATAGCCGCCCACCGTAGTGGTGCTGCCCGGCCGCATAGGCACGGTGTTAATATCATACATCAAGCATGCACGAGAGCCCAACTAAAAACTACAACTCTATCGGAGTGACGTAGGGTCGGTAACCTCCGATTTATATTATGGAACAATCATCATCGCTATATCTCACTTTGAAGGAACAATTATTATAAGGTGAGATCAACAACAATGAATAAAATCGAGAAAATCATGAAATATGCTCTATAATCTTATAATAGCACTAAAATCTTAAGCTTTGGAATTTTTAGAATTAAAATCATCATCATCATGTTCATCATAGAAAACATCTCATCTTTAGTATCATAAAAAGTTTTTAAGAATCATGAACTTCTAACTTTTGGAAGTAAGAAGGTTATGGAAACATATATGGAATCATAACATAAGAATCATGCCTTTTGAAAGAAAGGGACTAGCCTTAACATACCTGTTTGATCCCCTACTACTTAACGCTTATTCTCCCGAGCTCGTAATTCTACATTCAGGAGAAATCATACTATTGTTAGACTTATTGTCATATGCCTATCTTAAGTCTTTAAATTAAACTTAATTAGAATACGCCAAAATTCAAATCAATCATCTCCCCTAGTTATATCCTAGCCGAAATCACAATACCAACACAACAACAACAATAGCAATACTAATGTCAACAACATCATCATCAACACCAATATACTCCATAAAACATCCCACACGGTTTTTCCCAATTTCTCAACCAACCATAACAATATTCACAATACCATAATCAAAGAATTTTATTCAATTTAATCTCAAATTAATCCAAAATCTCCTTTCAAATTATTCCATAGTCATCTTTTTCACTTTAATACTTTGCAACTTCTCTTCTATGATTCTCTTCTTTTATAGGACTTGCTAAACCTTCAAATCAACTTAATCATGAGAAATAGGATGGAGAACATACCTTACGCTAGAAGAACTTCACCCCACTCAACTTCTTCCAAAACAAAATTCATCAGAACATTAAGTAGAGACAAGAACAATCCTTCGCCATGAATTAGCTTAGGGTTTTGGAGTTTGATCCTCTTTTGTGATGGTATAGAATTTTTTGGAATGGTGGAGAACTTTCAAGAACACTCTTATAATGGAGAGAGAAGTGTGGGAAATTCTAGAGAGGTGTGGAGATGTTAAGATATTTCTAGAGGGTTGTGGAGTTGAAGAAAAATGAATAAAATGAAGTGTAGAGGCCCTTTTATAGGTGCCAAGCTCGGATTGGGCGGGGTCACCCCATAAGTGAGCTTCCCGAATTTTCCGCCGTGTTCGTATTCCTCTGACTGTCTGTTTAAAATGCCCATAACTCCCTACTCCGATGTCGTATTGACGAACGGTTTGTTGTGTTTGAAACTAGACTTGAAAAAATTCATTTTAGGCTCTTGAAACACCTCAAAACTCCTGATATACCCGGGGATATACCCCTCTGAATTTGACCCAAAATTTCTGTCCAAAATTCTTCCAACCTTTTTTCAAATTTTTGACAAACTTATTTTCTTCGATTTGCTTAGTCCCGGAACCTTTAGACACTTGCTTAAAACTTGTTAAGAGTATTCATTAACCTTATAAGAGTTCCATGACCTCTCCGAGCTTACGTTAGTTTACTTACAATGCAAACGATGCGAAAATTCCTCCCCCCTTAGGAACATTTATCCTTGAATGTTAAGCTCTTAGGGATTTCTACGAAAATTTTGCCAGAGTTTCCCCTGTAATTGTACCACTACCATCCTATCACAACAACCCAAAATATATAACGCCTCACAAGGCTACAACATCAATACTCATATTGGCCACACACGACCAAGAAATCATTCAAAGAAGTATCACATAACTGAGGATAATGGTATCCCTGGCTGGAGCTTTTTTGGGAGTGAAAACAAATGTGGGTACCTGTACTTCATATCTTCTTCAGCTTCCCAAGTCATTTCTTCTCTATTATTGTTTCTCCATAGGACTTTAACTGAGGCTACGTCTTTGGTTCTGAGTCTCCGAACCTTCCTATCTAGAATAGCAATGGGTACTCTTCATAGAACAATTTCTCAGTAACTTGGACATCTTCTATAGGCACAATTCTGGAAGGATCTCCCACGCACTCACAAAGCATTGACACATGAAAAACTGGGTGGACTGACTCCAAATTCGAAGGCAGATCTAACTCATAAGCTACTTGGCCTACCTTATGCACAATCTTGTAGGGCTCGATATACCGGGGACTAAGCTTGCCCTTCTTGCCAAATCTCATTACACCTTTCATCGGCGATACTTTCAGGAATACCCAATCGTTAACTTGGAATTTCAAGCCTCGTCGACAATTATCTGCATAGGATTTTTGATGACTTTAGGCTGTTAATAATCAATCTTGAATAAGCTTGATCTTCTCCTCCACTTGCTGGATCAAGTCTGGGCCCACTAGCTTTGTTTTCCCTACTTCAAACCATCCAATTGGCGATCTACATTTCTCGCGTATAAAGCTTTATATGGGGCCATTTGAATACTAGAGTGGTAACTATTATTGTACGCAAACTCAATAAGCGGCAAATGATCATCCCAACTACCTCCAAAATCTAGCACACATGCCCTTAACATATCTTCAAGGGTTTGAATAGTGCGCTCAGCTTGCCTATCAGTCTGTGGATGAAATGTTGTGCTAAGTCTTACCTGAGTCCCCAGACCTTCTTGAAAAGACTTCCAAAAATTAGCTGTAAATTGTGCTCCCCTATCAGTGACAATAGATACTGGAACATCATGAAGTCGTACGATCTCCTTAATATACAACTTTATATAATCTTCTGCTGAGTACGTAGTTCTTACTGGTAGGAAATGAGCTGACTTCGTAAGCCTATCCACGATCACCCATATAGAGTCAT
This sequence comes from Lycium ferocissimum, assembly GCF_029784015.1. NCBI lineage: Eukaryota > Viridiplantae > Streptophyta > Magnoliopsida > Solanales > Solanaceae > Lycium > Lycium ferocissimum. Next base: position 18,694,211 of record NC_081352.1, read on the forward strand.
ACTTACGCCAGGAACGAGGCAATACTGTAATGAAGTCCATATTAATCACTTCCCACTTCCAAGTTGGAATCTCTGTAGCTTGCAGCAATCCCCCAAGCTTCTGATGCTCGATTTTCACCTGTTGACAATTAGGACATTGGCCCATAAACTCCGCTATATCTTTTTTCATTCCATCCTACCAATATGTAGATTTAAGACCATGGTACATCTTTGTCGCTCCTGGATGGACAGAATAACGGGAATGATGGGCTTCTTCCAGAATCTGTCGTCGTAGTCCTGCAACATTAGGAACACATAATCTGCCTTAGTGCCGGAGAACTCCATCTGCAGGAACCTCAAATAGTGACTTTTCCTTCTGAGCAAGCGCATCACTATAATGAACTAACACAGGGTCCTCAAATTGGCACTTCTTTACCTTATCTACTAAAGATGACACGGCTGGATTCTGGACAGTAACTCCCGTATTGCCCGAGTCCATTAAGCGAACTCCTAGGCTGGCTAGCTGTCAAAGCTTACGAACTAACTCCTTCTTCTCCGGTTGAACATCACGTAAACTACCCATAGATTTTTGGCTAAGAGCATCGACTGCCACGTTCACCTTCTAGGATGATATAAGATACTTACATCATAGTCTTTTAATAGCTCCAACCACCGGCCTTTGCCGCAAATTCAATTCCTTCTGTTTGAAAATATATTAGAGACTCTTATGATTCGTATAAATATCCACATGAACACCATATAAATAGTGCCTCTACGTCTTTACTGCATGAATAACCGCAGCCAACTCTAGGTCATGAGTTGGGTAGTTTTTCTCGTGTTTCCGCAATTGTCTTGATGTATAGGCAATAACTTTGCCATGTTGCATCAACACACAACCTAGCCCCATTCCTAAAGCATCACAATAGATAACATAGCCCTCTGATCCTTCTGGAAGTGTTAGGACTGAAGCCGAAGTCAATCCATCTTTCAGCTCCTGAAAACTACGCTCGCACGTATCCATCTACTGAAATTTTGCTGATTTCTGATTCAACTTCATTAGTGGTCTTTGAAATGGAAGAAAATTATTCTACGAACCTCCTGTAGTAACCGGCCAACCCGAGAAAACTACGAACCTCCGTAGGCGTTGTAGGCCTCAGCCAATTCTTCATTGCTTCAATCTTCTGGGTATCTACCCGAATACCTTCAGCTGAAATAATATGCCCTAGAAATGTGACAGAATTCAGCCAAAATTCACATTTTGAAAACTTGGCATATAGTTCCCGAGCTCGAAGAATTCCAAGAACAGTACGTAGATGATCTGCATGCTCTGCCTCCGATCGAGAATATACCAGAATATCATCGATGAACACGATCACAAATAAATCTAGAAAAGGTCTGAATACATTATTCATCAAATTCATGAATACCTCTGGGGCGTTAGTTAGTACAAATGACATCACTCGAAACTCATAATGGCCATATCTAAATCTGAAGGCTGTCTTCGGGATGTCTTCTTCCTTAACCCTTACTTGATGGTATCCCGATCTTAGATCTATTTTTGAGAACCATTTGGCACGTTGCAGTTGATCGCATAAATCATCGATCCTTGGAAGTGGATATTTATTCTTTGTCTTCACCTTGTTCAATTGCCTATAATCAATACACATCCGCAAAGAACAATCTTTCTTTCTTACGAACAGCACCGGTGCTCCCCATGGCGATGAACTAGGCCTAATAAAGCCCTTTTCAAGTAGATCTTTCAGTTGCGCCTTTAACTCCTTCAATTCTGCAGGGGCCATCCGATAAGGAGGGATAGATATGGGCTTAGTATCTGGCAATACATCAATGGTAAACTCAATCTCCCGTTCTGGAGGAAAGCCTGGAAGCTCGTCTGGAAACACGTCTGGAAACTCATTCACTACTGGGACAGATTGAAGAGTTGGCAGTTTTGCTTCGGTGTCATGAACCCGGACTAAGTGATAAATATAGCCCTTAGCAATCATCTTCCTCGCTTTGAGATAGGAAATAAACCTACCTCTCGGGGACGCTGTATTACCTTTCCATTCCAAGACTGGTTCTCCCGAAAATTGGAAACGAACCATCTTTGTTCTACAATCAACATTGGCGTAACAGGAGGCCAACCTATCCATACCTATAATAACGTCAAAATATAACATTTGTAACTCATGTAAACCAGCCATAGTATGGCAGTCGCAAACTACAACTACACAATTCCTATAGACCTATTTGGCTACCACTAGTCCCCCTACAGGTGTGAACACCTCAAAAGGTTTGATTGGCTCAGGTTTCACCCCGATACGATTGGCAATATAAAGAGTAATATATGACAAGGTAGATCCCGGATCAATCAATGCATACACATCATGAGAGGATACTGACAATCACTACTAAAAAAATAGCATTTAGTGACGGACGTATTCCGTCGCTAATCAGCATATATCTGTTGCTAAACATGTGTTGCGACGGATTAGCGACGGAATTTCGTCTGTTGCGATTTTGCGCGTTGCAAACCCATTAGCAACGGAAAATTGAAATCCGTAGCAAACTTAGCGACAGAGTAGCGACGTATGAGATCCGTTCCACATTATAGCAACGGATTATTTTTGTTGCTATTGTTATGAATTCCGTGACTAATTTCATATTTCATTTCGTCGTTTTAGTAAATTAGCGACGAAAACCATTGTCGCTAATCCGTCGCAAAATATTGAATTATTTGTGCCTGCATTTAGCGGCAATACAATATTTGTCCCTCTAGCAACGACCAAAATCCATCGCAAATCTGTCACAAATATTTTTCTTCTGTTTTTTTTTTTTAAATACACCTGTTGAAACATACTAAATACAAATTAATAAATACCCTTAAAAATAACTGACATTCACATAAAATAATATTTATAAAAAAAGTTCAAAATAGATAGCGAAATCCCAATCGTTAAGTCCAAAACACCGACAACACCGAGTTATCAACTACCAAAAGAACCCACACATCCATCAAGTATTGTTTGTGCATAAGTTTGTTCTTTCCAACAAAAAGCAAATAACATAAAAAAACTAATGCATGGGTGAAGGACTACGATCATCATCAGAAACTAAAGGATCAACATCGTCAACGTTAGCAGTAGTAGGAGGAGGCACTATGGGTGTCACAACCGATGGTTTGTCGACGGAGTATCCGGATGATGTGATGGTGAAGAAATCACTCCGCGTGCCTTCTCAATAAATAAAGGAAGCAAGCGATCAGTCAGTGTAGGAATCAATCGCATCACTAACTCCTCCATATTTTCTGTAGGTGCTAATTGAGAAGTTGAAGGTGCTGCTGATGCTGAAGCATTAAAGCCAAAATTGACGCAAAGATTCGGCCCATAATAACTTTGTGATTGAGATCCAAGACCATATATTCTTCTCTTCCTTGTTCCCCCCCAGCCTTCGTAATATGCTTCACATTGATCAATATCGACCGAGATTGTGATTTTTCCCGTAATATTTCTTGATATCTTTCCTGTAATAATTAGTGAAATTAAAACATCAAGAATACTAACCATTCAATTTTACCAAATAAAAAGAGAAATGAATTCCAAAGATAAGAGAGCAGATATTTATCCATTTTTCGTTGGAATTGAAGTCTCATGATTACCAACAAAAAAGAGTTTCATACAACTTGGATATAAATGATCATATACACTGTCTCATAGTCAAGTAACAGAACATGAAAAAAAAGACAATTAGAGTTCCTAAACAACAAATAAAAGGTCAATTTCAGGCTATTTCCTACTGATTTAAGTCATTACTGATACTACTTTTCAGTTCTTCCTGTCTAGTAGACTGTTTATATCAAGAAAAAGTAAATTGGCCAACATCAATAGGATATACAGCTTAGGAGTTGGTTGTTGCTGTAGTGATGGTAGGAGAACAGCAGCGTTATGTGCAGCAGGTGGAAAGCAATAGAAGGGCTCAAAGGATTCAATTTCAGCATTATTACACAAGGAGTAACAGCTATGGGAGTTTGAATAGCGCAACTAGCAGCTGGTTCCACTGCATCACAGGAACAGGCTAGTTTTGAAGCTAGAGTAAAATGAATTTGGCATTATGAATTTGACACACTTGAAAATTTTGTTTGGAACAGCTATGTATGTATCAGTGAGGAATTAAATTAATAACAAGTGAACATACCATTGATGGCTGAGGCACATGGTTGATAAATTAAAACTTCACTTGACTAATGACTTGCTGAATGATTTGCTTAAACAAACTTAATTAATAGACTTAAGAATGATAAACGACGAGCATCAATTAACTGCACAATTATGCTAAACACAGTCTTTATGCTCATCAGTTCATCAGTCTTAACAACATCCTAAGCCAGACTTCTATTCATTTATATCCAGGATTTCTTTCACATAAGTTAAGCAAAGGATCATGCTTCATGGTTCACATCTCACAATATCTTTAACTACACCAAGAGGTTCAAATTTGACAGGAAATGAAGTTAACATGCTTATTTTTTCAATGTAAGACCCCAGACAAGCATCACAGGCTTCATAGGTTATTAGGAAAGTTCACAGATGCCACAAATTACATTTTAAAAGTCTTTTGAACCACTCTGCATACATTCTGGGACTGATCCACTTTCTAGTGGAAATGACCTGGGGCATTTTTGGTGGATAATGGCATATTTCATTAAAACTGTGCTTTGGTTTGCTACTGTTGGAACCAAGGACATCAATACTATGCTTGCTTATAGTATTGCTTGTATCAGTTTTGGATTATTGCTGGTGCAAAGGTGGTTCAAAGGAGATTTTGGCTGTTCTATTGATCCAACAAATTATTTCAAATTATGGAGGAAGGCAACAGCTCATTCAAATTTTCAGGTAAGAAAAAGAAGTCAAAGCTTGCAAAACAGCAAAAGGAGCATGCTGAGAAGCTGGTAGCCATCAATGAGCTCAAGAAAAAGAGAGAAGAAATGAAAATTCAATTGGCAAATAAGGAATTTTCAGAGGAAAAGGAAGAGGCTTTTAAAATTGGTGAGAAGTATCAAAGTGAAGTTGAGTTCAGTCATTTTTCAGAACTACCAAGTACTGGAAGAAGGATTATCAACATGGATAAGTTTCATATTCCCAACCTTAGAATTAGAGCTATGCAGAAAAGAGGAGCCAATGGATAAAAGACAATGCAGACAAAGGAAGAGATGTACTGTGTGTGTTCATGCTAAACCTGCTATTGTATGGTTTTTAATGGGTGGTATTAGCTATGCTCATTCCTATTGAAAACTTGCAATATCTGGCTAAGTTTGACACATATAGTAATACAAAACTACTTAGCATTACAACTACTGAGAGGAACAAGAAGCACTTACATATTGAGCTGGTTTGATAACACTGGTGTGTGGTTAACAGCAAACAAATGCATGGAAGCAAACCAAGTTCATATAGTGATAGGTCTTTGGGCAATGATTCATAGCATAGAATTTGTTTATTGTTGTGCTTTTATTTTGACAGTGTTACTTGTACAGCTGATTGGTTTCGTTTGATATATAATAATAACCACTAAGAAACATGCTTAGTGGTATATTTGATTTTAAAAAAAAAAAAATACATTCTGGGACTGCAGAACACCAGACTATCTAACAGGATTCATAATGTATGCTTCACTTCTTAATATAGGATCCTACATAGGTTTTGATCTCAAATAAAAGCCATTTTGATTTGTTAAAGAAGCAATTTTTAGCTTTGACAATCCAGAGATTCCATGTTTTATTGTCCTTTCTTTATAACATCTGTATGAACAGTGCTAAAGCTCAAACAAATCATCACAAGGGAAACAATCATAGCATATATCAAATAAGGGGGTTCTGGATGACCTTAAACAACAAGTTACAAACATATCACAACCATCATACCAGTCTTTATGCTAAACACAGTCTTTAGTTATCATTAACCACACCTTTACGAGACGTCGGCAAAACACTGCTGTTTAGAGCAGCTAGGTAAAAGCAGTGCAATGCAAAACACTGCTGATTGAACTTACATGGACAGCTCGGGCACGCTCATCAACAAAAGATTCTCCATCATGATCATGTGTATGGACATGCAAATGTACCTCACCTGGTGTTGGATCTCGACCCTTTGTAACAGCCTATGCAAAAGTTACTCATTTCAGAAAATTACACCAAGAACAATAGCAGTATAACCAACAATAGACAAACCTAAATAATTCAAGAAAGACAACAACATAGTAATCAAGAAAATAGCAATATATATACCTAGGTAAACCAGAATCAAGAACTGCAAAAAACACCTTGAAAAACCAATTTTCAAGTAGTAAATATACAAAATTTAAGAGTGTATGAAAAAAAATATATATACTTACAAGTCTCTTGCGATGCTCCCCAATGCAGATAGAGCCACCCGTGTGAGTCCCGGCAGCAACTTCTTTCCCTCCACAACGATTCTTTGCATTTATCTCCGACTTTTCGACACACTTAGGATCCGCCCAAAGTTGTAACCAGCGTTCCCACACATTATCAGACACATAATACGGCTTAACCCTTTTATGTTTAATTTTTCTAATGAAATTCCTATACTTTGTTGCTGCCTTAGTATTCCAATGTTTTCTTATTACACTCTCAGGAATCGAAGAGTCCCAATGGTATGTCTTCTGAAAACAGTTTGTAAACTAATATTATTAGTATCCTAACTATAAAAGCTAATACACTTATAAAACGAATTATATATGATGAAATTTATACCTTGAATTCCCCAAAATAAAAATTTCTAGTATCTTCTGAGACACCTTTCCAATTGATTCCATTGGGATCAAGTTGATTTTTGAAAGATGCGGATATGGTATTAGAGCATTCTTTAGAAGGTTCCAACCTGCATAAATTTGAAAATATTATTTCAAGACCTACCACAAATTATATAAAAAAAAAAAATACAAGCATGGACTAACCCTGCAGGAGTAAGAGTAACAAGTGTAAGTGTCCGCTGTCTACGACGACTACTGGACTCTTCTTCGCTGACAGTGTTGCTCTGGTTTGATGTACCCTCATCTACCGGGCCGCTCGTATCGTGTGTAATGGGAGATAATTCGGGGATGGTTGGGTTACTACCGTGATCCGACGCTTGAACCGTGGCGTACCTAAAGTTTGAACATGGTTTATAGGATCTGGCCCACCTATGGAACTCGTACCACCTTGTTGAGGACTAACTGTGGTGGGAATAGGAATAGTAGGCATGTTTGCATGACGAGCAGAATCACCCCTAAGTGAGGACTTTCCTACATGACCTTCGCTACCTCGACCATTTCCTCGAGCGATATCTACAAAAAAATGTGGACGTGAGGAAATTAAAGCAACCATCAGTAAAGAGGTTTTTATACAAGCTGTTTGCAAGTCTACAAAGAGGTTTTAACAGACCTGAGGCTTGAACCGGTGGCGTACGTACAGTTTGAACTTGGTTTATAGGATCTGGCCCACCTATGAAACTCGTACCACCTTGTTGAGGACTAACTCGTACCACCAGGTAAAGCGTCTTTCAACAATTGTATCATTTGGTTATAACCTCTCTGTGACAAAGTATTCTCCATTTTAATATTTAACATTCTAGAGACTACTGCAAGTTGAGAGAGAGAAGAACCGGGATATAATTTTTCATCGCTGACTTTGTAGCAAATTGTAAAATCTTTGGGACTCGGGATTAGGCTCCTCCTCCATTGAAGGATTAGGCTCCTCCTCCATTGAAGGTTCATAAGGATGAGAAGAATCAACTTCAATATTGCTATAAGATTACGAACTCGAACCCTGACCAAAGTTGGGTCCAGCTGCATCCAAGACCATTTGTCGGTATGGATTATCGAATCCCGATTCAGGTTGAGAACCACCATGCAAATCATTACCAGAAGCTATCTCACCTATCACATCTTTTTCCCCTTGATACTCCCAAACAAAATAGTCCTCAACAAATCCAAAATTAAAAAGGTGATATTCAACGATTTCAACATCCATGTATTTAATGTTGTGACATTTTTTACATGGACATCTAACCTTGTTACCGCTCATGTAATTTCGTTGAGAAAGTGCAAATTGGATAAAATTATCTACACCGGTTACAAAGCTAGAGTTTATACCCCTCGGCCATCCAACCTATTGTACATCCAATCACGCTCTAGATTATTCATGTTCCTATTAATGTTGACATAAACAAAGCAATCAAATTAATGTTCGTCTTCATATCATTAATACAACCGAATGACCTCTAAATGGAAGAACAAGCTGAAATAACTTAGTGAAACAGAACATATCATTCACCTTTTAGTTAAAAAAAAAAATGACAAACTGAAACAAAACTGAAACTGAAACAAAAAAAATCGAGTAAGAAACCCAGTTCACTAACACTGATTTCAAATCACAGATTATATAAAAAATGTTGAGTTCTTCAAGCTTTTTCTCGACATGCAACGAATTAAAACAAACTTTAACCACCAAATAATATTATCCTACAAGATTTAGCACAAACAAAGGTCGAATTTCCATTTTCATCAGATTTTGGCCGAAATAGAGATTCCCAACACTTAACCTTCAAATAAATTATAAATCCAACAGTTTTCAACACACCCAACTTCGATTTTAGCCCAAAAAAACACTTAGAGACACTCTGTCCTTTAGATAATAAGTAAGAAAACACAGATATCGCTTTCAATGGTGATGAAAGAAGGGGAAATGTATCTTAATTTCGTTTTAGATTCAATGTCAGAAACACACGTTAAGGAGATAAAGAAGAAAGAAACTGCCCATAAAACATAGAAATATCAAAACATACCTTTCCTTTAGATAAAAGTTGCAGTAGAAGAAGAGAAAAACACAATAGAAACCCTAGATTCACATTATTTTGATCTATGTTGTGCTCTCTCTCTCTATGTTAGCAATTTCGCACAGTCTATCTCTCTATCCGTGTTGGCTGCTGTGTTTGGAAATGAAATAATGTGTACCCTAGCTAGGAGATATCTGTTTTTTTTTTACATTTAACGACGGAATAGAGACGGATTTTATATTCCGTCGCTAAATAATACATTCATTTCTTTTGATAATTAATATTGCGACAAAATATTCCGTTGCTGCAAATATATTTTTTTTTCTCGAAAAATTAAAGGCCTAGCGACGGATATTTCGTTCTTTGAATCCGTCGCTAATTAAAAATAAAATTTGTCGCGCCTCTTCTGTTGCTAAAGGATTAGCAACGAAAACTGAGTTTCGTTACTAATAATTAGCGCGAATTTTTGGGGGATAATAGTCAAAATACCCCCCAACGTTTGACCAAAATGCCAACTACACAACGAACCTTTGCGGGGGTCCTATTACCCCCCTGGACAAATTTTTTCGCAGCAAAATGGCCCTTTTTGCCGATGTGGCGATCAATCGCCAACCCCCAAATATTAAATGGCGGTTGTCCACACGCGCCTGGCCCACGTGCCACGTGTTTAATTTTGCCCCATTTTTTATTAATTTCCCCCTTCCTCCATCCATCTACTCTTCTTCAAAAAAAAAAAAAAAAAATCTCTCAATTTTCCATACTCCATTTTTATTAAGGATCTGAAAACCCATACCCAATTCTCCTTCATCTTCATCAACATTATCATCATCATCATCATCATCTTCACTAGGAGTTGAAAAAAAAATCACACCAACTTGCTCAAATCTAATCCAAACAAACCCAAATGTGAAAGGAAGCTTCCTAACACCAAATAGAACAAAGTTCATCCATTAATTTGATTAAACAATCAAGAATTTAGAGAAACCCATTTGGTGTTCTTCATAGCTTTCTCCAAATTCTTAGCAATGAAGTTTAATTTTCTCCCCAAATCAACTCAAAGAATTAGTGCTTAAATAACTCCAACCAAGCAACAAGTAGCAACTCCAAACAAGCAACTTCCAATCGATTTTCTTTAACAAGATTAGATTTTTCATCCTTATTTTTTTTTCCGCATTTTTCCTTTTTCTTTCTTGATTTTTCATTTTTTTTCTTGATTTTCGTTTATGGTGGAAAGTCGTTTCTTTAGCAAGTTGTTCGGAATCATATGTGGATTTTCTTCAGGTTGAGATTTTCGTTTATAATGTATATTTTTTTGACAACAAAAAATGGGGATGGATATTAAATAGGGTGAAGATGAAGATGAAGTAGCCTAAAAATGGAGGAGTTCAAATTTTATCTACTTGGCATCATATGTGGCGACTAGTTGGCGTCCAAAACGAGTCGGATGCGCATTTTTAAAGGCCGTCACGCGCCACCGGGCGGTGTATTCACGCTCTCTGCCACATCAGCAAAAAAGGGCCATTTTGCTACTGAAAAAATTTGTCCAGGGGGGTAATAGGACCCCCGCAAAGGTTCGGTGTGTAGTTGGCATTTTGGTCAAACGTTGGGGGGTATTTTGACTATTATCCCCCAAAAATTCGCGCTAATTATTAGTAACGAAACTCAGTTTTCGTTGCTAATCCGTCACTATATAATGAGATAAAATTTTAGTTGCCTTTTTTGCGACAAAATGAGAAATCCGTAGCTAATCCGTCGTTAATTAGCGACAGAATATGGTCTGTCGCTAATATTCCGTCACTAAACGTTGATTTTTTAGTAGTGAATATACCTGTGACAACGTCAGGGGAGGACTCAAGATCCTGCCGTCCAACTAGTACATATATACGATTCTGAGAGCCGCTTGCACTGGATGCTCCTTCCCTACCTCACGCCGACTTCTCTGTCGGTGCTCGCGAACCCCGCCCGCGGAGCGTGCAAACGATGAAGAACTCCACTCACCGATCCCGGCGGGTTGGTTCCTACCTCTGCCAGCCACCGATGGAAAATCACGCATTATGTGCCCTGGCTGACCACAGGCATAACAAGTATCTAAACCAATGCGGTACTATCCCGAGTGCAGCCTACCACACTGAACACATCATGGTATAGGTGGACTCCTTTGACTGGGATCGCCTCTATGCTGGGAACTCAAAACTCTGGAGCTCTGGCCCGGTTCAGAATAAATAGGACAATCAAATCTTTTACCAGCGAACTGCGGAGGTGTACTGCCCGCCGATCGACTCCGTATGAATGGAATCGCCGCCTTTGACTCCCTCTGAACTCGCTAGCGGCACCGGAAGATCTGTCCCTCTTACTTTACCTTCTATCAGAATCACACTCGCCCCTCTATGGCTACTACTGTTCCTCCAAATTCTGAGCATAGGCCTGAATATGAGTACCTTCTATCAGAATCACGCTCACCCCTCGGGCACTTATATTCCCCGTCCGATATTCAAGAACTTGTCGGCTCTGGCCCGTCGAACTTCCGGTGGCAGATAATGTCGAAGGAAAGCATTAATGAACTCTTGCCATACTGGGGGACGTGAATTTGCCCCTCACGAAGACATCTAAGTGTTGTACCAGTGGACGGCCACATCCCGCAGTCTTTAACAAGACAATTCAACTGACTCAGTATCAGAAGCATGTATTATTCTCAACGTCCTCAGCATCTTATCTATAAAACCCTGCGCAGTCTTCATCCGGCTTTGACCCGTAAAATTCTGGAGGATTCAGGTTAATAAAATCACGGGCTCTTGCGCTGACTGCTCTATCACCCTGGCTCGCGCCCTGCCACTGTGGCCAAGCGGTAACCAACTAGATCAGCAACTGAATAGCCTCGGTCATCTGCTGGCCTGAGCACCTAGTGGAGGAACTAGGGGTACTGAAGCTGGAGCTGAGGCCCCTTCATGCTCCTCTATTAAGGGTAGAGTAGGAGAGGTCCGAGATGGAACCTCATTGTGAGACTCACCCTCTTCTATCTCTGCCGATGGCTCCCGATTAGTCCTCCTTCCGGCTACCGTCTTGTCCTTCTGGGCTGTTGTATCTTTCCTCTTCATATACATCGCTGAAATTATAGCACACGATTAGGAAAAAGGGAAACATGATAACATGGCTCTATCGTACGATTTAAAATGAGAAACAAAGGTCAATTATTCCTAAATGCCCTGCAGCCTCCTGTTTATAAGTGTGGCGCGCTTCGCACCCATAAATAGGACTCAACCGGACACGGCTCATAGACACGCCCTAGGACAAACTACTCTGATACCACATTTGTCACGACCCAACTCGAGGGCCATGACGGGCACCCGGAGCTAACCTACCGATTACCTCTAAACATACACCTCATAATCATATTTAGGTGGGCTATAAGCTAGCTCATATGCATCATACTCTGTAAGAACATGTATCACAAAATAATGGCACGTCTTCATATAATCATCAACAACCATGCCTATAAACATAAGACAACAAGATTGTCTATATACTGTACATCAATACGTATTGTTAAGACTACAGAATATCTAGGTACATGCACTGGTCTACGAGTCTCTAGATAGAATACATGAATCCATAAGGACGGGGCAGGACTCCGCCATGCCCAAGTGTATATACATACAAAAGAGTAGTACTAATAAGATGCAGCTCCGAGACAATTAGAGCCTTTCTGACACTCCACTGATAAAGCTCCTAAGAATCAGGTCCATCTACCTATCTACCTGCGGGCATGAACGCAACATCCATAAGAAAAGGACGTCAGTACGAACAACGTACTAAGTATGGAAGGCATGAATAACAACATAATAAGAAATATAGAACATAACAGGAGATAAAGATAACCTGTACATCTGATTGCCTCATAAGGAGAAAACCATGCATGCTTAGCTTACTAAAGAAAACATTTCTCATATACATATATAACATAATCATTAGCCCGCGTCCGGGCCTCCCACATCCGGGGTAACCATCTCACGCTGCCCACTAGTGATGCTACCCGGCCATATAGGCACGGTGTTAATATCATTATCCATAGCCGCCCATCGTAGTGGTGCTGCCCGGCCGTATAGGCACGGTGTTAATATCATACATGAAGCATGCATGAGAGCCCAACTAAAAGCTACAACTCCATCGAAGTGACGTACGGTCGGTAACCTCCGATTTATATTATGGAACAATCATCATCGCTATATCTCACCTTGAAGGAACAATTATTATAAGGTGAGATCAACAACAATGAATAAAATCGAGAAAATCATGAAATAAGCTCAATAATCTCATAATAGCACTAAAATCTTAAGCTTTGGATTTTCTAGAATTAAAATCATCATCATCATGTTCATCATAGAAAACATCTTATCTTTAGTATCATAAGAAGCTTTTAAGAATCATGAACTTCTAACTTTTGGAAGTAAGAAGGTTATGGAAACATATATGGAATCATAACATAAGAATCATGCCTTTTGAAAGAAAGGGACTAGCCTTAACATACCTATTTGATCCCCCACTACTTAACACTTATTCTCCCGAGCTCGTAATTCTACATTCAGGAGAAATCATACTATTGTTAGACTTATTGTCATATGCCTATCTTAAGTCTTTAAATTAAACTTAATTAGAATCTGCCAAAATTCGAGCAGCATCTCCCCTAGTTATATCCCTAGCCTAAAATCACAATACCAACACAACAACAACAATAGCAATACTAACGTCAACAACATCATCATCAACACCAATATACTCCATAAAACATCCCACACGAAGTTTTTCCCAATTTCTCAACCAACCATAACAATATTCACAATACCATAATCAAAGAATTTTATTCAATTTAATCTCAAATTAATCCAAAATCTCCTTTCAAATTATTCCATAGTCATCTTTTTCACTTTAATACTTTGCAACTTCTCTTCTATGATTCTCTTCTTTTATAGGACTTGCTAAACCTTCAAATCAACTTAATCATGAGAAATAGGATGGAGAACATACCTTACGCTAGAAGAACTTCACCCCACTCAACTTCTTCCAAGACCAAATTCATCACAATATTAAGTAGAGACAAGAACAATCCTTGTCCATGAATTAGCTTGGGGTTTTTGAGTTTGATCCTCTTTTGTGATGATATAGAATGTTGTTGAATGGTGGAGAACCTTCAAGAACACTCTTATAATAGAGAGAGAAGTGTAGGAAATTCTAGAGAGGTGTGGAGATGTTAGGAGATTTTAAGAGGGTTGTGGAGTTGAAGAAAAATGAATAAAATGAAGTGTAGAGGCCCTTTTATAGGTGCCAAGCTCGGGTTGGGCCGGGTCACCCCATAAGTGGGCTTTTAAGTGAGCTTCCCGGATTTTCCGCCTAGGTTCGTATTCCTCTGACTATCAGTTTTAAAACGCCCATAACTCCCTACTCCGATGCCGTATTGACAAACGGTTTCTTGCGTTGTAAACTAGACTCGACGAACTTCATTTTAGGCTCTTGAAACACCTTAAAACTCCTACTGTACCCTGGGATATACCCCTCTATATTTGACCTAAAATTTCTGTCCAAAATTCTTCCAACTTTTTTTTTAATTTTCAACAAACTTATTTTCTTCGATTTGTTTGGTGTCGGAACCTTTAGACACTTGCTTAACACTTGTTAAGAGTATCCATTAACCTTATAAGGGTTCCATGACATCTCCGAGCTTGCGTTAGTATACTTACAATGCAAACGATGTGAAAATTTTAAGAGGTGTAACATTAACATTATTAATCAATCCTAGCATTAAACCCATGATTCTTGAATGAAAAACCTAGGATTGCAAGGTAATATTTCTCAAAGTGACTCAAGCTATGGTTATGGGTGTTCTAAATCGTAAAAGTGAATTGTTGAATTACGTAAGGCTTAATTAAGGTATGTCTCTTTTGAAAACCTTATTTTGGATGTGTGTCTCCTTTTCAAAAGTTCTTTATTGAATAAAAAGGTGAAATTTTCATACTTGAAAACTCTAATTCATGCCTTGATTGTGGTTGGTGTGCGTGAGGGGAAAAGCCTACATTATACCTTGATTGTATTATACACTATACATGTATACGTAATTCTAATCGTTTTCCTCTATAAGCGATGATCATCAATAATGGCTAAGGAAATGGTAATAGTGTTTTATGTCACGACCCAACCCCGTAGGCCGCGACTAGTACCCGAACTGGGCACCCGAACACACATACACATCAGAATCCCAACACTGGTCTACGCGTACACAAATATCAAATGTAACGTCACACTATCGCAAACACGAATACAGACATATCGAAACCGGTAAGGCCGTGTCTCAAATTTATTTTATTTCCGTAAAAATTTTGACAGAGTTTCCTTTGTTTTTCCGACTATCCAAAAATAACCCCCGCACGCAGTAAAATACTAAACGAGGCCACACGGGGCCAACAAAACATCATATATATATATACACGGGCCGACAAGGCCGCCACATGGGCGAAACCGCCCAACACACGTATCATACAAGTCCAACCAAACCAATCGGGCACAACCCACGCACGTATATCCACGTACCCTAAACGTAATGCCGTAATCATATGACGGGACGGGGCCCCGCCGTACCCCCGAATAGACAAATATGTACAACGTAAAAGTATATACCAAAATACGGCTCGAAAATAAAGGAGCACTCCAACAAGCAGAGAGGATGACCTACACTCGCGGATCACCAAGTGGAGCGTCCGTACCGCGGGCATGAAACGCAGCCTTCGAGAAAGGGGGTCAGTACGGAATATGTACTGAGTATGCAAAGCGGAAACAGAATTAATATAGTCATAACCGAAACAGGGAGTGCGAAGAGTGTATACAACAATAAAATAATTTAGGCGAGTCAACATTAATCGACCGATCAAGTCCAGGCTATCCCAGCATAGCACATCATACAATACACATACATGTAGGCCGCGGCCGAGAATCGCACACCCATACCGCGGCGAGATAGTCAATAACACACACATACCGCGGTCGAGTATCCGGCGGTCAATAACACACACACGCGCGGTCGAGTATCCGGCGGCTAATAACACACACATACCGCGGTCGAGTATCCGGCTAACACACACACACATACCGCGGCCAAGTATCCGGCGGCTAATAACACACACATACCGCGGCCAAGTATCCGAACCCGGTGACCTAATAACACACACATGAACAATTAAATAATTAAGTCATTTGAAATAGGTAAAATAATTAGTTAGTACGAAAGTTTATTTCACAAAATATTTCTAGAGTGGTACGTATGGCTCCAAAACATAGCCTAATGTTTCATAAGGTCCAAAGCATTATTTTATAAGAGAAAATTTCAAAATCGACGATTCTTTATCGAAGCTTATCCAAAAAGAAATCCGGTAGGACAAGTAAAGCATCTCGGGGTTATCGGGCCCACCTCGGGTCGGATCGAGGCGGCGAACATAATTTACGAACAATTGGAGGCCAAAGGATCATACATAATGATTTCGAAGTGACCCGATCACATTTCGATAAGTTTCGGGCTTTGGATTGCATTCTAGCCAAAATAGAGCCTTTAGGCTTCAATTGAATTGAATGAATAGTAGCCGTCTTGTAGATCGAGTTTCGAGGAGCGTAAATGCTCCGGAGGTTCCAATATTCACCTAACATACTAAGACATGCCCAATGAAGGAGTAGGAAGCTTCACATACCTTGCGGACGTCCTACGCTCGCTTAAGCTCAATTCCCGTTTCCTCCAAAATCTGCAATTGGTCACATTTACCAATTGTCACTTGTAAGCTTTAAGGCTAAAATTTGGAAGTAATGCTTGCCTATGGAAATTCCGACAGCACTTCCCCTATAAATTTAACATCCCCGAGGATTCAACTCGGCCAATTCAACAACACAATACCAACAATAACAATCACCAACAACAATATCCAATCCAAACACACATTCTAGCATCAATAGTGCTTTTCTACATAAATTGCCAACATTCATAGTCCTCAAGGTAATCACTTACATGCAATTTAACATTATTATTTATTCATCCAAATACCAATCCGAACTCGTTCCAACGACATTCAAAAGCATTCTAATCAAATCACATAAACGTTCAAACAATCCAACAACTACTCCAAGTGACACTCCGAACTCAATACGACATCCATAATACATTTTTAACTTCCAAATTCATTCTTTTCATCAACAATCCACATATTTACAATATCATTTCCATAGGTACAATATTTACATAAAAAGCACATTAAAGTGCCAAACGCCCCAAATCATTTACAATCTTCAACTTAGTTCATAAAACTCTCATTTAAAGCATGACATCCGTAACGGCGTCAATCAACTACTACATAAAATTATTACATTCTTGTCACCCATAATGACCCATTTTCGGCCACACCATGCACACCCATATTAATGATTCTCTTCCATTTCATCACACTACAACAACCAAACATGCTAGAATAGAATTGTTCAACACTTCTAACACAACATACATATACACGGCCACACCTACACCACACGGCCTCACTTTCTACATACCATATTTCATGATTTTCATACATTTTAGCATATTACAACATACACACATCATTCATAACACATAAAACAAGCTTAATTCTTACCTTTCTTCTTCAACTTCCAACTTGTCTAGGGTTGACAAATGTTGAAAACGGATGGTCTATCGCCCCAAACAACAACTCCACGTCGACGAGGACCCTTCAATTAGTGGTTTTACTAGGATGAAATAATTTTGGAAGGGCTAATTTTTGGTCTTGATTTTTCAAGCCTTGGCCGAATGGCTCTAGGTGTTGTTCTTCAAGTTTCTTGATTTTTCTAAGTCTTGAAAATGAGAAGATGACTAAGTGGTCATCTTTTGTATATACATATATATGCCACACAAGTGTCCAATGGGTTGGACTAATTAAATTATGCCAAACCATGTGTGGGACCTACATGACCATATGGATGATCTCATAAATTTTTCTTGCATTTTCATCTTTCCAAAATTCCTTTTAAGTCCCCAATATTCCAAGTTCCAATTTTGCCCTTAGCCTTTCTCGATATTTCCACAAGCCATTTTGTGAATTTCCACTTTTACCCCTAACCTTTCTTAATATTTCCGCATTAGTACTTTCATATGCAACTCATGTAAGTTTAACAAGATCAATATGTAGCATTGCCCTTGTCTCGTCGCAACGATTTCAAACTATCCGAATGTGCGAACTCACGGGATATAACATCCTCCCCCCCTTTAAAACATTCGTCCCCGAATGTTAAATTAGCCTTACGGAATCTTATATGCATTTGGGGGAGTTTCTTTTACAACTATCACAAATAGTTCATACATCAATCATAATAACCAATTAAAGAGTTTAAATTACCTGTACCCGCATCTGGTGGCGCCTCCTGATCCTGTCCACGGGTGAACGCATATAGGCGGTTTGATGGACCGCCAGAACTGGGGGCTCCGCCACGGCCCCTGCCACGGCCTGCTGGCGGCGGCATGCCCCGCCCCATCGGGCGCATAGCCGCAGAGGGTGAAGACGAACCGGCAATCGACCCGGTAGGTCGCGCCGCCCCCCGTACCGCCTCCGAGTGGACAATCTCTCATATAGTGGCCCCGCTGGCCACGCGTGAAGCAAGCACCCGCGGCACGACGACAATCCCCTCCCAAGTGGCTGCCTCCTACAATACGGACATCGGGGTAGGGGGTGGCCTCAACTCGGCCGGGGTCTAAGTCCATCCGTGGCCCGAGGCCCGGGAGCTCGACCTCGTCTCTAAATACCCCGCACTACCCGGGCTCCATCCGGTGAACCGCGGGGGCATACCGCGCCGGGCCGGGGAGGGCATCCGTCCCGCCGCCGCCGAGGCCGCCCGCTCGAAAATCTCCGCAGTACCCCGCCGATCCGGCCCTCGGGGCCTCCTCCCGTCATCATCTCTACCGACCGATCGGCCCTACGCCGATCCTCCACACCCCGTGCATAGGCCCGTAGCCGGCGATGTCCATGTCGGGTCCGTGCCGCCATCGCCATACAACAACAACCAAGTAGCGATCTAATCCCATTACGTACCGGTGCATCCGGTCACCATATCCGCCACTATAGTAGGTGCATATCGGGCCAGGGAATCAAACTCCAGATTATATTCACGAACACTCCGCCCCTCTCGCTTTTATCCGTGTAAAAATCTGTCAACTCTCGCCCTCCGCAACTCTGGAGGCAGGAAGTGGCGGAGAAAAGCAGCTGTAAACTCGTCCCACGTAGCTGGGGGAGCACCCTCACCCCTGGACAGTTCCCACGACTCGTACCAGTTAAGGGCAATACCCCGTAACCTGTGCGAAGCGAGCTCGACAGACTCGGTCTGTGAGGCCCTGACCAGTCCCAATGAGCGCCTCATCTCCCGAATGAAGTCATGGGGGTCCTCGTCGGGTTTAGACCCGAAAAACCGGGGGCTACATGTCAAGAAATCACGAACTCTCAAGCCTGTCGCGTCCGTCCGCATCACCACCCACCGCCGCGTCCGCGAGTCCGTCCCGCCACTATTGTCGCCGCACCAGAATCGTACGGCCTCCCTCGCCGTCCATTTCTCCTGTCCTCCATACCCGGCTGGGGAGCGGGCGCTGGAGCTGCTGAGGGACCTACTCCAGCCTCCCTGGGTGGTGGAGTGGCTGAACCCTCTGAATGCAAAACAATACCAGGTCTAGTCTGCGCACGAGCCCGTGTAACTGTAGCCCTCGGTGCTCGACTAGTCTCATCTGCCTTCGCCTTGCCCTTCTGGGCAGCCGTCGTCTTCTTCGGAGGCATCTCTGAAAAACATAGCAATTGATCGAAAAGAGTCATCCTAATATCACGCCTCTAACGCACGATCTAAGATTCAAAGAAAAGTAACACCCTAGATGTCCCGTAGCCTCCCGTTTATAGATGTGGTGCACAACACACCGATAAACAAGACTCTACGAGACACGGTCTCGTGGATATTCCGAGGACGAACCGCTCGATACCACTTTTGTCACGACCCAACCCCGTAGGCCGCGACTAGTACCCGAACTGGGCACCCGAACACACATACACATCGTAATCCCAACACCGGTCTACGCGTACACAAATATCAAATGTAACGTCACACTATCGCAAACACGAATACGTACATATCGTAAACCGGTAAGGCCGTGTCTCAAATTTATTTTATTTTAAAAATTTTGACAGAGTTTCCTTTGTTTTTCCGACTATCCAAAAATAACCCCGCACGAAAAATACCAACGTAGGCCACACGGGGCCAACAAAACATCATATATATATATACACGGGCCGACAAGGCCGCCATGGCGGGTGAAACCGCCCAACACACGTATCATACAAGTCCAACCAAACCAATCGGGCACAACCCACGCACGTATATCCACGTACCTCTAAACGAATGCCGTAATCATATGACGGGACGGGGCCCCGCCGTACCCCCGAATAGACAAATATGTACAATATATAAAAGTATATACCAAAATACGGGCTCCGGAAATAAAGGAGCACTCCAACGGCGAGAGAGGATGACCTACACTCGCGGATCACCAAGTGGAGCGTCTGTACCTGCGGGCATGAAACGCAGCCCCCGAAGAAAGGGGGTCAGTACGGAATATGTACTGAGTATGCAAAGCGGAAACAGAATTAATATAGTCATAACCGAAACAGGGAGTGCGAAGAGTGTATACAACAATAAAATAATTTAGGCGAGTCAACATTAATCGACTGATCAAGTCCAGGCTATCCCAAGATAGCACATCATACAATACACATACATGTAGGCCGCGGCCGAGAATCACACCCATACCGCGGTCGAGATAGCACACACATACCGCGGTCGAGTATCCAGCGGTCAATAACACACACGTGCCGCGGTCGAGTATCCAGCGGCTAATAACACACACATACCGCGGTCGAGTATCCAGCGGCTAATAACACACACATACCGCGGCCAAGTATCCAGCGGCTAATAACACACACATACCGCGGCCAAGTATCCAGCGGCTAATAACACACACATGAACAATTAAATAATTAAGTCATTTGAAACAGGTAAAATAATTAGTTAGTACGAAAGTTTATTTCACAAAATATTTCTAGAGTGGTACGTATGGCTCCAAAACATAGCCTAATGTTTCATAAGGTCCAAAGCATTATTTTATAAGAGAAAATTTCAAAATCGACGATTCTTTATCGAAGCTTATCCAAACAGAAATCCTGGTAGGACAAGTAAAGCATCTCGGGGTTATCGGGCCCACCTCGGGTCGGATCGAGGCGGCGAACATAATTTACGAACAATTGGAGGCCAAAGGATCATACATAATGATTTCGAAGTGACCCGATCACATTTCGATAAGTTTCGGGCTTTGGATTGCATTCTAGCCAAAATAGAGCCTTTAGGCTTCAATTGAATTGAATGAATAGTAGCCGTCTTGTAGATCGAGTTTCGAGGAGCGTAAATGCTCCGAGGTTCCAATATTCACCTAACATACTAAGACATGCCCAATGAAGGAGTAGGAAGCTTCACATACCTTGCGGACGTCCTACGCTCGCTTAAGCTCAATTCCCGTTTCCTCCAAAATCGCAATTGGTCACATTTACCAATTGTCACTTGTAAGCTTTAAGGCTAAAATTTGGAAGTAATGCTTGCCTATGGAAATTCCGACACTTCCCCTATAAATTTAACATCCCCGAGGATTCAACTCGGCCAATTCAACAACACAATACCAACAATAACAATCACCAACAACAATATCCAATCCAAAACACATTCTAGCATCAATAGTGCTTTTCTACATAAATTGCCAACATTCATAGTCCTCAAGGTAATCACTTACATGCAATTTAACATTATTATTTATTCATCCAAATACCAATCCGAACTCGTTCCAACGACATTCAAAAGCATTCTAATCAAATCACATAAACGTTCAAACAATCCAACAACTACTCCAAGTGACACTCCGAACTCAATACGACATCCATAATACATTTTTAACTTCCAAATTCATTCTTTTCATCAACAATCCACATATTTACAATATCATTTCCATAGGTACAATATTTACATAAAAAGCACATTAAAGTGCCAAACGCCCCAAATCATTTACAATCTTCAACTTAGTTCATAAAACTCTCATTTAAAGCATGACATCCGTAACGGCGTCAATCAACTACTACATAAAATTATTACATTCTTGTCACCCATAATGACCCATTTTCGGCCACACCATGCACACCCCATATTAATGATTCTCTTCCATTTCATCACACTACAACAACCAAACATGCTAGAATAGAATTGTTCAACACTTCTAACACAACATACATATACACGGCCACACCTACACCACACGGCCTCACTTTCTACATACCATATTTCATGATTTTCATACGTTTTAGCATATTACAACATACACACATCATTCATAACACATAAAACAAGCTTAATTCTTACCTTTCTTCTTCAACTTCCAACTTGTCTAGGGTTGACAAATGTTGAAAACGGATGGTCTATCGCCCCAAACAACAACTCCACGTCGATGAGGACCCTTCAATTAGTGGTTTTACTAGGATGAAATAATTTTGGAAGGGCTAATTTTTGGTCTTGATTTTTCAAGCCTTGGCCGAATGGCTCTAGGTGTTGTTCTTCAAGTTTCTTGATTTTTCTAAGTCTTGAAAATGAGAAGATGACTAAGTGGTCATCTTTTGTATATACATATATATGCCACACAAGTGTCCAATGGGTTGGACTAATTAAATTATGCCAAACCATGTGTGGGACCTACATGACCATATGGATGATCTCATAAATTTTTCTTGCATTTTCATCTTTCCAAAATTCCTTTTAAGTCCCCAATATTCCAAGTTCCAATTTTGCCCTTAGCCTTTCTCGATATTTCCACAAGCCATTTTGTGAATTTCCACTTTTACCCCTAACCTTTCTTAATATTTCCGCATTAGTACTTTCATATGCAACTCATGTAAGTTTAACAAGATCAATATGTAGCATTGCCCTTGTCTCGTCGCAACGATTTCAAACTATCCGAACTTAAATGCTAATTGACGATGTGACTACCTTGAGATGAATTGTGATTCGGCTTCTATGCTATGAACTTTATTGTTGTGTTTGGCCTAGCTACTCGGGAGGAAGGATAGTCACTATGGATCCTAGTGTGATAATGCCTAGCCATTCGGGAGAAAGAGTGGCCACTGCGGGTTCGCTACCCGGGTGCGGTTTATGCCTAGCTATTTGAGAGGAAGGATAGCCATCGAGAGTCTAATAATCCGGTATGGTGCGCAGTTATGTTTTGGGAACCTCAAAGGTCATCCCTTCTGTCACAACCCAACCAGAGGGCCATGACGGGCACCCGAAGCTAATCTACCGAGCACCTCTGAACATAAATCTCATAATTATTTCTAGGTGAACCACAAAGATAGCTCATGGTTATCATCATTTGTAAGGCATATATCACAAGATAATGGCACATCTCTATATAATCATCAACAACTATGCCCATCGTCACAAGCTGACAAGGCTGCCAAAATATTGTACAACAATATGAACTGTTAAGGTTATGGGACATCTAGCTACATACATCTGTCTACGAGCCTTTATATAGAATACAGGAATTCATAAGGACAGGGCAGGACTCTGCCATACCCAAGTATATACACAAATGAGTAATACCAATAGACTGCAGCTCCGAAACAAATGGAGCGCTCCTAAAACTCTGCTAATGAAGCTCCTAAGGATCTAATCCATCTCCCTACTTTCCTGCGGGCATGAACGCAGCGTCCACAAATAAAAGGACGTCAGTACGAACAATGTACTGAGTATGTAAGGCATGAATAGTAATATGATAAAAGCATGAAGAATAGCATAAGATAAAAGAACCGTTTATACCTCGCGATACCTCGTAAGACATTCGTCATGCCTACTTAATCTTTCTCTAGAAGAGACATTTTATATACCTACATACATACCCATACAATACCGTACCCGGCCATATAGACTCGGTATTCTCCGTACCTGACCATAGTATGGTTCAATAATATCCGTACCCAACTGCAGTAGTATGGTCGCAATAGATATCGTACCCGGCCATATAGGCTCGGTATTATATATATATAGTATCTTAGTCGGCCATTAAGGCTCGATATTATATATATAAATACATATAGCATGCATGAGAGCCCAATTAAACATTTCTACTCTATCGGAGTGACGTAAAGTCGGTAGTGTCACGACCCATTTTGCTTAGGCCATGTGGGCACTTACCTTCCCACTTCGGTAAACGAACCCTTATCCCAACAAGGAACTAATACATATATTGAAGAAGTTAAGTAGTGGAAATCAATACATATGTAAGTCTCGCTATATATATAGATAGCTAGTAGCAAAGAGTGAGGAAGACGGTAAATACCCCCAGGGTATAGTCTGAATAATACAAGAGCATCTAGGGAGAATAATACAATCTGGAAGTACTAATACATGATATTTATGTCTCTGGAATAAAAGTAAGACATGTAATAGGAAAGTCTTCAAGGTCAGCGGACCCCATGCTCACCCTAGAAACTCGAGTGGAAGCTGAAGAGTCGCTCAACCACGGGTCAGAGAAGTAGATCTGACCTGGTACTCTGCATTCATAAAAGAACGCAAAGAAGTGTAGTCAAGACAAACAACAAGATCGGTAGGCATCATCGTACGACTAAGTATAGTTAACACAATTCAGAAGATAAAGCAGATAAACAAGGAATCTAGCAAGTATAAGACAATATAATCACAGCCAAATATCCATCATCGCCTACGTAAAGCAACTAAACCCAAATCTGTCAAGTCCAAATGTATCTGATCCAATCCAATCACCACAATAGTCCATCATCATAACAGAGTCATCACAATCCAATCATCACAACATCTCAATCAAGTCATAATGCAATGCAGTGCAATAATGGTATGAATGCGATGCCATGCCATGCAAATGAGGTGTACACATGTACTCCGGACGGAAATATCAACGTCTCGGTAGCACAAACCAGCATGACTCGCGAAGTCTAAGTGCCGCCCATCTCGTACTTTGCCCAATAGACAGATAAGACCCTGGCTAATTGCTCACAGGGGAAGTCTCACCGGCACCACCCTGGGGGATCCGCAGAGTCCATGACTAACAACGATTCCGAAATAACATCGGAATCGGCCATGCGATAACGATGCCGGAATAGCTTATCGGACATCGGCCGTCTCACAGTCACTCAAGTAAAAGAGTCTGTCAAATATTAGTTTTACACAATCAACAATTTCGGAATTGAACCTCAGACATCGGCCTTCTCACAATCACTTAAGTAAAAATAGTTAATCAAATATCAGTTTCATATAATCAACGATTCCGGAATAGATCTTCGGACGTCGGCCTTTTTACAATCACTCAAGTAAAAGAGTCTATCAAATATCAGTTTCGATCAATCAATGCTACCGGATCATCACCGGGTATCGGCTATGCATGAATATGAGAGAATGTGTGCAATGCATATATAAATCGATCAAGTTCAATATCACAAGTACCACAAAGAGGTACGCCAACAAGTATCACATCACAATACCAACAGTGGGTATGCCAACATATATCAATAAGTCAAGTACCAATAGTGGGTACGCCAACAATATAACCAAGTACAAATATCAACCATGGGTATGTCAATTCTATTCAAATCAAGACGATAAGACAGAAGTCGATAATTACCAACTACACATGGCATCAAGCACACACAATTGAACAATCAAGCACGCATAACGGGGTGGCTAGTCCCAACACACTTCAGGGCCCAACCTAAGGCAATATCTATCCCAACTTCATACCCGAAGGTTCACATACTATCTCCAACCTTATAATCTAAATATATGATTCACTATACAAAGTCTCATTAAAGGTAAACCATAACCTACCTGGACTGCCGAACCGCAACACCAACAAGTCACTATTTTGCCTTGCCCTTCCTCTGAAGCTCAGAACTAAAGTAGTCTAAGCATAATTGAATTCTATATTAGAAATCATGAAGAATGATCCTAATATTGCTATGATATCAACTAGGTCCATTTTAACCCTAGAAATTGGAGAAACGGGCCCACAAGGGCAAAATAGAAAATTTGCGAGCAAAATACCAAATTAAGTACTAGGCAACCATAATCCAACCATTAATTGCTGATTTAGCTCAATAATTAGCTTAGATTCTGATTTCATGCAAAACCCCCAAATGGGGTAGAAACCCTAAATCTCCAAATCCAAAATTCAACGTTAAAAGTGGAAGATCAATGATTAATGAGCCTAGATTAGTCAATATCTAACAAAACATCACCAACTTATTCATTTATAATCCTAGGAACAATATTCTTCCAAACCCTCTTTCAACTCTTACCACCTTGGGTTCATTGAGGGAGAAGGGGGAATCTTAACATGATTATGGTTTAAAGGAATAATGAAGAAGTGAGTAGGAATTACCTCAAAGATTTTCCTCCAAATATCCTTGAGAGCAGTTTCTTCAAGCTCAAATATCGAAATGGGGTAAAATGAGGGTCTAGGGCTTTTTAACACTTCATCAATATTATTAACTGCCCGTCACCCACTGAAGTTGTACCTGGACCGCCCCAGCGGTGCCGCCCCAGTGACCCCCTGGCCGCTTCAGCGGTAATGACTAAAAGTCATTGACTGCTCTAGCGGCAGGGCTACCGCTCCAGCGGGCACCAGACACCAGAAACTTAACCCAAGATTTCTTTTCAATCCGATTTTTTGACTAATTCCCGAGGCCATCTGCTAACATACAGGACATATAGTCCCACACAAAAACGCATTACGAAAGAGCCTGTGGCCTCAAATTTCCAATGGAGGTCTCATTAACTAAGTCAACCCCCAGTGTCTTAATTTCAAATTTTCATCCCAAGTCTCGAAATGCACCCAAGTGCATTGGGAACCAAACCAAACACAGACACAAGTTCTAAACAACCCTCCAGACCTCTAAGAATCGACGGAATCCAAAAAAGGTTCGTTTGCTCAAAAGTCAACTTTGGGCCAACTATTTTTTACTTTAAGCCTATATTTTCACCAAAGTTGCCCGAATTTGGTCTAGGCACCCCGAGAAGCATATCAGCGGATCCCTCGGGTCAAAAGCGAGCTAATCAATGCTCGAGAATGGGCGAAAATGCCGAAAGAACTATAACAACCAAACGAGTCGTTACAGGTAGCCTCCGACGTATCATTATGGAATCATCACCATCTCTATATCTAACCTTGAAGGAACAACTATCATAAGGTGAGACCAATGACAATGAATAAAATCAAGAAAATCATGAAATAAGCTCAATAGTCTCATAATAGCATCAAAACCATAAGCTTTGGAATCTCCAGAAATGAAATCATCATCATCATCATTATCATCATAGAAAACATCTTTCTTTAGCATCATAAGAACTTTGAGAATCGTGAACTTCTAGCTTTTGGGAATAAGGATATTATGGAAGACAAGTATGGTTTCATAGGAAGAGAATCATTCCTTTAGAAAGAAAGGGACAGCCTTAACATATCTTTTTGGTCTCCTTAACTACTTAACGCTTATCCTCCCAAGCTCGTAAATCTACATTCAAGAGAATTCATACTATTGTTAGGCTAATCGTGATATTCTTGTCTTAAGCCTTCAAATTAAATCCTCTTAGAATCTGCCGAAATTCGGGCAGCATCTCCTCTGTTTATATCCCTAGCCCGAAATCAAAATACCAACAACCAACAACAACACTAACGTCAAGAAAATCATCCTCAATACCAATATACTTCATAAAACATCCCACACGTTGTTTACTCGATTTCTCAATCAACTAATTTATTATACGACTATTTAATAGCTCTATCTTCGTAAGTAAACCTAAATAAATATCATTAAGGAGAGATTCATACCTTGTTCTTACTAGAAGAGCAATATCTTTAATATTCACCTTGAATCCAAGCCAAGATCCACCGCAAAATAATACTATAATCACAACTATACACTATCCGAACCTAAATCCCGAGATTTCACTTGATTTGGGCTAAAATTTTATGGGTGGGAGTTAGGAGAATGTTCCAGAGGGTTAGGGATAGTTTTGAGGGGTGAATGGATGAAACTAAGGGGTAAACCCCCTTTTTATATTATTTTGGAGTCGGTTTGCACCGACCTAGAATTTGCTTTGCGCGTTCGCGTAGAGTTGCTCAGTGCTCCTCTGCGCGTTCGCGCCACCTCCAGGCGCGTTCGCACAGGGTAAATCCCTACCCTAGAAGTCCGTCTTGAAATGCTCATAGTGTTTGATTCTGATGTCGAATCGATACGCGGTTTGTTGCGTTGGAACCTAGACTTCCTGAACTTCAATTTAGGCTTTGGTTTTACCTCAAAACTCCTGATATACTAGGAGATATTCCTATCTCAAATTAGACCAAAATTACCATACGAAACCTTGTCCATCCTTTCTCCAAAGTTCCAACAAACTTACTTTCCTTAATTCACTTGTTCTCTAATCCTTCCGTAACTCACCAAACATAAATTTAAACACTCATAAACACAAGTTAAACATGTCCAACCTCATATATCCTGGAAACAAATCCCGATGTCTAAAATTAAGACAGCTAGGGTATGACGAATCTTGATGTAGAAAACTACAAGGTGTAACATTCTTCCCCCCTTAGAAACATTCATCCTCGAATGTTAACTCCCAGGAATTCTATTAAAATAGAGCAAAGTTTCCCCTGTAACTACACTACTACCAACCTGTCACACAGCAAACCAAACCATACAATGCCGCACAGGGCCACAACAATCAATAACAAAAATGGCCTCACACGACCAGTAATCACAAGAAATGGAACAATACGTACCTGAAGGCAGTAATGTTTTAGTTCGGGTCCCCTCCTTACAAACTGAATGCGGATATCAGAATCTCCTGTCTTCCTCAACTTCTCAAGTCATTTTCTCTATATTCACCTTCTTTCATAGTACTCTTACTGAGGTTACATCTCTAGTTCTCGATCCCTGAATCTGGGACTTGGTGATCCGATAGGGTAGTAGAAACTTTCTCGATTGACAATTGTTTTGAAACCTAAAAATCATCAACTGGCACAACTCTAGAAGAATTCCCAACACCTTTACAAGGCATGGACATATGAAAGACTGGATGTACAGATTTCCAATCTAAATTTGGCCCTATCCTGTGCATGATCTCATGAAGTCTAAAGTATCAGGGGTAAACTTGTCTTCCTTATCAACTTTCATAAATCCCTTCAGAATGAACTTCCAAATCTCAAACCATTTGATATTCTTCCGTTCTTATAGGGTTTCATACAGGTCATCTAATTATTGGAATGGTGAGTAGGACACACTAACTGGTTATCCCAAGTTCCTTATAGTTATAAAATCCATACTAATCGTTCCTTCATTTCTCAACGACATATCCATATATTTTCCTCGTTCTGGCTTTCGGTTTATTTATTAGCGCACTATGAACTCTTTAATATTTCCTTTCCTTTTTTTTTCGATCCACTAAGGTCATGATACATCTTTATTACCTCTGAACAGATCATCTATATTTGCTACATTTGATATAGGTTCGGCCCTGATATCTTAGGAATCCACTTTACTGAGATACTCTTTCCTAAATACCCTTTCAAGCATCGGTTTAAGAGATATGCCATATCTAGGATACTATATCTTTACTCAAGTTTTTAGACTTATATCATATTATTTTCCATTGCTACCCTCGACTACGCTACGCTTCACCAGTTGAATCTCTATAATAATCTTGACAAGCTTCTCATATACTTGTATCATCTCTGTGATACATAATTCTATACCGTTCTGCTACCTCCCAGAATGAACGTATCCATCTTGGTGCTAGATTTATCCTTATTCCTCTTAATACAACCAAGCCATTTTACGCGAAGTTACTCGTCGTTATCCTTCTTCATCACCACTACCAGCCTTTACTTCCTCATTTAAGTCTATCTGGTTCCATTTTACTTACAATGTGACTTTACTTCCTTTACATCCTGGATCTTCTGTACCTAATATTCTCGTATCATCTATAGGCTTTTGCTTCCATGTTGTCATACCCAATCCTTCTTTGTTTTTTCATTACTGGACCTTTCATAGCATCTTTGTCTTGAAACCTCGGGTAAGACTTTCCTTGGAATCTTATCTCCCAACCTTATCCTTTTTAAGGTGGTCCCCAATTCCTTTTTGTTGCTATCTTTCCAACTTCTAACAAAGCATACTCCTGATCCAATACTTGTTTGTCTCATCTTCCCCCCTTAGGGTGTTAGCCCATTATTCCATATTTAACATCATATTAGTTCTCCTTTTTCTTGCAAGTACATACTCTTAGCGAATCTGCAACTAATCTTAGTTGTGACTATTCATCGTCTGAATTTATCTAGTCAATTGCACATATTTGTAATGAATCACATATTCTCGTAGACGTACTGGCCCTAGATGGGCCTAATCTTTCATCAAAAGGATCTTCATAGTTCCTTTCTTTGTTCTTCCAAAATCACCTTTCTCCTATTACTCGCTTTCCCATTTCATCACCGTCATGATATCTAGCGCAAATTCTATTCTCAAAATCTGCCCTAATTATTAATATTCCTCCTTTTCTTCGTTACATAAACATTCGGTCTTTATACAAGCTTCTTTTAAACTATAAATTCATCTCATAAATGAAGGGCACATCTTATATCAACTCGCGACTTCAGACTCATTCATCTACCATCATACAACTAATTTCTTCAAAGCATCATTCACATCCTTCATTAGCTATTCAGCCTTGTATTACTAACTCAATAATCTTGTGACAAGAGAACTTCTGAAAGAGAATTTTTCTGTACCTTAGTCCTACCTTCGTCTTATATTCATATATCCTTATACTCGTACCTCAGTACAACATCCTTGCCAATATATTTTGATACAATAAAAAGGCCCTTGTCGATAGTTGGCTTTTTTAGTAACGTACATCATTCTCTTACCTCTGCTACCCCTTTGTACCCATAAATCATTAGCATATTTATACTCAAGAGTCATATTTAAACATATACTTATCCCTTCAACTTCTCACTTCGAGAAGAAGCTACAACTTCAATCAATCATACTGATGTCTCATTAATGAAACACTTTGAAAGGTTTAATCGACTCAAGTTTTGCCCCAATATGACCAGCAATATAAGGAGTAATAAATGATAAAGTAGAACTCGGATCAATCAATGCATATACATGATGAGAGGATACTGATAATATATTTGTGATAACATCAGGGGAAGACTCAAGATCTTATCGTCTAGCCAGTGCATAGATGCAGTTCTGAAGGACGCTTAAACTGAAGGCTCCCCCTATGCCTCTACCACAACCTACCAGCACCTGCAAACCTTGCCCTACAGGGCGTACCGATGATGAAAAATCAGTTGCTGATCCTGTGGGTTGGACCCTACTTTGACTGCCTAGAAATGGACACTCACGCATAGTATGGCCTGACTGACCACATGCATAGCAAACATTCAATCCCAAGCAGCACAATCCAAAATGTGGCTTACCACATTGATTGCACCGTGGTAAGGGCGGTCTCATCTAACCGGATTCACCTCTATACTGGGAACCCAAAGCTCTAGAGCTCTGACCCGATCTGGAATAATTAGGATGATCAAATCTCTTGCCTGCAAATCGAGGAGGTGCACTAGCCACTGAATGGAATGAGTACCTAGAATGTTGTTGCCTCTGACCCCCTCCGAACTCACTGACGGCACATGAAGATCTGGCCCTCTTACTATAACCTCTATCATAATCACGCTCACCCCTTTGCGGTTGCTATTATTCTCCTAGATTCTGGGCATGGGCCTGAATACAAGGGATATCCATCCTATCCTGAAGTGAAGCCATCAAGCACTCCATAATCAAATGTGGCCCCAAATCACTCACAAACCGATGTACGTGGTCCCCCATATCGGCTACCATGGCTGGAGCATACCTTGCCAAGAAATTAAAGCGGAGACTGTACTCTCAAGCACTCATATTCCCCTGTCTAAGATTCAAAAACATGTCAGCTCTAGCCCATCAAACCTCTGACGGCAAATAATGTTTAAGGAAAGCATCTACAAACTCTTGCCATACTGGTGGAGGAGCATTGACTCCTCTAGAAGACATCCAAACCGTATACCAATGAACCGCAACATCCCGTAATCTATAGGAGGCCAACTCTACCGACTCCACATCCGAAGCATGCATTATCCGCAAGGTTCTCAATATTCCATCTATAAAGCTTTACGGGTCGTCATCCAGTTTTGACTCAAAGAATTTCGGAGGGTTCAAACTAATAAAATCATGGGCTCTTGCACTGACCGCTCTATCACCCTGGCCCGCACCCTACCGCTGGGCCTGGGCGGTGACTAACTGGGTCAGCAACTGGATGGCCCCTCTCATCTGCTGGCCTGAGGCATCTGGGGGAGGAACTGGAGGTATTGGAGCTAGGGCTGAGATCCCTTCATCCTCCTTTGAAATAGGTAGAGTAGGAGAAGTCCGCGACGGAACCTCATTATGGGACTCACCCTCCTCTATATTTGTTGGTGGCTCCCGTTCAATCCTTCTTCCAGCCACTGTTGCTTTTCTCTTCATAGGCATCGCTAAAATTATAATACACGATTAGGAAAAAAGGAATCCTGATAACATAGCTCTATTGCACTATCTAAGATAAGAAAGAAGGTCAATCATTTCTAAATGCCCCGCAGCCTCCTGTTTATAAGTGTGGTGGGCTTCACACCCATAAATAAGACTCTACTGGACACGGCTCAAAGACACACTCTAGGACGAACCGCTATGATACCACTTTTGTTATGACCCAACCAAAGGGCCATGACGAGCACCCAGAGCTAACCTACCGAGCACCTCTAAACATACATCTCATAATCATTTCTAGGTGGACCACAAAGATAGCCCATGGGTATCATCATCTATAAGGCATCTATCATAAGATAACAACACATCTCTGTATAATCAACAACAACTACGCCCATCATCACAAGCCGACAAAGCTACAAAAATATTATACAACAATATGAACTGTTAAGGTTATGGGACATCTAGCTACATACAACTGTCTACGAGCCTCTATCTAGAATACAGGAATTCATAAGGACGGGGCAGGACTCCTCCATACCCAAGTATATACACAAATGAGTAATACTAATGTGCGGCTGGAAGCAAATGGCGCTCCGAAACTCCTCCGATGAAGCTCCTAAGGATCTGACCCGTCTCCCTGCTTTCCTGCATGCATGAACGCATCATCCACAAATAAAAGGACATCAGTACGAATAATGTACTAAATATGTAAGGCATGAATAGTAATAAGATAAAAGCATAAAGAATAGCGTAAGATAAAAGAACCGTTTATACCTCGTGATACCTCTTAAGACATTCGTCGTGCCTACTTAACATTTCTCTAGAAAATACATTTTATATACCCACATACATACCCATACAATACCGTACCCGGCCATATAGACTCGGTATTCTCCGTACCCGACTATAGTAATGTTCGGTAATATTCGTACCCAACTGCAGTGGTATGCGCGCAATAGATATCGTACCCGACCATATAGTCTTAGTATTATATATATATATATATATATATATATGTACATACATATATATACATACATACATATATGTATGTACATATATATATATATATATGTATATATATGTATGTATGTATATTATCTTACCCTGCCATTAAGGCTCGGTATTATAAATATAAATACATATAGCATGCATGAGAGCCCAATTAAACATTTCTACTCTATCGGAGTGATGTAAGGTCGGTAGCCTCCGACGTATCATTATGGAATCATCACCATCGCTATATCTCACCTTGAAGGAACAACTATCATAATGTGAGATCATCGACAATGAATAAAATCAAGAAACTTATGAAATAAGCTCAATAGTCTCATAATAGCATAAAAAACATAAGCTTTGGAATCTCCAGAAATGAAATCAACATCATCATCATTATCATAGAAAACATCTATCTTTAGCATCATAAGAACTTTGAGAATCGTAAAATTCTAGCTTTTGGGAATAAGGATAATATGGAAGACATGTATGGGTTCATAGGAAGAGAATCATGCCTTAAAAAGAAAGAGACAGCCTTAACATACATTTTTGGTCTCCTTAACTACTTAATGCTTATCCTCCTAAGCTCGTAAATCTACATTCAAGAGAATTCATACTATTGTTAGGCTAATCGTCATATGCTTGTCTTAAGACTTCAAATTAAATCATTTTAGAATCTGTCGAAATTTGGGCAACATCTCCTCTGTTTATATCCCTAGCCCAAAATTACAATACCAACAACCAACAACAATAACAACACTAATTTCAACAACATCATCCTCAGTACCAATATACTCCATAAAACATCCCACACGATGTTTACCCGATTTCTCAATCAACTAATTCATTATACGACAATTATATAGCTCTATCTTCGTAAGTAAACCTAAATCAATATCATTAAGAGAGATTCATACATTTTTCTTACTAGAACATCAATATCTTCAATATTCACCTTGAATCCAAGCTAAGATCCACCGCAAAATGATAATATAATTACAACTATACGCTATCCGAACCTAAATCCCCAGCTTTCACTTGATTTGGGCTAAAATTTTATGGATAGAAGTTGGGAAAATGTTCCAGAGGGTTAGGGATAGTTTTGAGGGGTGAATGGATGAAACTAAGGGGTAAACCCCCTTTTTATATTATTTTGGAGTCGGTTTGCACCGACCTAAAATCTGCTCTGCGCATTTGCACAGAGTTCCTCAGTATCCCTCTGCACGTTCGCGCCATAGCCAAGCCCGTTCACGTAGGGTAAATCCCTACTTGAGCAGTCCGTCTTGAAATGCTCATAATCTTTGATTCCGATGTCGGATCGATGCGTGGTTTATTGCATTAGAAACTAGACTTCCTGAACTTCAATTTAGGCTTTTGTTTCACCTCAAAACTCCTGATATACTAGGAGATATTCCTTTCTCAAATTAGACTAAAATTATCGTATGAAACCTTGCCCATCCGTTCTCCAAAGTTCTAACAAACTTACTTTCCTTAATTCATTTGTTCTTCAATCCTTCCGTAACTCACCAAACATCAATTTAAATGCTCATAAATGCAAGTTAAACATGTCCAATCTCAAATATCCTTGAAACAAATCCCGGTGTCCAAAATTAAGACAGCTAACATACGACGAATCTTGATGTAGAAATATACAAGGTGTAACACCTTCGATGTGATTCATTCTTGGCCGGTATTAGCATGTGTGATATCTTTATCTCTTTATGAAAGTATTACTGATGATAATCTAGCAAATTAAAAGGACATAACTGAAAGTTGTAAACTTGATAAAAAGGGGTTCTCATTCGTTTTGATAAGCATATTGAACTAAGTTGAACAACTGTTTTCACAATGACTTCACATGGTTTCCAAAATTGATCTCTTTAGTTATTATTGTATCTGATTTTTTTTATATGTCATATTGTCTCCGAGGCACTCACTGAGTACGAAGCACTCAGGCATATCATTGTTGTTTTTTATGGGATGTTAGGTAACGAAGAAGAGCAGGTTCGTGGAGACTAAAGCGCTAGGAGCACTTGTTGTTGCTGTTTATTTGGTGAGCCCACATGCTCATTCGTGGGTCATCCTCTATTTATTCGTTCCATTTATTTATATTAGTTTTCCGGGCTGCATCCCGATGATTAGACGGTCATTCTTTATTCTTAGAAGCTCCATAGTTTACATTCATTTTGTGGGTAGTTGAAGGATTACTGTTAAAGCTTTGGCTTTACTGTTTTGACTAAATTATACCTTTATCAAGACTTTCACTGATTTAATAATTGACATTTCTTTATTGTTAGTTGCTTATCTATAAACTGTTGGTACTTGAGTAGTGAACCTTGAGGGTTCTAGTGTTGGATATTGAATGCTTAGGTTCTTCCAATGGTGTTCATGACGTCGAATGCCGGCCACGTCTAGGGTGGGTTTTGGGGTGTGAGAAATTCGAGATTCGGCATTCCAGGCAAGTTGAGACCTTGCACTCTTTCTTGAACGTGTGGTTGGCTAAAAATGAATCTAATAAGAGGGTTATGGGTTAATTAAGGGGGTTTCAATACTTGTGAGGTGACGAGCACCAGTATCAGATACCGATCTTCATGTTAAGGATATTTGTGCACTTTCAATTGTATAGTTGGTCTGAATGCCATGCTTTGGGCACTAGCTGATAGATTAGTACGATCCTTTGGATTTGTGATTAGGGTCTGATGCCCGTACTTTATGTCGCTTATTATTGACAGTCTTATTTTTTTTTTGTATGCACATCACTCGTATATCCTCGTTGAGAATGAAAAAGAAACTAAAAGGTGAAGCCATTATGATAATGAGAACTTAAGAATGGATTTTATGTGTATATATTTGCCCTTGATTTGATGTATGCCATATTCATACTTTATATGTATTTTAGGCATATTATTTAAGGATAGGATTGTGAGTCCGAGGAGATCTAGTTCCGGATGAGTGATGATGCTTTAGCGCGTTTTATTGACAAATGGGTCTTGTCGGCTAAGTGACAGGTTCTAGAGACATGATATGTGGAAAACCGTGATCTGAGGGTGCTACCGAAGCGGTTCATGATCGAAAGACTTTCCGGAGCAGTGATATGTGGGCCTCATGAGCCCCTCATGAGTCACGATTCGTTGACATTCGAACGTGTATATATCGAGAAGTGGAGTAAAGGCCTTGCATTGCATTGCATAGCATCCATTCATTCCTTATGATGTTTGTTGTGAATACTCGTATTGACTTGTCTTATCTTGATATCTACCTACTATGTGAGTTTAACTGTTGAAATATGATTATCCTGTATCTCGGACTAATGCAAGACTAGTGTGCTTGTGGTATCGTAAATCAACCCTCATCTCTGTTCTGGACTGGGTCGGTCAACGATGCTGCTGAGTACTCGCTGATTATTGTACTCACGCTACACTAGCTTTACCTTTTTGTGTGAATATTCGATCCTCAGTACTAGTGGAGCTCGTGACTACTAGGCTGCCTGTTAGGAGGTTTCCTGAGAGATCGAGGTGAGCACCATGGTTCTGGCTAGCTTCGGTCACTCTTCTATTTATTACTTTCTGTCTTTCCTCATTTAAGACAGTTCCATTAATGTATTTCAGTCTATTTTTACTCTTAAGTAGTCCTTGTATGCGGGTGACATCAGATTTTGGGATAAGTGTGATAACTTCCTAAGTATTTTATTTAAGATTGTTTAAGACTTGAAAATTGTCTTGTATGATTTAATTCCACATTTAGTTTTCCCCTTAAAAAGGGGTACGTTAATGGCTTGTGTTGGCTTACTAGCACGGTGGGGCTAATGCCATCACGACTTGAGATTTTGGGTTGTGATGGTCAGATGTTTGTAGAGGCTTCATAGATGTCTATGGTCGGCTTCAGTTATGTACGAGTTTTATGTTTAGTTATACAGACAGAGCATCTTTTAGTTTATGCTAACAAAGTTACTGATTTACTATGTAACATAGACAATTATAGTTTCTCAGTAGATGCCTATAGTATGCACATAGAATATAGTCTGTCCCCGACGAGATGAGGGCATGACATAGTGGTATTAGAGCAGTTTATTCCTAGGGAATAGATGAAGCCGTGTCTAGTAGAGTCTCACTTATGGGCGAGTTGCACGCCACACTTATAATTGGGAGGCTACAGGACAGTTAAGGAGAGCAAAGTCTTAAAAAGTCATCCCGGTGACTAAAGTGACATTTAATTGTGTAAGTTCTTTATGAGCAAGGCAAAGTCTTCACTCGACCATGTATGTCTTAGATACATGTTTAGCCTGTTAAAGTCTTCAATTTCACTCTAACATTCGAGGACAAATGTTTCTAGTGGGGAAGGATGAAATGCCCCGAACTTTCGTATTAGAATTCGTCATGAGTAAGTTAAGATGAACATGGAAGGTTGGAGGTATTAAGAAGGATAATGATGGTTTAAAAGTGTCTTAAGGTTTCGGGGCTAAACGAATCGAAGGAAACAAGTTCGTCAAAAGTTGGCAAAAGTTGTCGCAAGTTACGTTGATAAGTTTACTTAGGTCCAGTGGCACTGAGCTTTTCTCCTAATATACTTGGATTTACGAGGTGATCCACCCACTAAATTAAAGATATACGAATCTAGGTTCCAATGAATTAAATCGTTCATCGATATGACATTGGAGAAGAGAGATATTCGCATTTTTGTGAGACTACGCAGGCAGCCAGCTTGGGACCTATTTAAGGCGGTGGCCGACTTTATCATGTTATTTAAGTACTCCAGCCCTTGTATCACATCATTTTTCACTTCCACATAGTTCCTAAGGGTTCCCAAATTCTCTCTAAGAGATCCCCAATCATCCAAAAGTGAAATCTAACGAAAACAATGCAAATCAACCATAGAGAATCTCGTGGTGCTTGTAGGTTGTTTCTTCTTCTCTTGTGGTTGAATTGGAGAATTCTTCAAGGTAAAGTTGTCACGACCCAACCCCGTAAGCCATGACTAGTGCCCGAGCTGGACACTCGTATACACTTGTTATCTATAGTCATACACTACTAGCATGAACGAGCTGATATAAGTATAAGGGCAAAACATATGCAAGTCGAAGCTACCTATCTCTGAAGAGTTATAACCTTTAACAGTTCTATATTGCGCAAAAGCCGCAAAGTCGTCATATATACATATATAGGGAACGTCCCAACAAAACACAAGCCGAGAAGGCTATCTTCATACATACGGTACCGCCATGGTAAACATATATAGCTACGCAAGCCGACAAGGTCGCCACTACAAATGGGTACGCCCCAAACACAAGTCATAACCATATAACAAAACAACAACCACACATAGACCCACGCTTGTGACCACGGACCTCAAGAGTGACAACGACATCATGTGACGGGACGGGGCCCCGTCGTACCCGAACGATAACATATGTACATATCAAAAGGTTATACCACGAAACTATGCTCCGAATAAAGGAGCACTCGAAATAGCCGGGTAGATATCCTAGGTGGCGGATCTCCGAAGCGTGTGTACATGCATGCGGGCATTAAACGCAGCCCCCGAAGAAAGGGGGTCGACGAAATATGTACCGAGTAGGTAAAGCATGAAACATAGTAAATAGAATCATATACGAGACAAGGTGAACAAGATTCAATACAACAAACGAGTTTCATAAAACTTGCCTTTGAACATATTTCATCGTATCGTTCTCATATCAATGTCACTATAGTATTTCATAATCAAAGGCCGCATAATCATTCGTATATAACATATATAACGTGTCCCGTCCTCTAGTGAGGAACTCGGTAATTATAATCATAACATCATAAACATAAGCATATACGTGTCCCGGCCCTTGATAGGGACTCGGTAATAAGGAATGTATGCCCTCCGGCCTCCATCTCCAAATCATCATATCGTCATATCATCATCATCATCATCATATATATATATATAACGTGTCCCGGCCCTCAGTGAGGGACTCGGTGAATAGTATAATGGATCGGCGCACGAGAACGTACACGGCCGGGACTCGGTGAAGGATATAGCGGTAGCACGAGCGAGAGTAATAAGCAACCACATATATATATATAAAACATTTTTGAGACTCAATGAATAGTAAACCAAATCGGCTCTCGGACATTAGCAAGTTACATTTTATAAAAATCAAGCATACTTATGCAATTCCTTTTAAGAATGAGAACTCCTATACATCACATACTAGTCCATCATGTAATAAACAACGAGATCATAATTCCACTATACCAACATTTTCAACATTACGGACGAATAACAATCACATGTCATACTAGAAGTTAGAGAGTGGAGTCACCCCGAGGCTCAGATTATATCTTACTTACGTCTAGGACATGCCAAAAAGAAGGAAGGAATAGGCTTTGCGTACCTTTAGCGTTTAGTCGTATAATAACTTGTACTTGCTGCCCAACAACACTTATCCTATATCAAGATATCAAAAGCTACAGTTAGTCTACAAAGGATTTTAATACGCACTCTAACGCTCACAATCCCTTTCAAACAGTTAGACGACGTTTCGTTCGCATTCAAGCCAACTAGTGCTACAAGCTAACATTGCTAGTCATTCCTTTCTTATATCATTCCAAACTTGTTTAACATGACTTAGGGAACTTTGGACAGCTTGTATATCATACAATTCAGTCCCAAACTCACAGCCAAACAACACACACAACATTTCCATTCTCATTTAGCAATTTTCCAGCTTTAACTTACAACGACAACAACACGTTTACAACATTACTTATACAAATATTTGGAACTGTTTTAACATCATATTTATTCTTACAAGAGCTCACAACCCATTTCAATTTCAACTTGAATCATTAAACTTCACTTTCACTATACACCCATAGCAACAATCAACATTCAAAACGCACAACTCCTACTCCTATCATCAAAGCAGTCCACGGTTTGGACTGTTTTCCCCCTTCAACATGATTCATTTCTTTACACCTCATTTCATATATTCCATATGCATACAATACACCATAATGTCCATAACAACAACAATTAAAACTTGGCACAAAACAATCTACAATCCCCTAAAAAAGTCCCCCTTACACGGTTTCCACATTACTCCAACAACTTCATAGTTTTCATCCATTTATCCATACAACAACACATTCAATCCACTTCCAATACATGTACAAGAAGATTAAACATGACTCTATTAAAGCCTACAACACACGGCTCATGTAAATTTTAGAGAACGGTCCAATATCAACATGCAACATTATAAACCAACTTTCACAATCTTTGTTCATTTACATATGTTGACACACATTCAATTCATCAACAAAACATGCAACATGAAACCAACCATGGCTTCACCAAGCTACGGCTCACCCTTGAGTTCAACCACAACATCAATCCCACAACAACATGCACGAATTGTACATTCAAATCATCATACAACACAAGAACAATGATCATTCTTACCTTGTAACTATACTTCAATCGGCTAGCCTCCACCTTCACTTCTTGGATTTTAACACTTGTTCTTGCTATATCAATGGATGCTTGCACGTGAATATACCTTCAATAGAGTTGGATTACTTAGGAAAACTGAAATTTTTGAAGAAATTTGGACCCTCACTCTCGGCTAGCTCTAGGCCGAGAGTTTCCCCTTTCTCTCTCTATGTTCTTAATCTTTGAGATGTTGAAATGAATTGTATAATGAGGTATGAATCAGAATTTTGCCTTATATATGAGTTGCAAGGGTTGGACAAGTGTCCCACTTAAATTTTTGG
Source organism: Lycium ferocissimum (assembly GCF_029784015.1). Taxonomy (NCBI): domain Eukaryota; kingdom Viridiplantae; phylum Streptophyta; class Magnoliopsida; order Solanales; family Solanaceae; genus Lycium; species Lycium ferocissimum. Next base: position 18,735,503 of record NC_081352.1, read on the forward strand.
TCAAGAATCCTTGACCATTGCACTACTATGCACGGCCAAACATGGCTTAAAATAGTGGGCAGATTTTTTTGCTCCCAATCCCACTTAATAACCCACTTATGGTTGATTAATCCCTAATCTCGATAATCTTTCCATACCAAATGAAATCTATAGGCAACTTGTGCATAGAAACAAAATCGGGAGGTGAAAACCCTTACCGGGAACCCTAAAACAGTTTTGTCTTTAACTTGTCGCACTTAGCTTTATAATGTCCCAATGTAAAGATACGGGACATAACAAAAGTAATCTCAGATTTAGAGTTTTCCTTATTGCTAAAGGTATGAATATGTCTCTCATTCAATTATTTGAGCTTGTAGAAGTCACAGCTAGCTTTTATGATTGAAAACCCTTGAAATAAAAGTCGAAAATCGTTTTTGAGTTGTTGTAGTGTATTGGACTGTTTTGAAAGCTATTCCAAGTTGAAGCAAGCTATAATCTGAGTTGTTTTGTTTTTATTGAAAGTAAGAAATTATTTTCCCTTGATGTATATGAGCTACTGCTAGTTATAGTTGTGTTATCTTTGTGCAAAAATATGTGGAATAGCAACTACAAGTTATAAATTAGTGTTGAATGTTGTTGTAGTGGGTTGTTGGGACTATTCTTGTGTTGTTGAAGGGATGAACGTGTTATTTCTTATTGTTGATGATGTTTTGTGTGTTGTTGTAATGTTATGAACTTGGGATATGCAAAAGAAATAGGGGAGATGTTGTCTAATTCGCCGTAAAGTGGCTTGTTGCTCAATACATCATGTCCTAGTTTTCTATTTTAGTTGATGATAGTTCTATTGTCGTTGTCGTGACAAGTTATGGGCTGTTCATGTCATGTTTAGATTCTGGAAGTATGAGCATATGGTGTATGAGTTAGTTTGATGGTTTGATTATGTTTAGAAGGTGTAAACTGTAAGTTGAATAACTAGAAAATTTAGTTAAAGTTCTAAAATGTGTTGTAAAGCATGATGAGGTTGTTCTTGTGATCTAAGGGGACTGGAGATATTGATAAGTTAGTAGTCGTGTGTTGTTGATGACATTACAAGGGTTAGAAAAGAGATAGAAAAAGATGTACGTCGTAGAAACAAGTATAGAATGATTGCCGATAATTGGCTAAGTTATTATACTTTCTTGTTAATAGTAGTGATTTTTTCTTGTTGTAGCATGGCTATGGTGGAAGGATGGTTCTTCATCAGCAGTAAGGCTATTCCTTGACTCGCTGCTATGGTACGACGTGTGTTGTTTGTTTCTTATATCGATCATGAGTGTCTAGAGCTGATGAAAGTGTTGCTTTTGTATTTTAAGTCTTGTGAGCCTCTTAAGAAATGGTATATGTCCATATTCAGTGCACTCAAGCGTTTACTCATAGAGTCAAGTTTCAAGTTGTTATGATGGAATTATAGTTTCACCTAAGTATGAAGATGTGAATGGTACACGAAGTATAATGAAAGAGGTAATAGAGCGTTGTCAAATATGAAAAAGGCTTAAGATAAACGATAGTATGTGACCGAGGTCCAAGAGGTTGTTATGGTACATAGAGTGTAACGTAAGGACAACAGGTTAAGAGAACCCAAGTTGCCTAATTGAGTCATAGAGCGTCTACTGTAAATTAGGTATCACAAAGAGGCACTTCTTTTTTCTTCTTTTGGCATGACTCCAACACTGGACCTGCAAGGCCCTCCTAATAATATCCATAAATGACTTGTTTTTGGTAATAGAAACGACGGAACGTAAACAAACGAACGATACTAAAAAATGATACTATTCTTAGTAAATATAGAAAGCTTATGTTCATTGTCCCATATAATGTAAATTCTAATTCATGTCATTGATTCTTGATTCTTATTGAACGTATGTTGATGATGTTAGTTAATAACTTAATTGGAGGCTAAACGACTATAGGTCACTCCGAAAGATGTTCTAATGATCCTAAAAGACTCTTTAGATATTATATCTATATTTGTAATAAGTGATGACGTTGTATACGTATATGCAGTACCTATAAGGGCATAGCTATGGTATTCCTACTTTACCACCGAACTACAGCTGGTTGGGAAGTTATCCATTTACCACCGAGCTACGGTCGGTGGGGCAGTTACGTATTTATCAACGAGCTACGATCGGTCGGGCAGTTACCACTAATCAGTTAGGCAGTTAGACTTACGATGATGATATTAGCTTCGAAGAGCAGCTCGATATAAATAATATAGCCCTGTAGAGTGGCAAAATACATAAGCATAATCATTATGCATATCATAGCCCTCAGTGGCGATACAAAGGTTTCAGGTTAATTATTATTCCTTTCATTGATAATCTTTTTTTATTGTTATGTTTCACGTCTGCGTTACGTACTTGGTACAATATTTCTGTACTGACGTCCCTTTGCCTGGGCCGCTACATTTGTTTATGTTCATATTGCAAGTTCATGTATACCGAGTAGCAGGAATGTGTTCTAGATGGTATTGATGTTTAGCGAGATGGTGTAAGCTCCACTTCTTCCTGGAGTTGAGTCAGGTCTTGTAACTCAGCGTATAGAGATTATGGGTAGGTTGGGGCCCTGTCCCGACTTTGTTATGTCAGCCAGATATTCGTAGAGGCTCCATAATCGTCTTTAATTTCTGCTGCATTTGTTTATGTTCATATTGCAGGTTCAGGTATACCGAGTAGCAGGAATGTGTTCTAGATGGCACTGATGTTTAGCGAGATGGTGTAAGCTCCACTTCTTCCTGGAGTTGAGTCAGGTCTTGTAGCTAAGCGTATAGAGATTATGGCTAGGTTAGAGCCCTATCCCGACTTTGTTATGTCAGCCAGATATTTGTAGAGGCACCATAAAAGTCTTTGGACGGGTTCAGTCACGTACAGGTTTTATGTTCAGTTATATAGACAGAGCATCTTTTTGTTCATCTTTGACAAAGTTACTAATTTACTACGTCATGTAGACAATTATAGTTTCTCAGTAGATGCCTATAGTATGCACGTAGAATGTAGTCTGTCCATGAGGAGATGGAGGTGTGACATAGAGAGACCTTTGGCCTCAGCTAGTTTTGGAGCTTGCATATCTACGTAAGTAGGAGCGCACCTGCGGCGCTGCACCTGTGCGAGGTAGACCGCAGATGCAAGATTTGTTGGGGTGGTCGTGTCTGCACCTGCAGAAGATTCTCTACATCTGCAGGATTTAGGAAATTTGTGGATCCTATAACCTGTAATGGATTTTCTGCAAGCGCGGCACGGCATCTGGATGGGATTTCTACAGGTGGGACGTCCTTTGGATAGATTCACCTTTCATTTTCCAATTAGGTTTCTTAGTTCATAATTTAATTTTGGGGGCATTGGACCTCAGTTTGCGATTTTGGCAGTGTTTTCATGACTCGGCTTGGGGGGTAAGAACCTGACCTCCCTCCTATCATCATTTCATATATTCTCATAGTTTTAACCCTTTTAGATCATGATTTGGGTTGGAAGATTAGGGTTTTTTGCCCCAAGAAGTTGAAATGATAAAATCTTGATTTGGGGGTCCAGTTAGTAGGTAAAATTAAGTGGTTTTCTGGTTGTGAGACCCTAGGGCTATGGGTAGATCAATTTTCAGACCGAATTTCAATTTTTCCCTTAAGGACTCGGGTTTGACTTTTGCGTTGACTATTTGGGCCTGGAATATTAATGTAGGAATATGGGTGTCTACGGACTCATTTACTTACATACGTAAAGTATTTAAAAGGGGAATGTTATACCCCGTATTTCATATGCTGAGTTTCGCCGTAAGATAGCTGACGTGAAGTTAATAAGTGAGGTTGTTGTCAAGGTTATAATAGATTCTACATGATTATTCCACATATGCGGGAGTTTAAGTTGTGTACAGTAAGTATCGAAAGATTGGAGGTGAAACAAACAAGAAAAATCTGAGTTCTGCAGCAGAGCAATTCGATGGTCAAGTCGACGAACCGTCGACTAGTCGACTGCTCATCAACATGCCCGCCGAAAAACTCTGAGAGATTCAGGGGTTTTCGCAGGTTAACGGTGGAGAGTGGACGTACCGTCGAACCACAGGCAGTGGCAGTTTTTTTTTATGATATATTTCGACCCTTGTTCATTTTTGCTCATTTCCAACATTTCCCAAGTCCACGAAAGCTCTAGAAACTTCTCCTAAACATACCCAACCAAACCCAAGTGAAATCAAAGATTAAAAAGTCATAAATCAAGAGATTCAAGGGTTGGAGGCTCACTAGGGTTTGTAGAGTCCAAGAATTCCTTTGGTGTTGAAGTTGAAGGTTTCACTCTAGTGGAATAAATTGATCCAAGCTTGCTCCCATGTGATTAGGCTAAGTTTTCACATCTATTGCATGTTGTTGAGGATGTGTAACTGTTATACACCTTGATTGAGGAAGGGAAGTGGAAAAGGAAGTTCAAATATGAATTTGAGGGTATTTTGAGTAGTAAAGTAAGTTGAGTTATAACTATTAGAATGCTTTGAGTATAATCTTGTTATGAGGGGTAATAATTATGATGGGGAAGTGTTGTATCCAAGTGTATAAGGGTTGTCTTTGAAGTCGTTGTTATAAATTGATTATGAGAATAAGTCTTGGGATTGTATTGGATGTAACTTGAATGAAATCTCTTAATAATGATATTGTTGAAGTTGCCATTGTTGTTTGGGAGTTGATTTGGAATTTGGTGGAAGTAGATGAAATAGGGGAAGTCTTTGCCCAAATCCCGCTAGTTTATTAATTACTCTAGGTTGAACTTATGAGTATTTTCAAGACTTAACCTTAGCATGAATCCTCTTGAATGTAGATTTGCGAGCTCGGGAGGAGAACGTTAAGTAGTTATGGAGACGTAAAGGTATGTTAAGGCTAACCCTTTCTTTCTTAAGTCAGGATTCCCTTGTCGTGAACCTACACACGATATCCATAATCCTTATTCCTAAAAAAATGCTAGAAGCTCATGATTCTCAAGGTCCTTGTGATATTGTTGATAAATGTTCTTCATGATGATGATGATTCCATTTCTAGAGATACCAAAGCTTATAGTTCTTGATGTTCTTATGATATTATTGAACTTGTTCCATGATTATTAATCTTATTCATTGTTGTTGATCTCACCTTATGGTAGTTGTTCTTCCAAGGTTAGCTATAGCCATGATAATGATTCCATAATAGAAATCGGAGGTTTACCAACCTTACGTCACTCCGATAGATTTATAGCTTTTATTGGGCTCTTATGCATGCTTTATCTATATGTATGTATTTTCTCACACCGAGCCGCGCTATAGTCGGTAGGGTACGGCACATAGATGTGCACATCACTGCAGTGGGTATATTATGATGTTACTCCGGATACGGGATACCCCGGATGCGGGATGATATGATTTCTGGATCGGGCTGCACGTTCCGCAGCACTAACACTTGTATTATATATGTATGAAAATGTTTTTTTAAAAGGCTAAGCATGCATGAAATTCGCCTTAAGAGGCATTTAGATGTACAGGCTATCTCTCTTATCTTGTGTTACTTTCCATATCATTTTCTTATGTTGTCATTTATGCTTTACATACTCGGTACATTACTCGTACTAACATCATTTTTGTTTGTGGACGCTGCGTTGATGCCCGCAGGTAAGCAGGGAGACGGACCAGACCCCTAGGTTGCTTCACCAGCATTTGCACAGGAGCGCTCAATTTGTTCTGCAGCTACAGTTTAGCTGGTACTATTCTTTTGTGTACATATGGGCACGGCAGGGTCCTGTCTCGTCCTTATGATTCCATGCACTCCATGTAGAGGCTCGTAGACAGATGTATATAGTTAGATGTCCTATAACCTCATCGGTTCATATTTTTGTATATCATTTTTTTTGGCAGCCTTATCGGCTTGCGCATATGGGCATAGTTGATGATGTGTATATAGATGTGCATTTATCTTTTAGACTCATGCCCTTACAGATTATGATAGTTATGAGTTATCTTTGTGGTGCACCTAGATATGATTATGAGATGTATGATAAGAGGTGCTCTGAAGGTTAGCTCCAGGTGCCCGTCATGGCCCTCTGGTTGGGTCGTGACAGGGAAGTCGCTTCCCTGATTTGTTTTCTCAGCCTTGATGTATGTTAAGACTTTTTAAACTTTGTTTGAGGGACATTTTCGATAAGTAAAGACTAATAGTGACAATAATATGGGGTAAAGATGAAAGAGAAGGGTCTTTTACCCGTGACATAACAGACATGGGTACGAGTACCGGTGCTATGTATGAGAAATTATATAATTGTGTAGTTACGGATTGAAATCCGAGAATGCCAAAGCATGTCGGCATTAGCTGGTAGTTATTTGACTTGATATGTGAAATGCATTTGATATTCATGTTCATGTGATCATCCTTATGTATATTTGATGATGGCTCACGTAGTGTCGGCTTGATGTGATCTTTTAGATCTATTTGGTTGGAGTGATATGCTGAAGGGAAATGGTTCTGACGGATTTGTGATATTCCGGCGGATGCATGTATGCTGAAGGGAAATGGTTCCGACAACATATGGACCTTGTGAGTCTCACATGGGTCACGTCTTTCATACAGTCCCGTGGAGCTCCATGGATAAACAGATTGTGAAAAGGAAATTGCAATGAATGACATCTTATTGTATTGCATTGTGCGGCACATCCTTAACTGATTATCTGATTTACATGATTATTTGCTATTGAATTTACATGACATTTGATTTATCCTCTACCATGTTGATTGAACGATCCAAAGTAAGGTAAGCCAGATCAAGATAAAATGAGATTTTTCTTGATAACTTCGTCACTACCCTTCGTTGTCAGTTTATCAGATATACTGATTACACGTGCTTTCCGTACTCACACTACACTGGCTACACTTTTTTTGTGCAGATTCGATTCCAAGATACGAATGGGACCTACGGAGCTATTTGAGTCTGAGGCACTGATTTCAGGAGGTTGTGATGAGCTGCTTGGCTGATCCGCAACACCCTTCTCCCTTCATCCCGTTGTGTATTCCTATCTTTTATTTTTTTCTGGATAGTCTATTAGAGATTTCAGACTTGTATTTATCTTCCTAGTGGCTCTTGTACACATGACACCAGTCTTGGGTGGTGTTTGGATTTCTGCATTTTATCTCTTTATAAAAGACTTAGAATAATAAAATTCTTATGTCTACTGTAGGAAATGGGGTCCCAAGACCATCTCTTCGATGACGTAGACAAAGGGTCCCATCATGGGCAATCTGAGAAGATAAAGAAAAACAGCAATTGAACTAGAGAATGTAATTGCATTATAAGGTCTCAGTTGAACAGTTCGAGAGTGCGTCGACTCTTTTTTGTTTTAGAAGGTTTAAATAAGTGTCCGTAGATGCAAAGTAGTGTGTTTCTTCAACGATTGGTGCAGGATTGACCATTCAGCTATCCAAGTTACGCAAAAGACACATTTTGCAGTTTAGTTTGGAAATCTTCATTCTGCATATCTCCTCATCATTTTTTTTTAAACAAAAAGGAAGTCGTTCAAGAAAGCGAAGTGGAATCTATTAGAATAGAAAATAGTAAGATCAAAAAAATGTGAATTTCCCTATTGATTAACTTCTGAAGCTGATAAGATCCAAAGAAGTCTATAACGTTTTTTTCATTCGCTATGCGCTGACTGGATGCGTACTCGCGTGATCAATCAATGGACGGGGGAATTGCGTGAATGATGAGACCCCAAATCGTCCCAGAATAGGCGTTATAGCAAAGAACAAGAAGAAAACTAAAGGAGAAATTTGTCCAATAGTAACAAACGGTGCAGAAGTGTTCTAACATAGAGTAGAATCGAACATGGAAGAGATCCACTGACAACAGTAAAAGGATCCCTCTCGACCGATTAGTACAGATTCACACTGATATTAAGTGGGGAGCATATATAAGATTAAAGATAGGGGTCAAGGGCGGGCAGTGAAGGCTCATTTAGTAGACAGCGAGCGAGCTGCAAGCACCTACTCCTATCAAAATGAAAAGCAAAGCCTCTTCAATAAAAACCTCTTTTTTGGATTTCTCATTTTGTTGATTGAAAGAGAATAAGCGCTATCCCTTCGGCAAATCGCTTAGCCCCGTTCATCTTCGGTGCAAGAGCGCTCGAGTCAAAGCTTAGTGGCAAATTTTGTTGGAAAAAGAATGTTTTTCAGCAGGAGTCTCATCTGGGTGGCTGGTTCAGTAGCTTTCGAGAACCAATTCGGGAAAACTAGGCTAAGCATGTAGCCTAGCCGCTTCACTCATCAAAAACATGCTTAGTTGAATGGTACTAACTAAGAATGCTATTGGATGAGGAAATTTTGACTCCGGAAGACCTGGAAAGACGGAACTACTTTCGGCGGGTCGGTCCTCCAAGGCCTGTTAGAGCTCTCTTCAACCTGCCTATGGCTAGATCGATCGATTTCGGGTCAAATAGGAAGAACTAGAAGATTCCACCTCTGGAAAGCGCCTAGTTAAAAGACTTAGATAACAGACCGGGTTTACATATGAAAAAGTTCACGTAGAGAAAAGAGATTAAACTAGTCATTGCACTAGTAGCGTCTACGAGCCTCCTGCTAGTAACCTGAGATCAAGAACTAGCAATTGGGTTGAGGCAATACGTGGTATCATTTGTTATTTGGAGAATAACTTTTAGTACATGGAAGCTGAGAGTGATTCCAAGTTGATCTAACTGTGTTATTAGTGTGAATCTCATTCCCTGGAACATCTATAAAGAAGTTGCTGAACTCAGGAAAGGCATGGAATCAAATGATTTTATTCTTAAACATGTCTACAGAGAGGATAACCAAGTCGCCGATAAACTCTCTTGCTTAGGCCATGAATACTCTCACACTCAAACTTTTTTCAACTTCAATGAGCTGTCAAAGGAAGTTAAGGGACTGATGAATACTGATAGATGGGGAATGCCATCAAGAAGAGCTTGCAAATTGAAGAAGTCCCTGATCCAGTTCGACCCTCCATGACTTTTGTGTACTCCTCCTTGTATACGACTTTTTGGTGCATTTCAATTAGTTAGATCCATGGATAACCTGCGTATCTTTAGAATTTTCTCTATATTACTAGGTGATACTAGTTCAAATCATCTGTAATTAAGGTTTGGTTGTAAAGTGTACAATCCCCTCAGACAATCGTGTAACTTTTTGCCGAAAGATAAATAAAAATGCTCAGTTTATATTTAACAACAAAGACAGCTTGAAGTACAATTCAAAGAGGAAACATACCAGATCGCCTATCAGTTCTCCATTTCTCGAAGCTAAACCAAAATGGAAACATAAAGTCACATCGACGTAGTTGTCAAAATTACAACACAGATCCAAATCCAATATTAAGTAGAACGTATGTATAAAATTTTTGATTAAAATATTATACTAAAAACCTACTTGTTAAATTAACTTGTTTATCAGCAGAGGCACTCATGTTCACATGATTAGGTGGGGTAGAAAGATGTGATGCGTAATTTGAGGTGTAATAGTTTAATCCAATGAAATCAAAGGACCCTTTCAACAACTTTTTTTCCTTTGTGGTGAATTTTGGTAAGCGCATCCGAACGAGTGTCTTCATGTCTCGCGGATAATCACTATAAACCAACGGATGAAAAAAACTATTTACAATTTTTCATCATTTCTTCAAATGATAGAATATTAGAAAATCTATTAGACTCGAGGTGAATAAAAAATAACGTTTAAATATTGAAAAATGTGCAAATATACATCTCAACTTTGTGTTTCAGAGCAGATATATTTCTTGTTAAAAAAATGGTGCATATATACTCCTGCTGTTACACAAATCACGCAAATATACCCTTTTTGCTAATGGAAATTTTTTAAAAATTATTTAGCTTACTTTTTAATTTAAAAAAATGTCACATGGCTTTTAAAAATATAAGTCTGCCCATTTTTTTTAGTAGACTTATTTTTTAAAGCCGCTTGATAATTTTTTTTCCTGTGGGTCTGGTCTGATTCTTTTAAAAATCTGGATAGACTTTTTTTTTTAAAGCCACTGAGATATTTTTTAAACGAACTAGACAACCCATTAAAAAAAAAATTATCACGTGCTCTGGAGAAAAAAAAAAAAGTCTCCTACAAATGGATAGACTTATTTTCTTAAAGCCACGTGAAATTTTTTTTTAATAAAAAATAAGCTAAATAATTTTTTAAGAAACTTCCGTCAGCGAACAGGGTATATTTGCATTGTTTGTGTAACGGCATGAATATACATGCACCACTTTTTTAACGAGGAATATATGTGCTTTAAATCGCAAAGTTGAGGAATATATTTGCACCTTTGCCCTGTAAATATTGTGATGACACCTTGTTTTGAGAAATTATGCTTACCATCCGAGCATAAAATCAAGAGCTCTTCTGGAAGCTCTAATATCCTTCGGTTTCATGGAGTAAGGCTCGAATCAATGAGACACAAGTACAATTCCTATTTCACTAGGGATGGCAACGGGGCAGTGCAAGTGCGGGGTGGGGCAGGTTTAGACATATGCGATGCGGTGTGGGTATAGACATTTGCGGGTGCGGGGCAGGTTGAAATAAATTATTTTAAAATTCTTTGCGGTGCGGGGCGGGTGTGGGTTAGAGGTTAAAATTATGTATTTGTGTTTGCTTTCATCGTGCCAACTGGCACTTCTTCCGTCTATATCTCAATTCTCTAGATAATGGGATGAAAGTAAATTTGAAAGGCAACTGAATGCCATTTTTCTTGGCATAATATATTCTAACTTTGCAAATAACACATTAATTTACATGATCATTTTCATTTATTTTTTCCGTAAGAAAAAATAAGTTTGATAGAATAGTTTACTTAACTAAGACAAGACTTCGTTTATCATTTCATGTCCACGTAGATAATATTCGCACAGGTATGTGTCTAGTTATCATTTTAAGAAGATTCCGTCAAAGTTAAAATAAAGTCCATCTTATTTTATAGTAAGGGGCATCAATTTTCGCTGAGTAAAAGTAAACTCTTTAATAAAAATAGCATTACATATGTACACAAGAATAATTCTTTTCTAATTCCTAAATTTTCGTTTTCCAAAAAAAAAAAAAAAAACTAAACTTTTATATATAATTAGTAAAGTTAATTTTTTACTAACGTAAACTAATATTAGTTACTGTAAGTGAGCCTAGATTTGGATGAAAGCAACAGAGTGTTAAAATAATAACTTCGTTACATTTGCGTGGTTATTATCTAAAAAGACTTATTTAAAGTCCAGTTATTCTCAAAAGGTCAGAGTTCAAAAATGAATCAGAGAGTGGATCATCATTGTTGGAACAAGTTATACCCGCGGGTAGATGCGGTTTTGTGTGCGGTGCGGGTGGACGCCGGTATAAATGCTTTGCGGGGCGGGTTGAAAATTTGCGGGTTAAGATAGAACCTGCACCACACCCGCACCGCACCGCCCCGCCCCGTTGCGATCCCTATATTTCACCCTTTTGTTTTGCCTGAGCGTGTCATCAACATGAGAGAAAGAATAAAATAATAGAATTTATTGTTGCAGCTATTATTACCAAATATATGTGAAAGTTTATTCTATTCCGAGAATGAAAAAAAACATTCTCAAACTTACATTAGGTTATATTAATTCTAATTGGATCCAAACAATTTGTAAAGATAAAAGATTAATAAGTCATTATTGTTGAATAAAGGAATGATATGTTTTATGCTACTGCTAGTTACTACTCCATTCATTTCATTTTATATGATTATATTTTATTAGGTAAGGACTCTAAGAAATTGATATGACTTATACAATATGTATTGTCGATGACGAAAGGGAATACTAAATTAATGATCGTAAAAAGAACAACATGAGATACAAAGTTTAAAAGTGTGAATAATTAAACTAATTCAATATCACGAATTAAATTGTTAAGTTTTTTAAAAATAGAATGTCAAACATTTTGGAACGTCCCATATAACAAAAAGATAGACATGTTTATAATTAGAATACATGGGGCCCGGAGTAAGATAACGTATAATTAAGACCCTATGTATTCGCTTGCAAGAATATAATTGTAAACTAGCAACCAATTAGTTTTAACTAATCATTCGATTTATAATGCTTAAAAAAAATAAAAAAAATATATAAAAAAAAAAAGGCGAAGGAAGTTAGAGACTACTTTTTTTTTTTTCTTTTTTTTTTTTCTTTTTTGTTTAAGGGCTGCTCGCCCCGCTCGCGAGGCGTCCTTTCGCGGTAGGGTACCAATTAGCTCACCTTGCTCTTGCGACATGTTATGCTTCCCCTCTCTATTTTCAAATAAAGGGTAAGTCTCATACGTCAGTTTGTAGAATGCGGTATCACACTCTAATCCCTCCAGGTGCCCGTCTAGGCCGGCCGCCAATACCGATATCTAAACATAACATAAGCCAAACATCGCCTTAACTGACCTGGTACTTTTTCCTGTATAACTTGGTGACTGCAGCATGAGCAAGAAGCATGTTGTGTGCAACTAAATAAGGCTCAGTGCCAGAGTTACCAGTAGAGCAATAATCCGTCCAAGCTGAACAACGACCGGGTGCAAATTTGCCAGTGTCATACCCATATGTCAAGACAATATATGGTTCATTCATGGTTACCTAATGCTTAACCCTATTTCCAAAATATTGAAGCATATGTTCACGAATTGTAGGTAATTATCCCTGACAATATAAATCAAATGAAATCAAATGATGGACTAGCATTTTGTCCTTAAAATATATGTAGGCAAAAACAGAAGTGCTCCCCCTCCATCCAAATTTAAGTGTCTTAGTTTGACTAGGCACAGGATTTAAGAAATACAAAAAGACTTTTGAATCTTGTGGTTCTAAATTAAAGATGTGCATAATGTACTAAAATATCCTGTGAATCATGTGGTTATAAACTTGAGTGTCATGTAGGGTGTTTGAATTGTTAACTTACTAAAGATAGAAAGAGAGTCTTACTTTTTTTGGGACAGACCAAAATAAAAAACTAAGACAGTTATTGAGACGGAGGAATATAAAGAACTTGAAGGTTAATTACTTAAACAATTTTAGGACTGAGAAACCCGAGATAGTCATCCTCTAGGACTTGAGGTACATCCCAATGGAAAAGTGTTACCATAGGTTTTATACCTACACATCAAATGTTAGCTTCTATTTTTGTGTGTGTGTGTGATAAAATCATTATATTGATTTACAACTGGAAACTATTACATAGCTTGTTCCTACTAGGAGAGGGAGATAGAGAGAGAGAGGGGAGAAGGGGGGGGGGGGCGGGAGGGGGGGGGGGAGGACCTTGTGCTATGGTCTCATTGATGACACTATTGTAGAAGTTAATACCCGCCCAATTTATTCCTTTACTTAGCTTTCCCTCTGAAAATCACAACTGAAACTTCTTTAAAATCTAGCAAAGGATCCATGTAATTATTAGTGGGCATTTGGACAGAAAAAATGTGAAATTTGAAAAATGTTATATTTGGAAAAAAGTTTTAAAAAAAAAAAATGGTGTTTAAAAATAGAGATGTGTTTTGACATGAATACAATTTGGAAAAATGTTGAATTTTTGTGAGTGATCTGGAGTGAAAATCTGAAAACAAGTATTTCGAGTTTTTTGAATTTCGGATTTCAACTTCAAAGTTGAATTCCAAAAATTTATAACGACTCTATATCCAAACATGATTGCGAACTAAAATTCCTGAAAAAAGTGAAAATTATTTATGGCCAAATGGCGCCGTATACCTATTTCCTTTCAAATGTTAGTATCTGTTTTACCATGATTTCAGTTGCAACGTAATTGATTATTGCAATCTTAATAAGCGATTTAAGCAATATATTATGAAATAAGTTTGTCAGCTGTGAATTCATGATGATGTCGAATACAATTTGATTTACTATCTTACGCGGTAAAATTCTTGATCATGCCATAGAAAATCTAAATGAATCCAGTCCTTCAAATTTTGCTAGTTTTATGTCTTCCTGCAGACAAGTAGAAATATAACAAACATTAAGTGTGTGTTTGGTATGAAGGAAAACATTTTCCAAAGAATGTTTCAAATTTTCTCATATTTAGTTGGTCATTTTTAAGAAAATATCTTTCAATTTTCTCATGTTTGCTTACTTACCAAACAACAAAAAATAAGTAAGAAAAATACTTATTGTTTAACAAAATATTTAGAGCCCGTTTGGATTTAAAAAGCCCCAAAGGTTAACGTCAGGGGTATTTTAAGCCCCAAAGGTTAACGTTAGGGGTATTTTAGGCCCCAAAGGTGGATGGAGGGCATTTTTGCACCAAATCTAATAGTTTAAGGGTATTTTAGGCCCTTTTCCGTTTACACAATCCTCGTCTCGAGTTGAATTTCAATTGGGGCTCATGAGTTAAACATATTATTCATTTCTTTACGCATTCCTTGAAATCAATAGTAATTGAAAAAAGTCAATAAAAGAAAAGAAACATCTAACTTCTGTCACGATCAAGATGATTATTCAAATCTTAAGCTCTGTTAGCTATGGATTATTAATACTTGCTGTAATTGGTTATTAATGGTGTGATTGTGACGGCTACACAATTTGAAGTAACGGTAACAAACGTACACAAAAGGTTTCCAACAGCTTACTTCATATGGTGAAGGAATAACATAAATAAATAAAACTAGAGAAATAATAGAAACATAGAATTAACAAGTTGAAAAGTAACTTCATAGCCGGAATATATAATTTAATCAAAATACCACTCTTGAACGCAATTGGTCGAACGAAAAATGTTACCCTTGAATGCATTATACAGTACTAGGTCCAAGAAGGCAATACATTTTGGTCTTATAAATAAACAATGGTTAATGCAAGATATAACAGCAGAATCCAATGTAGAATGGAATTCAAAAGTTTTGCGAGAAAAGATATACGAACCACTAATATCTGAACAAGTATGCCTTCGGCAGCACCATAAATCCTTATTTTGGAATCTAATCCAGTAATAAATTGCCATATATAATTGTATACATATTCTATGATCTTTTCCAAGGCCTGCTACAGAAAAATCGCCACTAAAGGCCTGCCACAGAAAATTTAGGCTTTTTAGTGGCAACTAAAAAAGTCGCCACTAAAGGTTAAATATCCCAAAACATGTATAATATGTGTATATTTGTAAGAAATATTCCAAAAAACTCTGAGGCAATTTTTGTATATAATATGTATCATTTGTGTATAAAAATATATATCAGTACCTATCTGTAATGTATAGAAACTGTATAAAATATGAATCACTAAGGTATGTATCATTTTTGTATATAACATGTATCATTTGTGTATATAATGTGTATTATAGAATAGAAAATTGTATCATTTTTGTATATAATATGTATCATTTTTGTATAGAAAGTGGATATATAATTCCAGCATGTGTATATAAATTGTATCAGTCTTTTATAAAAATTGTATCATACGTATAAAAAATGTATCATAGAAACCGTATCATTGTGGTATGTAATATCCATCACTATTGTATATGTAAAAATATATATATATATATATATATATATATATATATATCATATCATTATTGTATAATATGTGTATAATAAATGTATAATTAAAGTATAATTTATATATAATAAATGTATAATTAATTCTAGCATATGTATATAAACTGTATCATTCTTGTATATAAAGTGTATCATTCTTGTATATAAAGTGTATATATAATTCCAGCATATGTATATAAACTGTATCATTCTTGTATATACTACTAAATATACACATATTATACATATTTTGGGATATTTCTTACTAATTATACACATACTATACATGTTTTGGGATATTTAACCTTTAGTGGCGACTTTTTTAATTGCCACTAAAAAGCTTGATTTTTCTGTAGCAGACCTTTAGTGGTGACTTTTTTTATTTTAAAAGCGCTTGAGCTGCTGGCCCGCCAGAGCTAGGTATTATTTTGGGTCGGTCGGCCATTTTTTGGCATTATTTTGGGCCGAGCAGACTCCTGGGGGTATTAGGCCCAAATATTGGCCAAATGTGGCATTACTTTGAGCCATTGGACACACAGTATTCTTTTCCCTTACATATAGTGGTGTCCACTCACAAAGTTCTTTACAGGTATACTTGTGTACTCTAGATGTATAATAATGTATAACGTCTATATATTACTTGTCTATTAATTTATAGGGAAAAGGGTCAAAATACCCCTCTACTTTGGAAAAAGGGCTAAAAATATCCTCTGAACTTATTTTGGGTCAAAAATACCCCTCTCATCCTTAAAGTTTTCAAATATACCCCTGTCTTGATGGAAATTATCCCCCAAAATAACTCGAAATTATTTTTTAAACCCGCTCCATCATTTAAACCCAACCCAACTAAATAATTACCCATATTGGGGGAATAAGGGGATCTTGTGGGTTATTATTTAGTTGGGTTGGGTTTAAATGATGAAATGGGTTTAAAAATGATTTTGGGTTATTTTGGGGATAATTTCACAAGACAGGGGTATATTTGAAAACTTTAAGGATGAGAGGGGTATTTTTGATCCAAAATAAGTTCGGAGGATATTTTTAGCCCTTTTTCCAAAGTAGAGGGGTATTTTTGACCCTTTTCCCTAATTTATATTATAATGCATATTGGTGCTAAACTTATGTGTGTTTATATATGTTGTTGGTACATTTTTGTATATTTGATGTATATTTCTGATATTGTTTTGCATATCGATTCATAGTACTTGTATGATATTGTGTGTATATATGCAGCATGTATATGTGGAGAATATAGCTAGTATATAGTAGTAATATACGAATTATATACAATGTATATAATAGTAACATATATGACGTGTGTGTGTGTGTGTAAGCGATAATGTATATATAGATGATTAATGTGTATTGTTTAGTTTTGGCTTAATTTATTGAGATTCATCTTAATAAACACATGAAGTAAGAAACGTAATTAAAAAATTATTCTTTTGCAACAATACATTTCAAGTGTGGATGATGAGCCATATTGAATAAACTAAACATATATATATATATATATTATTATTATTATAAAAGGCATGAATATAAATGTTGGTTGACTAAAATATCCTTTAAATATGGAACGACTTTTATGCCCTTTAAGATGAATTATTTCTTCAAAATATAATTCTATATTAGACAAAATTGTAATTTCATATTTCCTCTAATATTAACTTCCATGAATTCTAGTCACAATCAAATTTCAACTTTGCACGTCTTACCTATTTCTTTAATATCTAGGACTCCGAAGTATGCTACTTAACTATTATAGCCCTAATTGGAGTTCCGGAAATTAATTTTATGGTTATTAAGGCTTGAGTTTTGATATTTTTATTTTTTTTCTTGAATACAAGTTTCAAACTGAATCTCCTATTTTCTCTCCTTAAAATTTTATCCAGAAATTAGTTAGAATTCTAATTAAGTTGGTTATTCCTATTCTTTCTTCTTCTTTTTTTCACAATAAAACTAGCACATCCACGTTATGACTTAGGTATGAAGGAAGTCAACTCAAATTCAAATTCCTTTTAAGGGATAAATCTACTAATTAAATTTATAGGATATTGGTAAAAAAATTGAAATAGTTTTTACTTTTGAATTTGCAATCTAAAATTTATTATCTTAGTACAAATTTCATAGTAATTGAAATAAGATATTTTCATGCAAAGCACGAACATAGAGACTAGTATATACATATAAGCTAAACCGTCTTTTGGGCCTTTTAAAATCAAGCGTCACTAAGTCATTTTTTGCGCGGAATGGCCTTCAAAGGCACTGGTCTTGAATTTTCATTCCTCAAATTGGTGGTCTTTAATTTTTGCCCTTCCCTAAAAGCCTCTTGGTTCCGGGTTCGAACCGACCACCAATTTGAGGTGCAAAAATTAAAGACCACTGCCTTTAAAGGGTAATCGTGCAAACGACCCTCACTAAGTTAATCATGACTTCATGAGTAAACTAGTGTTCCATTCATTTCATTTTATGTGGAAACGTGATATTGCAAACGTGAGAGGTAGTCAGTGAAACAAACCAAAACGTGAGGGGAGGTCTCTAAAAAATTTCCTTAGTTTTATTAATAAATACTCCATCCATTTCAATTTATGTGAACCCACTTGACTAGACATGGAGTTTAAGAAAGAAGAGAAGACTTTTTAAACTTGTAGTGTTAAATGAGTCACATATATTTTGAGTGGCTATAAATCATTGTATAAAGGTAAATTATTTCAAATATAGAAAGGAGTCATTCTTTTTCGCACGGGCTAATAAGGAAATAGGTTCACATTGAAACGCAGGAGTATAAACTAGTTTCTAGTTAAGGGTATTTTAGTAAACTTACATGGAATTATACAGTACCATACAGTCAATCAAACAATAAAATAGTTATCAAACCACCATAAATGATACAATCTATCCAAACATTATATTTACTAATACAACAGTACAATACAATACAATATAATACGGTACTATACAATATGATAATGCACCTAATGAAGATGGGTGACGACCATCCAAACAGAGTGTAAGAGAATCATGACTTCACGAGTAAACTATTATTCCATTCGTTTCATTTTATGTGGAATTATTTGATTGGGCATAAAATTTATGAAAGAAATAAGGACTTTTATGTTCTAAAATTTATGGTCTTTTGTAAAATTATTGTGCTTGGCCAACCGAACGAGGAACATTTATTTAATTTCTCACATGGAAAGCATGAAATTTAGCAACTTGAAACTAAGTCGAAAATCTTTACGTCATGAGACTCCTCCTATTGAAGCAACCTCATGAAGTCCCTTAGATCAGAAAGAAGTACGATAATCTTTACATATGCTTGAGCCTACAAATTATTTGTGGCCTTTATAAAATCATTAAGTGTCACTAGGTTGGTCTAATATTGGACACAATAACAAGAACAAGAAGTCAACTACCTCCAATAAAGCACGTTCATCTAAAAATTGATAACAATACGAGTAGTTCTTGGGGGAGTGAAATTCGATTCAAGAAGTTCTTAATCGTTGATTCTAAAGGGTTGACTGCACTAGAGATCTTTTAATTTACTGATCTATTATGGTGAATGATTACCGTCTGGTATTTTTGTAAAAAGAAATGAATGATTTATACATTGAAGTTCAAGTCACTGTTGGCGAAGGAGATGCTCTAATAATTTTTCTTATTACAAATTGACTAATTTGGCAAAACTGTTATGCGTTTTAAGCTTAACAAGGAAACATTTATGTTCATCAATGGTAAGAAAATCAAGTTTGGCCACTTAAATTAACTAAGTTTAGAGTCTTTACGTTGTGAGACTCATATTAAAGCTTATCATATGTTATGAGAATTGATACCATGCATGTTAAGAAATGGATGATTTTAAATCAGCTTTGAAAGTTAGTTCAGAATTGTTCAAAACCATATAAGGAGACCAATTACGTACCCTATATATTCATAGCCGATGTGGGACTCTGACATATTATACTTGTATTTTAGATGATTAAAATATGGAAGTTGTACCACTATATATATTTGGGTGATTAAACACGAAGAAGAATTAGGTAAATGCTCTTGATGGCAAAATTAAAAGAAAAAAAAAAAGAGAAAAGAAGAGACCAGGATGATTGTGGGTGAAGGTATCCCATATACTTCGGCCTTTACCATCTTCATTCCATGTAGCTTCAATCTGTTAATAATTAATTTCTTAACTGTTAATTACTGCAAAATCATGTGCGGGGAAAAAAGAAAGAGGAAGAGTTTACTTGGCACCTTTCAGATTTCAAAAGTCAAATGAATTTTTCTTTGACCGCATACCTTTTAAATGTTTTAATTATTAATTATTGTGACTTATAGTAACTCTTACGTTATTTCCAATTATGTAAATTTTATTTTTAAGAGCTTAAAGATTTTATGCACGAATTCACGGTCAAAATTTAAAAATTTGCACATAAATTGAAACAGGGGGAGTAATATGCGAGGAATTGAGATCTCTTGCCCTCGTACAATTTGAATAAAAAAAA
Source organism: Lycium ferocissimum (assembly GCF_029784015.1). NCBI lineage: Eukaryota > Viridiplantae > Streptophyta > Magnoliopsida > Solanales > Solanaceae > Lycium > Lycium ferocissimum. The sequence goes on from NC_081352.1 coordinate 18,755,522, forward strand.
ATGGCCTTTACAGATTTCTTATGTGTAAAAATGCAAATATCTTATAAAGGACATAAGCTAAAAATATTTTATAAGTGGGCTACAAAACCATTTCTTCCGTAATATCCTATATGCGAAAGACCACGACTGAAGAAGGAGGAAGCTCCAAACAGGAAATCAGAAGGAAAAAGGGTACGGTTGAATGGAACCGAAAGTTTATGGGTTGGTGCATTTGCAGCTATAGAGGAAACAGACCAAGCAAAGAAGATGACCAACGCAAAGAGGCTTAGGGACAAGGATCTTTGTAAAGCCATTGCCAACTCTGAGTTTCCTTCTTTGAACTCCCCCTTTAAATAGAGGTGGCATCTTGTGAAAAGTCCATATTGGTTCTTTAAGGGATGAGTGGTCTTTTTTAATATTGTTTAGGCAATTCTTTAACTTTTGAGTTAGCTTTTGAGGGGGTCATTGACACTTATGCCGTTATTTTATGCTGGTCTTTAATTTTTTCCACTCGTAACAAACAACTTTTTCGCAGGCCATAAATTTATATTTCACATCATAATATCCCACAAGTTATTGCCCGCACCATTAAGCTTATGCCACACTAGGCATTAGTTCGATTGCTAACGGCAAAAATTGAATATCAGTCCATTTGAAGGGCAAAAATGAAATATCAGTCCATTTGAAGGACAAAAATTAAAAGCCAACCCATTTGAAGGGCAAGTCATCTAATTTCTTATTTTTGGGGTTGAGTTAGACGCAATGTTCATTTCTTTACATGATATCAAAGCAGGACTCATTCAATTCTCGTTTCCCGAGATATTGGACCCCCATATTAAATTGTCCACGCTTCAGATGTCCAATCCTGACGTGAGGGGTATGAAGAGTCCCACAGTTGCATGCCCTTTAAGGGATGAGTGGTCTGTTTGATATGATTTAGACAACAAAAAAGGGCTGAAATTACCCTTGAACTATTAGAATTGGTGCAAAAATATCCCTCATCCACCTTTGGGTCCTAAAATACCCCTGACGTTAACCTTTGGGGCCTAAAATACCCTTATTTCTAACGAACCCATTGCAAAATCCAATGAACAATTTCATTTATTACGTGGCAGCCTCTCATTGGTTAATAATATAATTAACTTAAACTAATTAATCCCCCATTTAACCCGATCCAAATAATAAGTCCGACCCGCCCCAATTAAATCCCCTTTTATCCATATCAACAGAAAGCCAGTTTCTATAACATTTTAAAAAAGAAATAAAGTTGAGATCATTCACTTAACATAAATTAAACACTTTGAACAAAATAATGTAAGTACTTCCTTTGGCTAGTTGTGCATGACACTGAAACAGTTTACTATCAAAACAGTGATAAACAATTACCAACAATTACCGAAGGAAAAATCACCACCCAAATGTCGGAAGCGTTTGAGGGTCGGGCTTATTATTTGAATGGATTCGAGGGATTCTTTTGATATGGATAAAAAGGGGATTTAATTGGGGCTCGGGCTTATTAGTTGGATCTAGTTAAATGGGGCAATTAATTAGTTTAAGTTAATTATATTATTAACCAATGAGAGGCTGCCACGTAATAAATGAAATTGTTAATTGGGTTTTGAATAGGGTCAGTTAAAAATAAGGGTAATTAGACCCCAAAGGTTAACGTCAGGGGTATTTTAGACCCCAAAGGTTAACGTTAGGGGTATTTTACGCTCCCAAATGTGGATGGAGGGCATTTTTGCACCAAATCTAATAGTTCAAGGGTGTTTTAGGCCTTTTTCCGTTTAGACAATCCTCGTCTCGAGTTAAGTTTCAATTGGGGCTCATGAGCTAAACATAATATTCATTTCTTTACGCATTCCTTGAAATCAATAGTAATTGAAAAAAGTCAATAAAAGAAAAGAAACATCTAACTTCTGTCACGATCAAGATGATTATTCATACCTTAAGCTCTGTTAGCTATGGATTATTAATACTTCCTGTAATTGGTTATTAATGGTGTGATTGTGACGGCTACACAATTTGAAGTAACGGTAACAAACATACACTAAAAGGTTTCCAACAGCTAACTTCATATGGTGAAGGAATAACATAAATAAATAAATAAAACTAGAGAAATAATAGAAACATAGAACTAACAAGTTGAAAAGTAACTTCATAGCCGGAATATATAATTTAATCAAAATACCACTCTTGAACGCAATTGGTCGAACGAAAAATGTTACCCTTGAATGCTTTATGCAGAACTAGGTCCAAGAAGGCAATAAATTTTGCTCTTATAAATAGACAATGGTTAATGCAAGATATAACAGCAGAATCCAGTGTAGAATGGAATGCAAAAGTTTTGCGAGAAAAGATATATGAACCACTAATATCTGAACAAGTATGCCTTCTGCAGCACCATAAATCCTTTATTTTGGTATCTATCCAGTGATAAATTGCCATATATAATTGTATACATATTCTATGATCTTTCCAAGCCTAAATCTCACTTTTTGTTAACTAAAACTTTCGGGACTTACCCAGATGTTACCATAGAATACAACAACACATGGATGAATCAGGTAAGAGGAAAGAATCCAAAGCTTCTATATTCAATGAGAATGTGAGGCCTCATTATACCAAATCAAGAGTTAACACAAACAAAAAATTATGATTCTTCTTTTGATGGTACTATTGGAGAAGAGCCGGGACAAGCAATAAGCGCTAAGGTTGCTGTTGAGAAAGAAGCAGGATGAGACAGGCATAAGGGGTAAAACAGTCATTTCATACTAAGTCGCATTATCCGTGAATTAATTAGACCTTGGGACGCATATTAAATTTTTATTTCAAGACTTGATGAATAAAAGTCTAGAGCTTCCTCTTCTTTTCTACTTTTCATCTTCTTCTTTCTTCCTCTTGCATGAAGGTTGGGGCAAATTTATATGTTACATTACGCGGCACATGAAGTCACGGTCTATCCGTAAAATTAGGTATTTCATGTATATGTTTTGTAAAATTGGTACTCCATAATATTATATGTCGGTACCTATACTACAAGAAGGCTAAATGGTGCACTTGTTGAAGGATCAGTTATTTTCCTAGAGGACTTAATACGTTTTTTTCTTCTCTTTTTTTAGTGGTGCACCCATGTTCTGATGATCAGTTTAAGAACATGGTATCAGAGCTCTGAGCAACGATCAAAGATTCATCTACGAGTTTAGTTTGCAAGTTCAAAATCACTTCTGCTATGAACAATCATAATCAATTTTGATTTTAAAGCTTCGTGAACACAATAAAATGACTGTCAATGGCGAACAAATTGATCAGTCAACCCTACTAGTTCCGATGGTAATCAAGGTGTGAATCAAGCTCCGGAAATTGACTAGCTACAATCACCCCTTGTTTCTGCCTAAATAAGTTGTTAGTGGGATTCAAGCCATCTCTTTCCAGCTGACAGGTATTGAAAACTATGCGATTTGGTTTCATTTAATGAGATTTGCTTTATTGGGTAGAAACAAATTGAGGTCTGTAGATGGGTTGTGTAATAAAGAAAAATTTCTTAAATAAATGTGGAATCACTGGGATCGTGTGAATGTTATTGTTTAGTCATGGCTAATGAACTTGTTTCTAAGAGTTTACTTCGAGGGATTATGTATGCCTCGAATGCACATGCAGTATCACAAGAATTACATGAAAGATTTTTTTAAAATGATGGTTCATAATCATTAACATTCATAAAGAAATAGTTGTTTTAAATTAGGGAACAAATTTTATTTCTGTGTACTGTTTAAGACTCAAAAATCTTTGGGAAGAATTTGAAGCATTGGTCCCTACACCTTGTTGTGATTGTAGGAACAAATTTTATTTCTGTGTAATTGTTGAATGGCTGGAACCATCCCAATATAGTTGTGTGCTCTTTGTTCTAAAATCTCGACTGAATGCCTCTCAAAACTGAAGCCTTTGGCATAGAATATCAATTAGAAATGATAAGCATGAAGACACACACACACATATATATATACTACTTTGCAGGTATTGCTCATTGAGAAAATTTGAGAAATTGTGCAAACTGTTTAGAGCTTTCAATAGAGTAATTTGCAACATATCAAACTAAACTTTTCTAGGAGAAATAATTCTGCTTACAATTCTTACATTATTAATCCATGCATTACTAATCCATGTCTTTCTTGTGTGAAGGTTGATCATCTGAGAGTGTGTGAAGAACCAGGCCAAAGACTCTGGTGCTTGTGTCATAGTTTTGATTCATTAAGTAAAATCCTAGTCCACTTGTAATATGATTTTGAGTTGTAACCATTAGCTTATTCAGATGTAATGTTAGGTTGCGGTTTGATAAATGTTAAGGCTTAGAGTCAAGTCTTAGATTTTAAGTGTTTGTAAGTTAAAATTTTTGGATCACTTTGTTTAGTGGAGTTTGAAGTTAAATCCTACTGGAGTAGGACGTGATTTTTCCACTTTTTGAGTGGAGTGTTTTTTCACATTAAATTATGTGGTCATACTAGTCCACACATTACTATTTTTAGTTGTTTATACTGAATATTTATAAGAACTAGGTTCCATAGTCTTGTTACGCAAATTTTAAGAGGTGACAGCAATTTGATACAACCCGAATCACCTCCCTCTCTTAAATCGTTAAGGTGCACCTAACTAACAACTCTCCATGTTGCTTCATAAATTTTAGATAGGAAATGTTACAATTTCAGATATAATAGCAATAAAACAAAAAACAAGAACAGTAAGGCAAGGAACCAGACTTTTTTCTATTGAATAGAAAATGCCACAGCTGAATTCTGGAGAAAAGAAGTGTATGAAAAAACTCTGTACTGATAGTCTACTACTTCTAATATAGCTCCTAAGTTATAGTGTTTTATTCCACTAAACCAACTCCTAAACTTACTAAAAATCCTAAACTCCCATGCCACTTTCTAAGGCGATCAAACCTCACTTCAATAGTTATTTTACCTTGGTAAATGCAGTAAAAGAAATAAGGTTATAAGTTGCACTAATTTGTTACACTCCTCCTTAGTGCAAGCTCACGATCAACGACTCCAGAGCATCTCGAAAGTATTGGAACTTAGACTTCTCCAAAGCTTTAGTGAATATATCAGCCACTTGGGCATTGGTGCAAACAGTTTTAGTTCAATCTCTTCACTCAAAACTTTCTCATGAACAAAGTGATGGCGGATCTCGATATGCTTCGTTCGGGCATGGAAAACTGGATTTGACTTAAGTTTGATGGAGCTTTCATTGTCACACTTGATTTGCACATCATAGTCTACTTTGTGGGACAGGTCTTTGATCAACCTTTTCAACCAGATGCACTCTTATGCAGCCATGGTTGCTGCAATATATTCAACTTCGATGCTAGACAAAGCAATAACATCTTGCTTCTTGCTCAACCAAGAAACTACTGTCGAACCAGTGCTAAAATATTATCCCAAAGTCGAGCAACGATCATTTGTATCACTTGACCAATTTACATCAGTAAATCCACTCAATTAAAAATCAGCACACTTCTTGTACCAAAGTGCATGACTAGAAGATCCTTTCAGATAACGCAAAATCCTTTCTGTGGCATCTAAATGAGAAGTTGTTGGATTATGCATAAATTGAGAAACGACACCAACATAGTACAAAATTTCTGGCATTGTGATAGTCAGATAAATTAAGCTTCCAACTAGGTGTCGGAACTTTATCGCATCCTTCAAAGCCTTGCCTTCATCTTTCGTCAACTTAAGATTAAGCTCCATTGGAGTAGCCTTTTCTTTGGACTCGCCCATACCGAAATGCTCTAACAGACTCTCTGCATAGCCTTTTTGAAAAAAAAAAAAACCTTGATCGGATTTTTCTGCTTCTAGACCAAGAAAACATCCAATATGCCCTAAATTTTTCATCTCAAAACGAACAGATAAGTCATTCTTTAGATTAGAAATTTTTGATTCATTATCTCTAGTTATTATCATATCATCAACATATAATAATATAAGGAGATGCGCATTTGATTCTAATTATATAAATAAACTAGAATCTGAATAAAAAAACTCTAAAACCACAAAAGATTAAGTATTGAGCAACTTTACCATACCAAGCTGGTGCTGCTTGCTTGAGGCCATAGAGCACTTTCTTCAAACGACAAACATGACTAGGAAATTTCTTAGAGACAAAGCCTTGAGGTTGCTCAATACATACTTCTCGATCCAATCCTCCATAAAGAAATGCATTCTTTACGTCGAGCTACCACAGTTTCCGGCCTTTGAAAGCAACAAGGGAAATAACTTACCTTAGTGTCACCATCTTCGCAACTGGACTAAATGTCTCCTCATAGTCCAATCCATAGTTTTGAGAAAATCCACTAGCAACTAGACGAGTTTTAAACCTGTCAATGGTGCCATCTGATTTTTTCTTCAGGCGGAATACCCATTTGTAAGTGATTGGATCACACTTTTCTAGTTTGGGTACCAATTCCCAAGTTTCATTCTTGTTTAAAGCATCAATCCTTCTTGCATTGCTCGTTTACAATGTGGACAGCCCTTTGCTTCTTCAAAATTTAATGGTTATTCCGTAGTTAATGCTCCTGTAATGAAACATGAAGTCACAGAATAATTGTTAAGTTTGACCTCATAATCTTTGAGGTAATTTGGCTGCTTTTACTCCCTTGTTGATCTTCTCGTTGCTTGTTGTTCACCATCTTCTTCTCTTGAAATGTTCTGATTCAAAGATACAATTTCTGAAATATTTTGATTTGGAGATACAATTTCTGCCTCTTCATTACAAGGTATTTGCACATTTCCTTCAGGAAATAATAGCTCCAAATTGTTTGATTATCACCAAGAGTGACAAAATTTTGAGCAGAAAATAAGGATGACACTTCATCAAATACCACATCTCTAGAAGTAGTAAACTTATGTGTCTTTGGATCCATGCATCTCCAACCCTTCATATAAAAGACATAGCCAACAAATATATATTTTCTTACTTTCGGATCAGGTTTGGTTCCATCAGTTTTGGGAGCATGAACATAACAAATGGAACCAAAAATCTGAAAATAGTTCGCATTTGGCTTTTGACTATATAAATCTCGAAAGGGGATTTTTACATACCTGGTCAAGGAGGCAACCTATTTGTCACATGGCATCTAAATTGAATAGCTTTTGCTTATAGCTCTCAAGGAAGATTCTTTTCATGCAACCATGAAAGATAAATAGATGAAAGATAACCAAGCTTTCTTTCGGCAACTCCATTCTATTGAGGGGTGTCCGGACAAGTCATTTGACGAAGAATTCCATTGTCATGACAGTACGTGAAGAAATCATCTGACATATATTCTCTACCATTGTCACTGCAAAGACATTTATCTTCTTCCTGAACTCATTTTAAATAGAATCTTTGAACTCAACAAACTTGGATAATGCTTCGCTCATTTCTTTAAAAAAATTCACTCAAGTGAACCTTGAGTGATCATCCACCACACCATAACATAGCGATGCCCGCTATAATTTGGTGTTCTTGTTGGTCCCATCAAGTCTGTATGAACCAATTCAAACATCGTGGATCTCCGATTTGACGACCTTTTGAAAGGAAGACAATGAGATTAGCCATATTGTCAGCCTTGATAAATCACATCCCCACGTATATTCTTCAAAGTTGGTAAGCCATCTACCAACTTCTTTGAAGAAATCTGCTGCAACATTTGGTAGCCCACATGACCCAACCGAGTATGCCGAATTGCAGCATTATCGGCTTGTCTTGTTTTCTTTATATAAGCTTCTCCTGCTAACAGAAAAAAAAAATAACTTTCTTTTCGCTAGTAAAAATAATATCAGCTAATATCTCTTTCATATTGTTAAGCACCTTCACATCATTAGGACCAATAATACATATTTTCTAGAATCAGTAATTTTAGGAACTGAAACTAGATTTTTCATCAAACCTAGAACATGATAAACATCAAGCGACTTGATACTTTTGGATTTATCACCAGTGACATCAATCGTCACAACACCTTCTCTTGCAACTGGATATTTGAATTATCTGCTGTGATAATAACTTGATCTCCATGATGTTCTTACTTCTCCGAGAGTATAGAATCATCTCTAGTTACATGATGAGAGTACCCTAAATCAACGATCCACTGTTCCTTCTTATTGTTGTTGTTGGCATAATTGAGAAAATTTTGGGCTGACTTTTTTTCAACATCTTCAATGCTAAAACACTGCTCCCATTTAAGTTGGTCGTCTTCTTCATTTGTGCACGTGACATTGGCTTTGGAAAGTTTTTCTTGGCATTTTCTTGATGTGCCCAATTTTTCCACATTTATAGCACTTTTTGTTACTATGTGAATTGGCATTTTTTTTTCCATACTTGTTTATTCTTCTCTATTCTTGTTTGAGGTTGATGCATTCTTCTTGTTCAATTTCCCTTTAGAATACAAGAATCATAAGGACAAAAAAAAAACAGAAAGTCCAAGGCAAAGGCGTGTCTCTTTTTGGCAGTCTCATCAACAATTTTCACTCGTATCATGTCTCTAAAATCAGCAAAAACCATCTGGGATTATCTCAAGGCAGAATATGAAAAAGATGATCGTATCAAAGTTATGCAGGTGCTGAATCTCATTAGAGACTTTGAGTTGTAGAAGATGAAAGAGTCTGAAGCCATTAAGAAGTACCCTGATAGGCTTATGAACATAACAAACAGAGTAAGATTACTTGGTTCTGAGTTTAACGACTCTCTTATTGTTGAAAAATTTCTGGTTCTTTTGGACCTGAAAGAATTGAAGCAACCATAACCACTTTGGAAAACACCAAGGATCTGTCCAAAATTACTTTGGCAGAATTATTGAATTCCTTGATGACACAAGAACAAAGAAGGGTTATGAGAGAAGATGGAATTAGAGAGGGTTCGTTGCCAACCAAACATGAAGATAGTGGAAGATAAAAAAAAAGAAAAACATTAAGAAGAACCAGCCATCAAATGGAGAAGGAGCAGCATGCAACAACAATAAAAGCAAAGCAGGAAATTCCAAAGGAAACTACCCTCATTTTTAGCATTATGGAAAGAATGGACATGCGTCGTACAAGTGTTGGAAAAGACCTGATGCTAAGTGCAATAAGTGCAGCCAATTTTGGCGTGAAGCAATCATTTGTAAGAATAAACCTCAGCATGATGCAGATGCTCAGGTTGTTAATGAACCGGAAGAGGATCAACTTTTTGTCGTGTCGTCTTCTGCAAGCAATGTTTCAAAGGAGTCTTGGCTGATTGATAGCGGATGCAAAAATCACATGACTTATGATAAAGAACTTTTTAAGGAATTGAAGCCTACTCGAGTTGCAAATATTAGAATAAGCCATGGTGGTCACATGCCAGCAAAAGGAATGGGAACCATTGCAGTTAAGACACAATCGGGTACTAAAACAATATCTGATGTTCTTTATGTACCTGACTTGGACCGGAACTTGTTAAGCGTTGGTCAGTTATTAGAAAATGGTTTCAAACTTAATTTCGATGATAAATACTGCTTTATCAAGGATCCCTCGAGACAAGACTTGTTTAAAGTCAAAATGAGAGGCAAATGTTTCTCATTTGATCCATTTGAGGAAGAGAAAATGGTTTATTCAGCAAAAGAAAATGTCGTTGACTTATGGCATAAGAGACTCAGGCACTATCACTATCAAGGGCTTGTCAAAATACAAAAAATGAAGATGGTAGAGAACCTACCTAACTTGGGAGTAAGTTCTACAAATTGTTGTGCTTGTCAATTTGGGAAACAAAGTAGACTTTCGTTCCCAAAAGTAACTTGAAGGGCTACAAGAAAGTTGCTGCTGGTTCACACAGATATTGGAGGACCCCAAAGGACTCCTTCACTTAATTGCAGTCTTTATTACATCATTTTTATTGACGATCTGACATGAATGTGCTGGATTTATTTTCTAAAGTTCAAATTAGAGGTCAAGAGCATTTTCTGGAAGTTCAAACCTGTCACGCCCCAAACCACAGCCTGGGAGTAACACGGCACTTGATGCTTGACTGCATGTGAGCGAGCAAACCACATAGCTTGCTGACTCAACATGGGCATGAACTGATGCGGAATAAACTATGAACTTGCATAATTTAAGTAAAGCATGGGACCATAAATCATAAGTCTGAAAATATCATAATGCGGAATAGTCTGAATAAACATAATAATAATGAGCCAAAATGGCTAGACGACTCTGAATATCTAACATAAAATAATTGACTAGTATATGAAACCTCTTATATGAATCTGACTACTAAACTGTTTACCGGGACAAGGCCCCCAACATACTTTAGCTGCATGACTGAAATAAACATAAGTAAGCTAAAACCCCGAATAGAATGGGGCTCACCAAAAGCTGATACGTGCTGAGTCCTAACGTGCTGATCCGTCGTCCTGTAAATCTGCATCGTGAAATGCAAAGCCCCCACGAAAATAAAGAGGACGTCAGTACACTTGAATTGTACTGGTATGTAAAGCAACTGAATGAAATAAACATGGCACATGAAATAATAAAACTGAAACTGTAAGTTGAACATGAACATGAGCATCATCTGATATAAATAAATGTATAACGTGTGTCTCTCTGTGTGTGTGTGTGTGTGTGTGTGTGTGTGTAATGGGAGAGTCATAGTATAACTGACAACATGAAATCACCATATAGGTACGTGAAGTCTGGTACTTGGCCCGACCAGCAGAGCAGCCCCACACCTTGCGAGGGTATGAGACATAAGCCTGACATGAAAATGGATCCAATTCAACTATCTGAAGGTGTTGTCCAAATCTGGGTGGATTGACCCTTCCCTACGTTAGCATACGTAGTATCAGGCTATCTGAACCTTCTCGGTAAACCTATACTACTCCCAAAAAATGAACATGGATATAGTTGGCATCTCGGCCAATGGTCTGTATAACATGGCTTGTAATCATGACTTGTAAACTTGATTCATAAACATGGCTTGTAAACATGATTTCATGAGTATAGTATAGCATGGATATAAGTACATAGCATAACTTGTATAAAACACGGATGCATGTGGAATTTCGTGAAATATACGTAAAAGTTTATATCTTGCATTTAAGAATTCATGGAATGCAAAGTATGGGTTTTTCATGGATTACGAACAGATTCTAAATAACCAGATAGGAATAGTAAGAACACAATAACAAATTAATCATACAAACATAGTGAATCATGGTACATATACTTAGGGTTATCATGAACATGTTTAAAACCCTAGTTTTGGTAAACTTTCGTATAATCATGGAAGAACATGGCGTAGGGAAGAACAATGATGTTCCTTACGTAGATAGAAACCCTGCATACCTTAATCGCTCCAAAACTTGTAACAATTATCTGAAATTGGAGAAGAAATTCAAAAGCCTTAATCTTGAAGCCCTTAGATGGGTTTTCTTGAACCCTAGGTTAGGAATAATGAATTCTTATTTAGTGATCATGGATGCATGTTAGAATTCACTAGGAATGATTGGAATAGGCTTACCTTGGTGTATTTTAATGGTGGGAAGAGAGAACCTTCGTACTAGGACTTGAGAGTATGAAAAAATAGAATAAAAGACTGAAGTCCCGTATCTATACTTAAATGAGTCGGGGGATTATAAGATCAATTTATACGGTCCATATTTTGATATACTGTCCGTATAAACTGACTGTATTTAAGAATGACAAAAATTCTAGAAACTGAAATTTCTCGAACAATAATTACGGACCAAGATACGGTCCGTATTTCTTTATGTGGCCACCAAGTACGGTTCATATTTAAGCATTTAAATAAGTTGGAAAATTCCAATGACTTCAAATTTTTCATGCTTCGATACGATCTGGAAGTACGGGCCGTATTTCTAGATACGGTCCTTATTTAAGGATTTTTTTCCACCTTGTCCAAAACAGAATGTTAATATGCTGAACCTGTTTGATACGGCCAGAGGTACGGCCCGTATCTCAAAATACGGCCAGTATCTTTGGCCGTATAAATCCTTTTTTTGCTGAACTGAAGCAGTTTCCAACTCGAACATTCCCCAATTGATTTTCTAAGTCCTGAATTATGAATATGGCTTAGTTTAAAGGTACGAGGTGTCACAAAAGTGAAAGTGGAAAATGAAAGTTGTTGCAAAATTCATATTTTAAGATCTGACAATGGCAAGGAGTATACTTTTCATCAGTTCAGTCAATTTTGTGAGGAAGCCTGGATTGTACGTCAACTTACAGCTTCTTATACTCTAGAACAAAATGGAGTTAGTGAAAGAAGGAATAGGTTTATAATGGATATGGCAAGATGTATGTTGCACGAGAAAAATATGTCGAAGAAGTTTTGGGTGGAGGCAACAAACACAGTAGTGTTCCTACAGAATAGACTTCCCTCAAAGGCTGTGAAAGATCAAACTCCTTTTGAAGCAAGGTATGGGTACAAACCTCCACTGCATTTTCTTAAAGTTGTTGGTTGTCTTTGTTTTACTTATGTTCCTAAGGTTAAACGAGATAAACTAGACAAAAAGGCTACCTCGGGTATTTTTATTGGGTACAGTACTGTTTCAAAGGCGTACAGAATCTTTCAACCAGAAGTTGAGAAGATAGTTATTAGCAGAGATATCCATTTCCTGGAAAATGAAGAATGGGTTTGGGAAGACTCAAAGAGTTTTGTCCAGCAAACAAGCTCATGGTTAAACGAAAGGGAGGATGATCCACCAGTTAGGGGAACTCAGTTTCTCTCTGACATATATCAGAGATACAATATTGTAATATGTGAACTTGTTAACCCTGAAGATACTCTCAAAGACCCCAAGTGGAAAAATGCAATGAAGGAGGAGTTGTTTATGATTAAAAAAAATACGTGGCAGTTTGTTGACAAACCTCAAGTCAGAAAGGTAATTGGGGTAAAATGGGTATTTAGAACCAAGCTAAACGCTGATGGTTCAATCAACAAGCATAAAGCAAGGCTTATAGTTAAGGGTTATGCATAGATTTTTGGTTTTGATTATTCGGACACTTTTGCTCCGGTTGCTAGGCTCAACACAATCAGATTGCTTCCTACTATTTCTGCACAACGAGGCTGGAAAGTGCATCAAATGGATGTCAAATCGGCATTTCTTAATGGGATTCTTGAAGAAGAGATTTGTGTCGAGCAACCTGAAGGCTTTGTTATAGAAGAGAAAGTCTATTGACTACACAAAGCTCTTTATGGCCTAAAACAGGCACCAAGAGCTTGGTATAGTCGAATAGATGATTATTAACTTGGCCTCTATTTGAAAGAAGTCTTGCAGAATCCACACTGTATGTTAAACGCAATAACAGTGAGATTCTTATTGTTTCTCTTTATGTCGATGACCTTTTGATCACAGGGAGCAATACAAAGCTGACTGATGAGTTTAAGCTAGATATGATGCAAGCTTTTGAAATGTCTGATCTTGGTCTATGACTTATTTCATTGGAATGGAGATTACACAAGGAAAAGATGAGTTTTTTCTTTGCCAGAAAAAATACGCAAAGGAAAATCTCAAGAAATTCAACATGGAAAATGGCAAAGAGATGATTACTCCCATGAACCAAAAAGAGAAACTAAGCAAAGATGATGGAGCTGAAAAGGTGGAGGAAACATACTTCAGAAGTCTTATTGGGTGTTTGACGTATCTTACAGCAACAAGACCCAATATATTATATGTGGTCAGTGTTCTATCAAGGTTCATGCATTGTGCGAGTGAAGTACATTTGAAGGCAGCCAAAAGAATTGTGCGGTACATCAAAGGAACCATGACCTATGGAGTCAAGTTTCAGAAGACTAAACCTATGAAGCTTTTTGTGTATTCTGACAGTGATTGGGGTGGTTCCACAGATGATTTGAAGATACTTCAAGGCACTGTTTTAGTCTTGGTTCGGGAATTTTCTCATAGAGTTGTAAGAAATAGGAAAATGTGGCTCACTCCACTGCCGAAGCTGAGTTTCTGGCAGCTACAACAGCAGTAAATCAAGCATTGTGGCTGAAGAAAATTTTGGTTGATCTACATATGGAACCGACAGGAAGCATTGAAGTGTTCGTGAACAACCAAACACCAATAGCTATTCTCACAATCCTGTGTTTCATGGCAAAACTAAGCACTTCAATATCAAGTTTTTCTTCCTGACAGAAGTGAAAAAAGGTGGAGATATAGCTCTTGTCTACTGCAAGACGAAAGAACAATTGGCTGATATATTCACTAAGCCTTTACCAATCAGCAAATTCGAGCTTCTCAGACAAAAAATTGGAGTTTGCAGTTTCCAAAGCAAGGAGGAGTGTTAGGAATTTGCTTTAGAACTGTAGTAAATTTATTTTTACTTCTTTAGTTTTGAATAAGACTTAGTTAAATAGTTGTTAGCTATATTTTACTATTATTTACGAGATAGTTCTTAAAATCAGGATTCTGTGAATCTGCTAGGATTGTGTCTCCTTTTTTTGCTGCATTTGTTTTTCCAGGTTTTATATATGTAACCTGCAGCAGTAAATAAAATTTAAGTTCTTCTACTGCTATACTTCTCTGGTTTTCTCATATCTTTGTGTTCTTAAAATTACCAACACAAAGGACCATTTGAATTATGGCCTCAAAGTAATACCTTGTGGGATGGAATTATTTTAGTTTAATCTCTCCTATTCACTAATTTAATATTTGCTTATTTACAATCGAGACACTTTTTTATTTCCTTATCTATGATCGAGAGGCTATTTTATTTCTTCTTCTTTATTCTCGATGATCATGTGAAAAATTCTTGTTATAAGTTTTATGTATTGCTCGCCAATATTTTTGGGTTTTGAAACGTATTCACCAAAGCTGTCAGGTTACTTGCTTCACGTTCTCGACATTAGTCATTTCTTTGCTAGGAAAGAAGTGATTGAATCCCCCTCTCTTGTTTCAAGAGACTGTACTGTTTGTTAGAAGATTGGAGGATGATATCTCCAACACTTTGGCCATCAAAAGATGATGGAGGTTCAGACTTCAGACCACACAAGTCTCTATGGGTTGATTTTATGCAAGTTAAGTATTGCATAAGAGTCCATCCCGTGATTGAAGCTTGGACATCAGGCAACTTCCAAGTATGGAAACAATGTGATTTGGAGAATCAATAAAGGGAATTGTAGTCTATGGTGGGAGAACTCGACAGAAAATTGAGCTCTTGCCAGACTAAATCCGGGTTCTATTTCAAATTCAAAAAAATGTGCATAGACAACCATAATGAACTTGTATTATGATTTACTTCTATTGTACTATTTGTATATAAATCATTTATATTAGCACATAAACAGGGATTATACAACTCGAGAAATTTAATCTCTTGAGAGATTCATCTTGATTTTACAATAAATACCCTTTAATTCATGAACATAATAATTGAAGCCAACAAAAAAACTTAAAATAAATCTTACCGTTGGTGGTATGATACATCCCTGTAAATTAATATAGTCAACTCCTTAGTTTCTTTTCGAGTGAAAGCAAGTTAGCAAAACGGATAAGAGCTTCTTCATTGGTGCCCTCCCCATGAACTGGTTCATATTGGCCTGTCTCCAGGTTGACCCTTGACACTGGCTTTTTCAATAGATTTTCACCAATTTGCACAAGTGTCTCCATGTTTTTTGGGGTTGCTATATCCAATGATGCAGCATCCCCTATCAAATTATCATCCTGTCCAAAATATATATAGAAAGTCAACATGAAGGGAGTGCGTGTGTGCTCACGGTAGTAGCTTTTGTCTAGATTTTGTATATATATTAATAACATTACGAAATATCGAGAAATATTTTACTGTGAACTCAAGTATTATACATTGTATATTAACTTGAGATCGTAGTAGGAATTCGTAAACTTCAAATCCTTGATCCGCTTCTGTCCAGGGACCATTATATAAATAACAGGGTTAATTTAATGAATCGTCATCAAACTAAGCGTCGACTAAAACAAAGTAGATAATAAAAATAAATTTCACAACCAAAAAGTACAACTATTCATCAACCTGGTTCCAAGAATTACAATTAAAGTACCTCCACATATGATTATATTGTCAAATTAATAACATCAAATCCATAGAAAATGTGTCGTTGCTTCCGATTTTTACCCCCATTTACTCATATTTCGACCATTTCTTACTCCTAGTTAGATCGGACGGTGAAATATATATCAACAAACATAATATATGGAAGTTGAACTTAACTACGTGCCGATGAGGTAGTAGTGCTAATAACTATTTGATAGTGCTAATAATTATTTGACAAGTTTGTAATTTCCGCCGCCAAAATTTTGTTTTATGACTTTGCTTGAATAAACCCATATTAAGAAAGGAAGAATTTGCATCAGATATCTTAATTTCTACTCAAACATGGGTTTGATTCACATTCCATACATGTTATTAAAAAGATTTATCATCTGAAAATAGGGAAAAATGAAATCTTTGTCTAAAGAAATGTGTTGAGAAAGGGCATAAGTGATCTGCTTTTGTTCTGTAGAGGAGTTCTAGTGTCAGTGAACCTACTATTTGCTTTTTTTCAACACTTTTCTCATGCCTCTAGCCTAACATTAAACAAGCCTATAAAAGCTCAATTTTCTTTGGAGGAGTTCCAGTAGAGGAACAGAACCTAATACTTAAATTACTTGGTATCCCGCAGGGGTCAATACCAGTTAGGTACTTGAGGGTACCTTTAAGCACAAGAGGATTTCTTTGATTCAGTGTTAGCCTCTAGTAGAGAGGATGGTGGGGAGAATCACATCTTGGACAGCTAAATTTCTGTCATATGATGGTAGGCTCCAGCTTATCAAAAGCATCTTATTTGCACTGCAAACATTCTGGTGTAAAATATTCATCTTACCCAAGAAGATCATCAAGCAGGTGGAAAGTATCTGTAGAAGGTATTTGTGGACTAGAGAGAATGAGTTATGTAAGAAGGCTCTCTTAAAATGTTTGCCTGCCAAAGTCATGAGAGGTTTTAATGTGATGTGTATAGCTACCCGAAACAAAGCAGCAGTATGCAAACATTTCTGAAATTTGTGCAGGAAAAAGGACAGGCTATAGATCCATATTTAGTATGTCAAGGGGCAAAGTAAATGGGATCTCCATCCCAAATAGGCATCATGGGTGGTAGGGAAAATCTTTAAGGCCAGGGATACTTTTGCAAATGCAGGTTATTCACAAGATGAGATTCTAAACATGGAACAATTCTCTATTAAGAAGGTTTATAACAAGTTAAGGGAAGTATTTGTCAATGTGAAGAGGATGACTTGCAACAATTGTAGCCGTCCAAAGAGCATATTCATCCTACAACTACTTGCTCTGAGAAGAATATATACAAAAGACAGGCTTGCCAAATGGGGATTAATACAGAATAAGGTGTGCCCTTTGTGTGAGTATGTGGATGAATCCATAGATCATTACTTTTTGAATGCACATTCTCTAGTGTACTGTGGACAACATTGCTCAGATGGCAGGGAATTCATAGAATAGCAATGGATTGTCAACAGGAGATGAACTGGGAAGTCACTAATGCCAATGGCCAAAATGCAGTAGCAAATATATATAAGTTAATCCCGCGTGCCAATGTTTACCATTTAGGATTGAAAGGAACCAAAGGCAGTTCCAAGGGGAGAAGAGTACTATGAGGCAATTATGCAGATCTATTTTCCAGCAAGTTCACAGTAGAGGTGCTTGCTTTGTCAAAACTACAGGAATACTGAGAGGACTAGATTACTATCCTCATTGCTAACAGTTGTAATAGGCTGGAATTACATTAGTTGATAAATGATTGCTAGTTGTTTCTTTTTTTAACTGAAGCCTAACCAGTTAGATTTTTTGGATTTTTGCTCTTCACGTGTACAAAACTTTGCCCTGGTAATATATACATACAGTTACCAAAAAAAAAAAAATAGAACCTTTCAATGAGATAGTGCTTCTACGGTTCTACCTGAATCCTGAGGTAATTCTTTTCATTGCGAAGGGTTTGAAACATTGTTGAAACATGTATGTCCACCATATCAGCACTTGCATCGCTAAAAACATCTATTATTGGAGTGTCACCATTGTTGTATATCCAACCAAGTGAACCCCACTTTGAAGCCGACACTGCGTTATACTTCCCGTGGTGCTTGCCAATACCTGTGCCTAATGATAGAACCAACATTTTCTTGTTGTCCATTGTTTCCATGTCCTCATACTGATAGTTTCTCATCATTATTTCTTTTGAAATGTGTGTGATTGCCATCAGGGTCTATCAAAAAAGTTATATAAATTTGTAGTATGGAAATCTGTCGATATTGATTCAGCATAAGTAATTGATATGGAGTTTATGTTTTATGCACCGACAGTTTAAGTAATATTTACACAATCATATCACTTATAAAATAAATACATTTAAATTTCTATAATAAACATTAGTTATCGGTCGGAGGGAGCTCTAGGATTTAAGATTTATGGGTTCCTACAATGATCTCAAGTTAAAATACGACAATATTTGAGTTTGACTCAAACATTTATAGATTTAGTGAACTTCTTAATACATATACATAACTTGGGTTCACGTGAACATGTAGCTTACATGGGTAGATCCACTCATGTTCATCCCATGTATCTTAAAAAAAAAAATTACATTGATATCTTAAAAAATATTGACATCTCCATGAACATGGTAAAATAGTATAACTAACCTTCTATATATGATAGATCACATTGATATCTTAAAAAAAAAAAAAAATTACTCTGTATATCACTTAAACCCTTTGATATGAGTTTTAACTTAAATGCACCAACTCATTTGTAATATATCTGCACTATCAAGTCACATTTACTATAGCAAGTTATATGCCTTACCTTCATGATTACAAATCAAATCCTACTTTTTACGAAGCGTTATAAATATCTTTTGAATGACCCATTAGTTAAAGAAAAAATTATTTTGTTAGTGTATATAAGTTAAACTTTTAACATGTGCTTATATTCGTTCTTCCAAGAGTTTAATTTCGACAAATTGACATTATAAATAATTCTTTACACTATATTTATCACCTAAATTAAAAGATAATCACAAATAACCATTCACTTAAAGTAAAATTAGTAACCTGAAAAACAAGTAAAGTTACCTATAACATGTTAAAATACCCGTATATAAGTTAAATCCTTTATCTAAATGGATACTTACTGGATTATTTGCAGCTACAGCTCCATCAATAAGATCAAATGTGTGTGGTCTCCCTGCAGCATCCCTAGTCTCGAAATAGTGTATCGGGAAGTAGGTGGGGGCTGCAGATGTACTGAGGCAAATGTCGGACAATAGAGCATCCTTTGAGACATTCGCTTTGGCCTATAAACAAATTTGAATAACAATAACCATCATGTTCAATGTGTAGAAACATAAAAAGACTTATGTTTGGTACGACAAAAGTCATTTTTCAGAAAAAAAATATACGTTCTTGTGAAGAAGTCAATAGCTAGTGTTTGATTACCAAATCAAACGGTAGAAATTGACTTCCGTCGCTTATGAGTGGAAGTCCTTTCTTTACAGTTATCCTAAGTTTTAACTTCATATTATTACTCACTCCAATTAATGTAGTACTTATACATAATTATTGATCTTTAATAACACTCTTTAATTTGCTAATATTTTTATTCAACTTTTATATTTAAAAAAAATCCACTCACTAACCATGAAAAATAATTTTTCTAAGAGAAACAACTTTCATGAAAAATGAGTCTTGTCATACCAAACGCACTATAAAGAAGTTCCTCTAGATAAATAACACTGTACATCAACAGTAGTGAAGATAATGGGTTGAAAGCGCTTGATATCAAAAGCTGGAATGACTGTATGAGTTAACATCTGCTTTATAGTGAGGTTGCCTAATATTGAATCAACTAATAATCTCAAGTACTTGCCATCATACTTTGGTCCCCCAAAGAAATTTGCAATCTTATTCACGAAGCTGTTGCGCCTGCATATTACATATATATTTACATGTTTAAAAAAAAAAAAATTGTCCTTAGTACTTTGATCTTCAACAAAATTTTGGGAAATAATAACTCACAAGAATAATATTCACGGCATATAATGAGAACAAGAGAGTAACAAGGCACCAAATGCTTTTAGTGTGAAAAATATAATACTCGAGTTGAGCAATGTAATACATCTATGGTGAGAAATTTAACACTTGGTACTCTCCAAAGACTAGTAAAAACTTCAAAGAAATAACCGTATTTTATTCCACTCACCTCACTATATGCTACTCTCACTTTCTATTTTTTCACAGATTATTTTCTTACAGTGTCTGTGGATCACTCTCTATGCTCTATTGTTTGTCACTAATTTTTGTGTGTTTACACAATCACCCAAGAAAAAATAAAAGCCAGTTTTGTTTTTTCTATCATCAATATCTCCCACATAATCACTATCGCAAAATCCCACAAGGCTGAAATCATTAGAAGAAGAATAAAATAACCCAAAGTCAATTCTCTTAGGTAACACAAAGAACTCTGCTAGCAACCTTCAAGTGAATAGAAGTTGGAGCTTTTATGAAGCGATTTACTACTCCATCTTCAAATAGTATATCCTGTCTCTCATAGGTCAAGTATCTCAGACTTCCCACAAGACTTTTTAAAAGAGTGAAGTCCACTTTTTCTCCATCATCATACTTTGATAACTTTGTGTCATTCTCAATAGGTGTGTGTTCACAATGTTGCAACGAAGTATGTTAAACTTCTTCAAAATCTCCTTGTATAATTTTTTTGAGATATGAAGATGCCTTCCTCCATATGCTTCACTTCTAGGCCCAAGTAATATAACATGAGCCCTATGTTCGTCATCTAGAACTCAACAGACATAGTTTTCTTGAAAGCTTCAAATAAACTTGGGTTATCACCCACAGAAATAAGATCATCAACACAAAGAAAGACAAGCAAATTATCTCCATTAGAATGAACTTTAATGTAAAGAACATATTCATGGAGAAAACGAATAAACCTTTTTTCTTGAAAGCACTTGCCAATGCGACTACTCCACGCTCATGAAGCTTGCTTCAATCTATATAAAACTTTCTTCAACCTCAACACTTTATCTTCATAATTACTTACCACAAAGCTGGATAGTTGCTCAAATAGGCTTCCTCTTCAAGATATTCATTCAAGAATGCTGACTTGACGTCTAGTTGATGAATCATCCATTTCATTTGTGCCGCCAAATGTATAAAAAATAAATCGTGTCCATGCGGACAACAGGTACAAAGACTTCCTCATAGTCAATGTCATGCCTTTGCTTGTAGTCTTTAGTCACAAGTCTTTCCTCGTATCTCTCTACTTCTCCATGAGCATTCTTATTTTCTTGTATATCCACTTCACTCTAATGGCATGATGACCCTTAGGAAGAATTGTTAGCTCCCAAGTGTTGTATTTTCAATTGCCTTGATCTCCAGCTTCACATCTCGTCTCCACCTTTTATCTGTAACATATTTATTTAAGTTTTTTGATTCACTATCAGCAAAGAGAAAATACAAAAATTAAAAGTAGTAATCTCTCTAGTATCATCATACGGCTCTTGAATATTCCTCATCCTCTGGAGCCTTTCAGTTGAACTTATTTTAGAAGAAGGAGATGCCAAATTTGCTAAATAAGGATGTGAGGTTGCATCCTGTTTAGGTGTCATGGTCTCTTGTTCTTCTTCATCTCCAAATTATGGAAGAAAAACATATGTCCCTTCTTTCTAAGACCCTGAATTGCATGTCGCTTATTTATCAAATTCAACATCTTGACTCACCACCACTTTACTGTTGCTTGGGTTGATAATTTATAGACTTTTGAACTTGTGACATAGCTAATAAGTACATGCTTCACACTTCGATCATCAAATTTAGCTCTCTGTTATTGTGGTACATGAGCATAGACTATGCTCTCCAAAATTATTAAGTGCTTGACACTTGACTTTCTTCCACTCCATGCTTCTTGAGGACTTTGGTCTCACATTTCTTGTTGGAGACCTGTTACTCGAATAAAATTCATAAGAAACATCCTCGACCCAAAATTCCTTGGGCATACTCTTAACTTTCAACATATATCTAGCCATATTAAGAATTGTTCTATTCTTATTTCTTTGCAACTCCATTTTGTTGTGGTGAGTAAGGTACTATTATAGAAAGGTGGATTCCATGAGACTGACGAAATTCATTAACTTCTTTTGAAGTGAATTCACATCCTTTATCAGACCTTAAAGCTTTTATTTTATAGATGCTTTCTTTTTCCACAAGTGCTTTAAAAAATTTAAATGCAACAAAAGCTTCAAATTTTGCCTCAAAAAATAGACCAAAGTCGTTCTGCTGAAATCATCATTAATGAGAAAGAAGTATTTACTTTTACCAAAAGAATGTGAATTGATTGGCTAACACGAATTGGTATGAACAAGCTGGAGTGGCTTGGTTACTCTTGACGGTACTTCCTTCTAAAAACTCCTCCTTGCATGTTTTTCAAGAAGACAAGCTTCTCAGAAATGATCGAGATGGTTAATTGTAGGAATCCAATATACCATATTCTTTTCTTCCATTAACTTGAGTGCTTCAAAATTCACGTGCCCAAATCGCATGTGTCAACATCATGATTCATCTTTCACATTAGTCTTCAAACACTTTGCATCAATCATCTTAAGATTCAAACAAATATAACCTATTCTTTTTCATATGCACTTTACCAATAAAATTGTTAGTTGAATCTCTAAGCCAAAAATGCATATATTTCATATGAATATAGTATCCTTTTTCAAAAAGTTAGCGCAAATCCAAAATATTATTTTTCAATTTTGGCACATTATAAACATATTTAATCAACTTGTGGTCACCATTTTTAGAGGAGATTAGAATTGTACAGATCCCTCCAATTTGAATCTTTCTCCCAAAGACACATAACCTCTCACTGTTATATTAATCTCCACAAATCTGTCTTTGCATCCACACATATAATTACTTAATCCATTGTCCAAATACCACGAGAAAAAAATCATTTGCGTCTTCTTCCTTGAGTGCTAGCAACAATATTGACTCATCTTCTTCTTTCTCGTCGTTAGTAAGGTTAGCGTTTTCTTCAACCTTGCGACGACATTCCCAAGAGTAATGACCAAATTTATGGCAATTATAACACTCAATTTTAGAGCATACCTTCTTCCATTCATTTCTTGAAACTAACCACGTCCTCTTTCTCCTCTTTGTCAACGACCTCTGAATGTTTGGTAGCTTTGATCTTCATTGTTGAAGTAGTTAACATAACTTCTTCCTCTTTCACAACTATCATGGCCTCTTCCTCTTCCGTTCCCTCTATATATCTTGTCACTTCGATAACCTTTGAAGGATGCCTTCATTTCAAGAAGTTGCTCTAGTGGATCTTCTTGTCTCCTCTTGATTGTTTTTTCTTGGGCTTGTTAAGAATGCTCCAATTGATTCACAGTCATAGAGTCTAAATATTTAGACTCTTCAATAGAAAACACGGCATAATCAAATTTAAGTATTAAAGATTGAAGCATCTTCTGTTCCATGCATACATCGCCTATTTTCTCCCTGTACCTTCTTAATTGGTTCACAACAGCCATCACTTTTGAACAATACTTTAAAATGAATATTCGGTTCTTTCATTTTTAAAACTTCAAAATTGGTCCTTAGAGTTTGAAGTTTTATCTTCTTCACTTTATGAACTCTTTGGAAAGAATTTTGTAAAATCTCCCAAACTTTTTTTGAGGTGGTTACATCTGCCACCTTCTCAAATATGGCTTCATCCATGCAT
Source organism: Lycium ferocissimum (assembly GCF_029784015.1). Taxonomy (NCBI): domain Eukaryota; kingdom Viridiplantae; phylum Streptophyta; class Magnoliopsida; order Solanales; family Solanaceae; genus Lycium; species Lycium ferocissimum. The sequence continues at coordinate 18,779,290 of NC_081352.1, forward strand.
TGGTGGATGAGAGTGAGAACTTATTGATCCTTCTTCCTTGTCTTTGCCATGACATATTTTTCATTTTGGGGCAGAGTTTTCTAGTTATCAGGTTTTGTATACTCTTTGTCTACAATTTTCCACAATCTTGAGAGTCAAGAATGACTTTCATACTCAGACTCCCATTTCTCATTTTTATTGTAAGTCGGGGGTACTAAAAATACATTGGATCATTATTTGTTATAACTCTGATACCACGTTGTTGAGAAATAATAACTTAATAATATCCACGGAAAATAACATGAACAAGAGAGTAACAAGGTACCAACTTCTTTTAGTGTGGAAAATAGAATATTCGAGTTGAGCAATATAATACCACTATATTAAGAAATTTAACACTTGATAATCTCAAAAGACTACTACAAAACTTAAAAGAAATAACCCTGTTTTATTTCACGCACCTCACTGTGTGCTCTCACTTTCTATTTTTTCTCATAGATTATGTTCTTGCATTATCTTGTCTTGTTGATTACTCTCTCTGCTGAATTTGCTTCCCAATATTTTTGGTGTGTTTGAGACTGAGGAAAACTTCCTCTATAAAGGTCAACAAACTTGACCTCCAAAATCATAAAAGAAAAGCTAAAACAACGCTAAATTTGTTTTATTACAGCCAACGGATTTTCATAGACGCATGCCTATTACCAGAGCTATCAAATGAATAGACTCCACAAAGCATAGGCGAACTCAGATTTTAGGATTAACTATATCAAAATGGATATGGTATACTTAATATTTATGTTATTAATAAATTCTCTTGCATATGTTTAAGTATTGGAGTCGAAAATATTTTGTTGAGTTGAACTCGCTAAACTGGACTAGATCCACCTCTGATTCATAACAAAGAGATTTAAAAAAAAGGGATTATCAACTATCTTAACATGGATAAGTATAGTAGTTTACCGTCTTTGAGGAAAGATGTGAGGGCAGTGCTCCATGTAGAAGCTGGAGATATCTTTTGCTGCATATAAAGGGCGATTATCCCTGTTTGGAGCTGCGAGCATACTGGTTATTAATCCACCTGTGCTTGTTCCCGCAATTACATCAAAATAATCTGCAATTCTTGCATTTGGTCCATCAAGCTTCTAACATATCCAAGTATGTTGAGGATCATTAGACTATGAATTCAGTTATATACAATGATAATGTAAAAGAATTTACAGTTTAGCTTTTATGCACTTATACCAAAAAATAGTTTTTTCATTATCAATTTTTACTTAAAAAAATAATTACGGGTGATCGTCATTAATAGTGACAAAGTAAGTAATCAAAAAATAAAATATGTTACCTCCAACCATAGGTTATTGTACACTGGTTGGTGTAAATATTCACTACGTTGCAGTGAACAAAATCCACAACTTATTATAGCAAGCTAGTTATCATTTTTTCAGAATATCAATTAATGTTTATTATAAAAATTTACATTTAATTGCCTTATAAGTGATATGAACCTAAACACTTAACTATGATTTGGTGTAAACACGGCGCCAGTAAAGTTTTACCCTTAGACTATAGACAATTTGCCAAAAATTGAGGAGAAAAGAAGTACTTCCTTTGCCCAATTTGTCCCTAAAAGAAAAGTTTGTCCCAAAAAGAAAAGACTAACTTTTATTTAAAAATAATTAACTAAACACTACTAAAACATCTCTATTTTCCATTGAATTTCCCACTGAGAAATGTTCAGTGTTTACTCCCACCGTTTCATACGAAAAATTAGGAAGTTTCCCACCGTTTAAATGAGAATCTGTTTCTCACCATGTGTTTTCCCGTGAGCTGGTTCGGTGGGAAAATCATATTTGGTAGCACAAATTTCCCACTGACATTCGGCGGGAAAAACCTCTATTTCTAGTAGTGAAACTTCATATTATATCCCTAATGACATGATTTTATAGTCACACAAATATTAATGACATATTTTAGGACGCGAGTTTTAAAAGCTTACCTAATTTTGTTGTTTAAATTCTATATCCAATCAAAAATCATGACATAAATTGGGCGGAGGAAGTACTTAGCGCAGCAAAAAAAAAAATGTCATAAAGTACCTGGAGCTTGGATTCAAGAAAGGCAAGAAGGGTTCCAGGAATAATGCCTCTAATTCCACCTCCATCAATGCTCAACACTGTCACCAATTTCTTTCCATTGCTACCACCACAAACACTTCTTCCAGATTGCAAAACTTGAAGGGTCACTAACAGTGTTAGTGCACCTAAGAAAGTTAACCTCCCCATTATATATAACAAAGTGCTATCCTATGTGTTTTTTATATTTATAATTGAAAGAGAGCACAGTTAATGGCATAGCTACCACCAGAGACTTCTTCAGATGTGATTTTAATTTGTCGTCCTCTTGATTTTTAAATATCTTCCACCCATACCCGTGATTTACTTTATCACGTGACAGTCTTTTTCCTTGTCCAAAATTGATTTGACTTTATCTACGGTAAATATTTAACGGTTGTTTAAACTGTCTAATCGTATTATGTTGAGTGATTTATAAAAGTGAGGATGCATGTTATCCAATCATGACTAAGTGTTAAAATGCAATGTACAAGCAAATGTCATACATCTATTACTTTATGAGACGGGGTGGAAAATCTTTTGTGAGAGGAGCAGGGTGGAGGAAGGAAGGGCCAATTTGAACACCCTTCGACGGAAAATTACATTGTGTATATATAATTAAAATTATATTTTATTATATAGTAGACGTTGAACCCCTTTTTACTTTTTCGTGTATTTACTTTTTTATATTTGAACCCCCTTAATGAAAATCCTGACACGTAAATTTAGTAGTCCAAATTAGTACTATTTTCGACGTGAATTATAAATTTATGTACAAAAATTCCATCAAAATTGCAATGAATCGTATATCTGCTCGTAATATAAAAATGCAATGAGTTTAATGCTAAAAACGTTAAAATTTGAATTGTAAATTCTAAATTCGCCTATGACTATGGCATGTTATGGATAATTGTCTTAAGGCGCAAGGGGTAAATTTTGGTTTAAATATGATGAGATTATGCATGCTGGGCCCTTTGGATCTTATTTTTTGGTTTGATATATACATTACCACAATTTTATATGGCACATATTAAAGTGAATTCATTTGACTAGTCTCTTTTAGACATGTACACGAAAGAGTGTCTCTCTAAAAAGTAGGTAGAAGCTCATACTCTATTTCCTTATCTTGCTTACCTTTGGATCAGTTATCAATGATATAATTGAAAACAAAAATAACAAGTTGTTAAACGACGTGGTTCATGGTGGCATTTATATTCGTTGTTAATAGGTGACGTTAAATTTCATATACTCGGTCTATCTTAGAATACTTGTCACTTTTCGCTTCTCGAAAGTTATATTAAATAAATTCTAATCAATATTTTAGGATATATGTTTAATCATATTAATATGAAAAAAAATTACAACTTATAGTAATTTTCAAATAATTTTGAAATATCTAACTTTTAATTTTAAAATATTGAACTAATATAATTTAGTTTAACTCTAAAATTGCACCTCGAGAAGCAAAATGTGACAACTACTTTGGGACTGGAGAAGTATCTACTTTGACTATACCAACAATTATTCGTGTTTGAAGCACAATGTCATATTATTTTTATGGATGGCTACTCAATTCTCATTTTTTATTATATAAAAATCATTAAATTATATATTATATAAAAAGAGACACCCTAATTTATCTAAATATCACGAAAGGAAGACTATATTCTTTTTGTAATAAAAAAAATTACTCAACTGTATTTAAGCAACACAGAAAGTCATTAGAAGAAATAAAACAGACATTTTATATTATACGTAGGTAAAGTTGAAATACAATTCGTTTCCACAAAAAATATTTAGTGACATTCTGTGGAACTTAGGTATAATTGAATATTTTTTATTACAAAAAATAGTTTAATGACTTTCAGTAATAGTTAAGCAATATTAGGTGAAATTTAAGTTATACGAATAATTTAGTAATTTCCAATGTAATAAATAAAAATTAAGTGGCTGTTTGTGAAATTACCCACACTATATATATATATATATATATAGGAGAATAACCTATATATATATATATATATATATATATGGTTATTCTCTTAACTTCTTAATAACCTCGATGGATTAACTTTCGTAAATTCCATATATATATATATATATATGGTTATTCTCTTAACTTCTTAATAACCCGATGGATTAACTGTAAATTTCTAGGTTTTAAAAAGTAGTTTTAATGTCCAAATGATAAAGGACGATGTTGGCCGTGGTTCGGGGTGTGGTTAAAGAAACATCGTTATTAAGAACAAAGGTTAAGAGAAAGAGATGAACAGTATAACAAGATTCGTGACTGGACAGAGTCGCATTAAGTAAAAAAAAAAAAAATTCTCTTTTTGTTGTTCACTTAACAACCAAACGCGCTCACTTATTAATTCTAACCTTGGTACTATTATTTCTATTTTCTTTATTATTTCTAATATTAATGAAATTATAGTAATATTTTGTTGTAGTATTATTTGATCCGATTTAGCGTTAGGTATATAAAGAAGATTGTTATTAAGAACAAAGGTTAAGAGAAAGAGATGAACAATATAACAAGATTCGTGACTGGACAGAGTCCAGATTAAGTTAAAAAAAAAATACAACATATAAACAAGATATATGTTGTTAAAGAAGACTATTATTAAGTACAAAGGTTAAGAGAAAGAGATGAACAGTATAACAAGATTCGTGATTGGACAGAGTCCAGATTAAGTAAAAAAAAATTAAATGGATTGGCGTTATGGGCACTCCATCTGTTTGTGCATCACTTTTAACTCCCGTTTCTTTATCCACATCAACAACAGAAACCGGATCATTAATTGGCAACCCCAATTTTGCCTCAATCTAAAACAATAAAAACATGGTTCAAATAAATTTACGGGTGCAGAAAAAACAAATACCGATGCTTGTAAATTTATTTGAACCATGTTTTTATTGTTTTATAGGCCGAGTGTTGGGTTAATTAATGATCCAGTTTCTGTTGTTGATGTGGATAAAGAAACGGGAGTTAAAAGTGATGTACAAACGGATGGAGTGCACATATATATATATATATATATATATATATATATATATATATATATATGGTTATATACAGGGGCGGAGCCACATGGGCTCCAGGGGGTTCATCCGAACCCCCTCGGCGAAAAATTACAGTGTATTTTCAAAGTTAAAATTATTTTGTTATGTATATATAATAGATGTTGAACCCCCTGACTTCTTCGTGTATTTACCTTTTAGAATTTTTAAACCCCTGGATGAAAATCCTGGCTCCACCACTGGTTATATATATATAGCCATGGCTGTAAATCACTTTATAGCCATGTCGTTTGGACTGACACCCCAAGGAGAAACGAATAATCAACCTGTGTAACTTTATATACTAGTATAATATTGTAAAATTAATTAGTCACTTAAAAGTTTACTGCAATGACCAGTTATTAAAAGTCAGATATGTAACCTTAAAAACAAAACAACTTGCCTATTACATTATGTTAAAAGACACATTTAAATAGTCAGTATACGTAAACTAAATACTCCCTCTGTTTTAATTTATATGAACCTATTTCCTTTTTAGTCCATGTCAAAATGAATGACCTCTTTAATTTTTTAATTTGGAAACAAATTCACTTTATGAAATGATTTACAGCCACACAAATATTCAAAACTTATTTTTAACCACAAGTTTCAAAAGTCTTCACTATTTCTTAAATGTCGTGGCCAATCAAATGGATTCACATAAATTAAAACGGAGGGAGTATATAATAATTAGATAATGAAATAGAGTGAAAGACAGAAAGAATGACAAGTTGGAATATATGGAGAGCCTCGTTCTAGCATTTGGCCTGCATACAAATACACAATTCATGCAGTCCCGTGACCAAGTGCATATATATTACTTTACATTTTATGGGTTTTTTCTTCTAGTTTGTTAAAAAGAACGATATTATTTTTATATTTGGTGAAAATTTTAACTTAAACCTTTTTAAATTAATGCTTAATGACTTTTTATAGCCACATAAGTATTATGGTATGTTTAGATTACAGATTTCAAAAATCATTTTTTCTTAAATTTCGTGCTAAGTCACCAACACATTAATAATTTATTATGCGTTCTAAAATATAATAGCCCTCAAGTGCTGGGTGTGGAAATTTATTAAGGAAATTCAAAACAAAATACTTTATACTATATTTAAGGAATTCAATAGTTTACACACACACACTGATTTTTTTATCTATATGCAAAAATTTAAAGATTCATTTTAGGTTATTGATGCATGGTTTCCCCGAAAGTCTTAACTTCTGAGAAAAAAACAAATTTCCGACTGAATTTGTCAGAAATCAGCTCTTCGAAAAAGTTTTTGATGGATTTTTTCTAGCAAATCCCTTAACGACTAGCCAATTTCTTACGAAACGTCCATCAAAAATTCACCTTTTTTTTTTAGTAGTGTTTTTTCCTTTAATCTTTGCCAGTCGGTGTAGAAGCAATTACATTAATCTTGTTGGAGCAAGAGTAATTTTTGGTTATTGATAAAAAGACTCAAAACAGAGAGGAAAATTTAAAGAGAAATCTTGGAAGATTTTTGTTAAATAAAATATCTGGAAATATATGGCTGTACTGATTTTTGGAATGATAGAAAACGTCAACCACAATAAACTATCACAATAAAATAGAGAAACAAAGAAAAAGATGGAACAAGGCCGCCTTCTATGGCTAACATTTCCATCAACCTCCCAAAATTCAAGCACACTCTAATATCCTTCAATAAAATCACTAACTTATCTTCACTCTCTAATTTTCCACACTCAAAAGTTGATTTCCATAACCAATATTATCATCAATTCAAGGAGACCAACACCACATCGTATAATTACCGTCTTTGTTCTCGAAGAAGTTTTGTGGAAGACGAAGATGAAGACGAACTAAACTCAGAAAATTATAGTTTCCAAGAAGCTGTGGCACTTTTTAATAGCAGAGATTATTACAGGTAAAGGTAACAAATGGGTGGGTCAAATAAATAAACAATTCGTTACATAACGTGTTCAAAGCTTGCTTAGGTCAAAATTAGTTCAGTCTCCATTCTCCCATTTCTATTTTTGCTTTTGAAAAAATAGCGAAAGTTAATCTATTTTTCGTAAATTATTAGCTTAGTTTCTTTTAAACTTACACAATTTCCAATTTTCAAATTTGAAATATATGCTTGGACTTGAATCGCATTATGACCTGTTAGGTTACACTATTTAGTCCTGTTTTGACCCTTTTGAGGTCACTCATTAAACTATATATGTTCCCATTAGTTCAGTTGGACTAAATTTTGCCTTCAAAAGTAATAGGATTAATTTTTCTTTTATTGCAGACAAATTTGGTCAACTAGACTAATGGGAACAGAATTTAAATAATGTCTTCAGAAAACTGTAGTTTATGCAAATAACCTTAATACAATCCGTTTAAACTTAGACAGATTAAACAGGTTACTGAAAAATGAGTTTGTGTTGCACCTCTGGCAGATGTCATGACGTTCTTGAAGCTCTTTGGAACCGATCCCAAGAACCGAATCGAACTCTACTTCATGGAATTCTTCAATGTGCAGTAGGATTCCATCACCTCTTCAACCAAAATCACAAAGGAGCAATGATGGAATTGGGAGAAGGGCTATGCAAGCTTAGAAAATTTAACTTTGAAAATGGACCATTTTATGAGTTTGAAAAAGAAATTTCAGAAGTTTTGGATTTCATATATAGAACACAGCTAGAACTTGCTGCTTGTGGTGATGATATTTGTGTAACTATGGATCAATCTGAAAGATCATATCAACTTCTTGGTGGCTTTGGAGCAGGACAACTACTTTATAGTTTGGCTAGTTACCAAGATGACAATTACCTTGTTTTCACTTCCGGAAAATATCATGGCAATGTAGAACAACTTAGGATAAAACTTCCAACGATTGATGCTTCTGAAGAAAATCTTAAGGAGTTGGAGTATATTTAATACGTTACTTTCATCTGAGTAGAATTATTCGGTATCTGTGCAGGTGAAGAGCAACAGATACTCGGTGAAATAGTTGAGGTTTATGCAATTTTATGACACGTTACTTCCCTTGTTCAATGTACAAATGTGTGTACTATCCTTTTTTCGTTATTCTTTTGTTGTTCTGTTAAAAGAGTACTCGGTTTCTGTCTTGCTTTATTTATAGTTAACTTGGATTTAGATTTATGGTGTTATTATATATTGCCCGAGGCAAGATACAAAATCAAGAAGCAAATAATTACCGCCATGTGAAGTTGAGAAGAAATTTTTGGAAAACACCGAAATGGATTAGCACTTAGAAAACACCCAAAATAAACTGCAGAAGTCACTGTTTTGCACTCGCAAAGCACTGAAATCGTATCTCAGTAGTTGGTGCCTTTCCACTACGAAGTACCTCCATAGCATCGAATGTCGCAGCCCCCGCGTAAATAGGAAAGGACGAAGGGTTGTTTTGTCCTAGACTTTTTCTACCGCTTATAAAAAGTTTCTAACCTAGTTTTGAAGAGGTGTTCCATCTTGTAACTTCTTTTGCCTTGATAATAAAGTGTCGATCATTCTCTGTAGACGTAGGATCACATCAATCCGAACCATATTAATTATTGTATTTTTTTAATTATTTTTCTGCTAACATTTGGTATTCAAAGCCTTCGGATCCTGAGATCTAGAAGGCCAGGAGCTATGGCATCCATGATCAAGATCACTACATGGTCACAAAAAGAAGGATCATTCTATGTCTTGGACAATTCATATCCTGATGCTACAAAAGTGTCCGAGAAGAAGAGGGAGGCAAATCCGTCAAGTGCGACTCCATCTTTATCGAAAAATATGTTAGGTGAAGTCAATACCAAAGAAAAGACAAATTTGTGGAAGAAACTTGAAAATTTGTACCCCCAAAAAAAATCTGTAACAACTAGAATGTTATAAAGACGGTGTTTGCACACCTTCAAGATGAAGACAGATATAACTTTACAAGATCATATTGATGCTTTTAATAAATTGGCTACGATCCACATATATTAAAGTGGGAGATGAAGAACTAGTGTGCATTCTACTATTTTCATTAATACCAGCTTACAAAGATATAGTTAATTCAATGACGTAGAGTAAAAGTTTGTTTACCCCGTTTGTAGGTGACGATTAAATTTGTAAGGGGTAAATAGAATATGTGGATGAACCTAATCTTTAATAATATGAGATCCTATATATATAATGTACACTAGTGAGTAATAGCAAATATTATTAAACAATAACGATCAAAACCGGAAAAGGGAGAGTTAGCCGACGAAGCTGATTGGTCCAGCTTGGGAATACTTCCTATCTCCGGTCCAAAATACTTGAAGAAATAAATATGATCTTCTGCTTGATTACAATTTTTTGAATAGTAAAAGCTAACCTAAAAAAAGGAAAGGATAGCCCTCTATTTATAGGCCACAATCAATGGCCCTTAGTACAATGCTAAAAAGTCTTTCTAGTAAAACCCTAAAATGGATAAGGCCGGCCCGTACGGTCTGACGCCCATACTATTGTCAGCGCAAGTGGTGGAACGGTTAGGTGACGCGTGGCTTGCTCCATAACAGATTTGCCGAACCCATGTAGAGCGTGTTATTTAGGCCCGGATTCACCGTGTCCGGTGAAACTTTTCTCGGCGTTGAAGCAAAATTGATTATGTTCGAGACCCCTGGGTTCTATCCTTTGCTCCGGTTTCCCTCGAATACAAGTCTATCCGATTTTTACCGTATATAGATAGTCCCCACACTTTCCGGGCCAAAGTTATACCGAAGTGATGGGAAGTGAAAAAATTTCTTCTAGAGATTTCTTCAGTAAGTTTATTCTTTCCTTAAAAATAAGGGGGAATCGTAACGTCTATTCACGCCACGTCCTTCTGACTTGCCCACGTGTCTAATTCCGAATGGCTAACTTCAATAACCGCCTCAGGGTCACGTCGCTTTAATCACATCTCATTAAATTTTCAGACACGTGTCCTTTCTCTATTGGTCGGCTTCGGTAATCGTCACAGTGACTCTCCTATATAATGGAGTTCTTTGTTGCATTTTTTACTTTTCACCTCTCATTTTCATCTTTTCTTAACTTCGCTTCTTTTCTTTATCTGCTTCATGATCTCGAAATCTCCTTATCTTTAACCATCATATCTTCAAATCTTTATCTCTTTTAAACCAAGCCTTCATATCTCCAAGCCCAGCCTTCAAATATTCATCCCAAGCCTTCATATCTTCATCCAAGCCTTCAAATCTTTATATTTACTCTTCATACATTCATATTTGATCAGAATGTCAACGAACACCGACTCTGCTTCCCAGAACATATCCTCAGTTTCTTCCCCAAATGCCGAACCTGCTCCCAAACCCCGGGGTAAAGTACTTTTTCAACCGGCGGCCTAAAACATTAGTCTTGTGGGCCTCAATTTCAACCACCAATTTTTGATGGTAAAAGCGGTGCGGAGACTTCGGACGTGGGTTTCAATGTAAGACGTTACCCTCGTCGATCCTGGAAAAACGTCTTCCCGAGTTCGGTGAGCGGGTCGGGACAACCGCCCCCCGAAATACAAATTTTGTTCCTGGTGATGACGAATCTGTCACCGATTTCAAAGAAGGGTTTTTATACATTTATACGTATCCGTTCACTCTCAAGTTCAAGCCTCCGATTGATCCGGTTATTCTCGAGATGTGCCGAACATATAATGTGTGCCTTGCCCAGATTGGCCCGAGTATTTGGAGGGTCGTGGCCTGTCTTCGTCTTTTGGCAATTAAAGTCAACCAAGAATTCACGTTGGCACACTTCATCGGCTATATTGCCCGAGAATCTTTTGCGGGGGTGTGATAAAGGTCTCCAAACGAGGCAAAAATCCAATTCTTTCCAGTGTTGACGAGGACAGGGATAGAGGCTGGCTCGAGCGTTTTGTCCGGGTTAGGACCGTGGACATTATACCGGCCGATTATATGCCTTTTCCTGAAAAGTGGAACAACAAACGTAAGTTTCTTAGATTTGCCTTTTCCACGTACCTTCGAGCATTTTCTTCTTCTTCTTCCTTTTTTTTTTCCTTCTCTCTCCTTGTTTTTTTAAATTATTTTTTCCAATATTTCAGCCGAAGCATGGCTTTCACCCACTATTCCGGGTTTTGCCGAATGGATTGAAGAAATCTTCGGTCAACATTTGGTAATGAAGAACTACACGGCGAGATTTTGTCTCCACACCGTGGTCGCGCAAACCATGAATTTTCTCTCTTATTTTGACCCTTGTCATATTTTCTGTCTCGTCTTTTCTTGTTTAACAGCAATTCCAGGCTTGGGTAAGGTGCAGCTGGAACCACGAGCGCGCCCGGCGGACGAGCCATGACTTAGGGTGGTTACCGACACGGTCGGCTGACTTATTCAACGCAGTGAAAGAAAAGAAACCTGGGCCAAAGACGAAAAGAAGAAGAAAAGGTGGGAAAGATATTCGGGGAGGGGGGAG